>NW_017619822.1:287500-754167 GCF_001879475.1 Ipomoea nil | reverse complement strand
CTGTCCGGTCGGAGAAGGTTCGTGATCGTCGCCGTGGATTACTTCTCCAAGTGGATAGAAGCCGAGCCCTTAGCCACGATCACATCTCAGCAGTGTGCTCGGTTCCTTTGGAGAAATGTCGTTTCCCGTTTTGGCGTGCCCGTACATCTCATCAGCGATAACGGTCGCCAATTTGTGAGCCAATATTTTCAGAATTTCTTGGCCACGATCGGGACAACTCATGTCCGGTCATCTGTCGCTTACCCGCAGGGAAATGGGCAAGTGGAAAATGCTAACCGGACGATTTTGGAAGGTCTGAAAAAGAAGTTACACTCGGCCGGTCGTAGTTGGGCCGATGAGTTGCCATATGTCTTATGGACTTATCGGACGACCCGGAGGGAAGCTACTTCGGAGACCCTTTCGCCCTGGTTTACGGAGCTGAAGCCCGGCTCCCGATCGAGGCGTGGATCCCGACCGATCGAGAGAGAACCTACAACGCGGAGGACAATGAACATGCCATGGCTGTGGACCTCGATGCGGTCGAAGAAAAAAGAGAGCTAGCGCTCGGCCGTATGGCCGAGTACCAGAAGCGCGTCAAGAGCTCGAAGGACGTCCGGGTCAACCCTCGTTATTTTCAAGTCGGAGATTACGTCTTACGACGAAGGGAGGCCAGTCAACCTTTAGAAGGGGGAAAGCTAGCTCAGAATTGGGAAGGGCCGTACATCATCAACGCTGTCATCCGGCCGGGGACATACCGACTAGAGACAACGACGGGTCGGTTAATAGAGGGGACTTGGAATTCCGAGCACCTCGTTCTTTTTAGGCATTAGCCTATTTTTTGTATGTTTAGACGAAGTGGGGGCTGGACCTGCGAGTTAGTCCCGGTCGTCGTTTCTATGTAAATTTTATGATTGTAAAAATTAGTTCAACCGCCTGCGAGCGGGAAAGTTTAATGTATATACGATCAATGATTGCTCGACCGATTGTATGCGGCGGCACGATCGGTTATTTTCTTTCACCTTTGTCATGAGCAGATCATTTCAACATTCAATCGATCGGGCGAAGTCTGTCGACCGGTCAAAACGCACTCCACATAGGCGGACACTCAAGTCACGCCACCGATCGGGGAAGCCAGGAGCTCTCGGCATTGTTCCCCGACCCGTCCAACTTCTGTCCACTATCGCACCCACTCGTGCCTCGCGCGCACAATAGTGTGGGGGCTGGGATAAGGAAGTATACAAGGCCCGTCGCTCGGTTACATTCCGACCGTAGAGGCTTGCCTGTTCTCGGCCCGACGCTCGGTTATGCTCCGACCGTAGAGGCTTGAAATTTTTTTCGGCAAAGGCCCGGAGGTCGGGTCAACCCGATCGGTTGGCCAGTTTGAAGTCGAAACATCGAACGCACGACCAGGCCATAAGGCCGTAAGATCGGGCGTTGAGCGGATCGAGTATCGCGAGACCGGGTCTAAAGGCCAGGTGGTCGAGTGATTGTGATCAATGTGTGCAAATGGGGAAGCAAGAAAATAAAAAACGAGCGACATAAGATGGAGTAAAAATGAATTTTATTAATCGGCAAAAGATGCCCGGTACAATGCGGGACCGGGCTCCCGATCAGTCAGCATTACAAAAAAGAAGAAAAGAAGCCTAAATCTACTTCTTCGCCTCCTGAGTGCTGGCGGTCGCCTCTTTCCCGCTCGAGGCAGCAGCCGACGAAGCCCCAGGCTCGGTTGCCTTGGCTTTCGGGGTCGGGGTAAAGGGTGAAGGACCGGGATCTGCCACGTCCGGGGGCAAGGCCGACAAGACCAGTTGGAGATCATCGGCGTCGAGGGCCTCCTCCAACCGCTTGCGGGTGCGCTCGAGCATTTTCTGCTTCCCGGCCGTGAAGGCCCATTTCCCGAACGAGACGATCAACTCGTTCCCGACCTCGTCTCCTCGGGCTGCGGTTAGGAAGGCCGTGCCCAGCTCCTTGTTCTTGAAGGCCGCCCGCACCAGATCGCTCGGGTTCTCGAGCTGCGCCTTCAGCTCCCGGGCCTCCCCAATCGCCCGGCTGGCGACCTTCTCGGCCAGCACCCGCTCCTCGTCACCCTTCTTCAGGGCCTTCTGCGTTTTCTCCAGCTCAGCCTGGAGTTCCTTGATCTCCTTTAGACGACGAGCAGCCGTCTTCTTGTGGTGATCGGCCTCCTCGGCCAGCAAAGCTTGACCCTGAAGAAGTTGGGTCGCCCGGGAGATCTGCAACACAAAGAAGATAATCAAAGTTAGCCCGATCAACGATATTTGGGCAAAGAAAGATTAAAAGCTGGGACTCACCTCGGCAAGATCGTGGCCAATCCGTTCAGCCACCTGGGTCGGGGTCATCTTCCCCAAATCTGCTCGGGCTGGCGCGGCATTACCGATCCGTGCCAGCACGGATGCCGGCTCCCTCTCCCGCCCGGCCGAAGGGGTCGGGCTGTGCTGCTCACGGCGGCGCTTCAGGCCGCCCACCTCGGTCGCGCCCTGGTCGGCGACCTTCTCCTTGCCCCGGGCGACCTCCACCCGAGTGACCAGGACGTCCGGCTGCTCCACGATGAAGCCCTCGCCCGTCGTCACGGTCGAGGCGCTCAGAGGTCGGGCAGATGGGATCTCCTTCTCCCCGGCCGCCTTGGTCTTGGCCTTCTTCTTCCCGCCGAGCGAGATCTTGACGGGTGGGGAAGGGCGGTGTCTTCATCGCCGAACTCGGCCATAGCTGCAAAACAAGAAGTTAGTTAGATCGAGGTAATAGGTCCGGTCGGGAAAAGTAGCTCGTGCCAAACCTTTCTTCTTTCGTTTGGACGGCTTGGCGACCGTCACGCCCATCGGAACGGGCAGATACTTCTCCGGCAGCTCGTACGTGGGGGGCGGGAGCATGGCAGCTGCGAGACTTTCAGCCGTCCGGTAGATTGTGTATTCGTGCACCTCGCTCGAGATCCGGCTGACCGCGTCCCTCAGCGCCTGCGTCTCGGCCGGCACCACTTGTTTCCGGAAATGTGTGCTCCAGACGCGATCGACCGGGAAGATCCAGGGCTCGTACTTGAGGGAGAAAATCCTGTTTTTCCACCCCTTGTTGTTCCCGGGCAAGCCTCTGATCGAGCACATGTCCGTTCGGGATTGCAACATCAGGAACCCACCCCCGTAGCGGCCCGGGAGAACCTTGATCTGGTAGATGAAGTTAAATAACTCCATCGTGCACTCGGCCCCGTGCCGAGCGCATATCTGTGGGAAGCAGGCCAAGATCCGATGTGCGTTCGGGCAGATCTGGGCCGGGACGACTCGGTAATAGGCCAAGAAGGCATTTAGGAGGGGGGTGAAGGGAATGGCGATCGGGGCTGTCAGGGAGTCATAGTGCATCCCAATCCACTTGCCCCGATGCCTGTCAATTACATTTCCCAGCTGCCGGCTCGTGTCGAATTCTGCCCGACCCCTGAGTATTTCGGCAATCTGAGCCGCCTCGCCTTTGGACAGCAGGCTCGTTTCTTGCTCGACGCTCTCGCTGTTCAGGAACTCGAGCTCGACGGCTGGTCTGGCCGGCCCGGCCGGGTCTTCTTCGGTCTGCTCGGGGGTATTTTCTCGATCGCCCCCTCGAGGAGCAGCTTCCGGGTGGTCCCCAACCACCCGGGTAGGCGTTTCCCTAACGCCCTCGGTTGGAGAACCCCGCCCGCTTGACGTGGCTCTCTCTTCTTCTTCCTCGCTGGAGCTCCCCGATCCGCTCGAACTCGAGCTTGACGATCCTGAGGAGCTCGATGCGTTGTCTCGCTCGGCGGCTTGCTCGGGGGCTGGCGTCGCTCGGGGACTAGCGTCCGGGGTGTAGGACATTATGTCCACTTCCTCGTCGCTGATGTGCTCGACCTCCTCGTCGTAATCAGCAATCGAGGCGTTTTGACTGTCCGAGTCTGTCATATCGATCTACCTAAAGGTCGGTCGGAGTTAGTAAGGACTTCAAACGTCCGGGACAGTTAGTTGACCTAGCAGTTCTACCTATAAATGAGTGCCTGAAGTAAAGAGGAAGGTGAGAGCTTACCGATTGAAGGAAGATTGAAGTTTGAAGCTTGAAAGTTGAAGTTTGCTTGCTCGACTGCCTTGCTAAGTTGCTCTGCTCGGGACTCTCTGAGGGTACCGACCGATGCGAAAGAGTGAGGAAAGTTCAAATGAGGGCCTCAAGGGCCTATTTATAGGAGGACATTTAGGCGGGAAATGGGCCAACTTGCCTGACACGACCCGCGCTGAATCCGAGACGACGGATGGGATCGCCAAGGCCGGCAGAGGCCGACACGTGGCGTAGAATGGAATGACAGCTGGCGGGTCGGCTTGGTGGCTGACGGTTGGGCTTCTTCATCCCGTCCCGGTTTTTCCCGACTGATCAAAAAGGCCCGGGCTGGGGGGCTCTTGGTAGGGAATATCCCGACCGACACAGCTTCACCACGACCGAGATGCCTTTGTCCTTTTGTCTATGACTTTGCAGGTAACAGGTCGGGCTCCTTGAGGAGAACCCGGTCGGGGTCCGACCGGGAGTTGCCCGAGCGGTGCTATGAACCCCGAGTGGTGGTCCTTAGGCGAGAGAGCTGGCTAAAGACACGTGGCGGCTTTCTACGACGACAGGCAGGGCACCCGGGAGGGGGACGCGTGGAGGCTACGTGGAGAGCATGCCGAACGGCCGGAAGCTTGTCTCCGGCGTCGCGGCTATAAGTACCACAGTAGCTATAGTGTAGGGGACTTTTGGACGATCGATAGGTTGTAACTAGAGACTACCGACCGCAATCAGTCGGTACTCAGGGCAACCAAGTAGATTGTACTTAGGAACTCTACCTCGATCAATAAAGACTTACTTGCTTTGCTTGGTCTTGTGTTACTTATATTGCTTACGTGTAGTTAGCAGTATCAATCATTATTCCTGAATCATAACAATTAACCAAATCTGCAATAATTCCTAAATCTGCAATAATCCCTAAATCCTAACAATTAACAGTTAAATTCAGATTACATTAACAACTAACAATTAGAAATGCCTATGCCAGTATGCCTAATCTGCAATTTTATTTAACAATTCTTAAATTCAGATTACATTAACAACTAACAATTAGCAATGCCTAATCTGCAATTTTAAACCTAATCTGTAATTCATTTTGTTTTTAGAATGTAATATGCAATTCCTAAATCCTAAATTTCCAAATCATAAAATACCTCTGCAATTGCAGATTACTGAGATTAGGCCGGCGAAGGCCAAAGGCGAGGGCGCGAGACAGAGGAGTAGAGGACGGTGACTTGGAGAGTGGCGAAGAAGAGGCAGGGCGGTGAACTGAAGAGCGGTGAAGGCAAGGTAGAAGACTGTTATTTGACTTCTGAACTTTTAATAACTTCATTCTTACCGTTGAGAAGAATTGAAGGGTTGCAATGGATTGTGGTGTAGGTCCGACCGGCAAGGCAGAGAGAGGCATCTCTTCTTCATATTCCCGTCTTTCTGTCTTCCGGTCTTCTGCTCTCTGTTATTAGATTTTTTTTAATACATATTAACTATTAAGCACGAACTATTATAATATATATAATATATAATATATTACTATATTTTCTATGGGCCCCCTATAGACTTGGGCCCTGGGCAGGTGCCCAGGCTGCCCATGTGCCTGGGCCGGCCCTGTACACTACAATGTTTATGATAGACTATAGAATAGTTAAGGGCGAAGCCAAAAATATACTTGAGTGGGTGAAATTTTAAAACACTTTGAAATGCTATAAAAATATTTAAGAAAAAGATAAATAAATAAGTTATTGAACTATTTGGGGCCGGGATGATAATTAAGCCACCGAACTCGAATATGCTCTAAATTGATCCATGAACCTGGAAAAAAGTGCAATTAGCATTTTTAATAGGTTAACAACAAGTTTGTGATGACTAGGATGCCATGTGTATTTTTTATATTATTATTATTATTATTATTATTATTATTATTATTATTATTATTACTATTACTATTACTATTACTATTACTATTACTATTACTATTACTATTACTATTACTATTACTATTACTATTACTATTACTATTACTATTACTATTACTATTACTATTACTATTACTATTACTATTACTATTACTATTACTATTATTATTATTATCCTACTAAACATTTGGCTAAAAAAAAAAAAAAAAAAAAAACTAAGCATTTGACCGTCAACTATAGTTTCTCTATATATTTTGCGTTTTTCTCTCTTTCGCGGTTGTTTGCGGTATTTTTGAATCAGGAAAAATACACTGAAATTTCAATTTAAGAAATTACAAGCATAATATAATACAAAGTTTGTCTATACAATGACTAGTTATACCAAATATTTTGGCAAGTAAAAATATAATGTTAATATAGATTTGCATTGCTAAGCAGAAATTAATATTTGTTAATATAGTTTGCACTGCCATGCAAAAATACATTGTTAATTGCAGCACTACAACATTTGATAAGCATAAATATACTGTTAATCTAATACTGCCAAAACATTAACCCAAAACAACTCTTTTGCCAAAACATTAACCTCAAACACCTCTAACAGAATCACACTTTGCTCTAGTGTGCCCTTCTTGTCTACAAATAGAACATCTCATTATGCGGCCCTTCCTACTTAGTTAAGTTTTCTTGCTAGCAGTTGATGAAACTTTATTTTCCTCACGATTTCTTTTCTTCTTTAGCCTACCTGTCATTTTTTGGGGGATTGGAGCCAAAATTTCCTCATAATTTGTTTTAGGCCAGAAGAGTTCTCTATTCATCGATAGAAAAGCATGTGCATAAGTCCTTTGATATATTTCTTTTGAGTAGCATGGATCAAGATAATCCTCCATATTCTTACCCTTGTCGAAGATGGCACATATAGCATGAGGACAAGGTATACCTACACGAACATGTCCTATTTTCAAGCCTGACTTTGAAATGATTTTGACCTTCTTAATCTCGTATCTATTATCTCCATTAAAGTCAACCTAGCAACAAAATTTACCACTCAAATTTAATCCCAACAAGTGTAATGTTACATTATTAAAAAAAATTGTATAAACAATGTACCTTCCATCAAATGCTTTCTTTCTTATTTGCAGTTAGTTTCTTCATAATAAGTGGTCCATATCTACCTTTCCAAGTGTCTACAAACTTCCAATTTTTTGGCTGTCCTTCTCATAGCAAGTACTCGAATGTCTTCAAGCATGGGAATTATTGGTTTGCATCTTGCTTTAAGCAAAGTCCCATTGAATGCTTCACATATATTGTTATCAACAATATCACATTTACTTGTTCTAAAAAAATCCTTGCACCAAAACTTAGGTGAATATTATTCTAGGTCTGCTTTAGCCTCTTTGTCTCTCATTTCTAAGGCTTTTAGTTGTTCATGAAATTGAACTTCTGTTGTTGACTTGGCGCAAATCCAAAAGTGATTCTTCATAACCTTTCCTTTGTGGCGCTTACTCCAATTTGCATGCACATGCCTTGCACAATTTCAGTGCTCTAAATCCGAAAATAGCTCTTGGATAACAGTTATTAATCCCTGAAATTAAAATTATATAGATAATGATGCAGTAAGAAAGACACTAGTCACTGTTTATGAAGCAAAGAAACATTGGTCACTGTAATGTATATACTGCTAGTAACTGTAATTAAAACAAGCTAGTCACTGTAGTTAAAATATGCTAGGCACTGTAATAAAAACAAGCTAGTCACTGTAATTAAGATACATACTTTGCTAATTAAGCCTGCAACAAGAGCAACATAAAATAAAATTAAGATACTATCACTGCCTCAGGCTGCAACAAGAACATGATAAAATAAAATTAAGATTCTGCTAAGACAGCAAGAGCAAGATAGCCTCTTTCACACCATAAATAGCAGGAAAGAACTACTAATACATTTAAGCAAATGAAATCAGTAAATACATTTAAGAGTGCATACCTTCTGTTGGTCACTGATTATTGTCCAAGGATAAATGTTGGTGGTTCCCAAATCATTTTTCCGCAACTCTAAAAACCATCTCTCGAATCTGTGTTCTCAATTTCCACCGCAACCCATGCAATAGGATACATGCATTTAATATTTCTCCCTTTAGCAACCTTTTGAGAAAAATACTACATCCATCTGAGAAAATACCCTTTGACAAAGACTGTCATGTGTGAGCCTACTGGTTTTTAGTACTACTGTGCTTCTTGAGTTAGAGTTGATACAATCTTGTGCATAGTCCCTTATTCTCTTAAACTGACCCTCAAAGCTTGCATTAATTTTTTTGAGCACAGACCTAATTGCTCTTCTCACTTTGCTAATACTTTAATTTATTTTCAATTCTGACTCAATGTGGTTTTTCAACTCTATAGGTCCAATGCAAGGATTATCTCTAATCATCAACTTCTCGACTCTTTGGCTTGGCTTCTCGAATCTTTAACTTTCCGGAACTTGACTTCTCGAAGATTACCTTTCAGAAGTTATTGTTCTGACCTTCCAAGATTTAACTATCCTGAGGTTATTTTTCTAACTTAGTTTTCCTTTCCGGTTTTTAACTTTCAAGTTAGTAAAGTTCATCCTCTAAGTGAACTTTTTGGATTTACATTTGAAAATTTCCCAAGTCTAAAAAATAAAAATAATTTGGGACCTAGCTTTTTTAACTTATTTGGTATCATCAAAATATATCTAACATTTGTTCCTAACGTAGTGGGGTCTAATTATGATTTTGGTCGGGTCAAAGTCGATTCGAGTTCTCTTAAGTGAGACGAAGAAATTGATAGAGTATATTGTAAGTTCAAAACAGATGATGGATGAATGATATATTGAGTTTCAAAGTAGATCAATTTGAGTTGGTAAATAAAGGTGGAAACTAGAAAAGACTTAGAAGATGTCTTTATCCCACATTGGAATGAGATCGTGAAGTGAGTTTGTACTAGTATATATATAATTCTCTTTAAGAAGGAATTTGAGTTGTATAGCGTAGATCTTCATTCTCACGTGTGCTCAAACTTTAAGTCAAAAATGCAATAATCCTTTGGTTTTTGTGCTTGTTTAAGAATGATAAACACTACTCTTCCATTCAAATAATATTTCAATTTGAACAAAAAAAAAAAAAAACTTGATTGTTTCACTTATTATTATTATTATTATTATTATTATTATTATTATTATTGATGAAATTAATTAACCTGGGCTCGAATTAACTATGACCAATTAATTAAAGGAAATAAAGACAAGATATAAAGCTTGAAAGAGACAGTGCATTGTATTATGTTGCTCATGTAATGAGAGTACAAGAGATGTCTAGATGAAGACAAGTTGTGTCTAAAAGTAAACAAAAAAACTTTGCAAATAACCTTGTGGTCTAGTGCATGAAGTGACTCTTCTAAATAGGAGGTTATGGGTTTGATTCTCAATGGGGGACGGTATGGACTCTTTGTGAGTACTCAAAAAAGGGACTTCTTTCATATTTGGCTTCCTCCATAATTAAAATAATGTACATTGTATTCATGGGATGTACATTATTTTTGTTCTGAGTGTACATTATATTGTATAATGTACATTCAGTACAAAAATAATGTACATTTAATATATTAAAAATGTACTTTTTATTATGGTTCACATAACATTGTGTGGACCATGATTCACACAATAATTTGCCCCCACGAACCACGCCAACCTCTTGGGCCATGGTCGGCTCACCCGGGGCCGGCCTCGTAGTGGGGCAAATTATGCTGTGCATCCGTATGCACCATGCATGGTGCATACAAATGCAAAAACGACGTCGTTTTATTAAAAACGCGCGTCTCTCCTTAAAAAAAAAAAATTCAGGTTCAATTCCTAGCAACAACATATGAACTAAAATTCCAGAATCGATGAACTATAATTCCAGAATCGATGAACTATAATTCCAGAATCTATGAACTAAAATTCCAGAATCTAATCTATGAACTAAAAATTTCAGAATGAATGAACTAAAATTCCAGAATCTATGAACTAAAATTTCAGAATCGATGAACTACAATTCCAGAATCGATGAACTATAATTTCAAAATCAATGAACTAAAATTCCATAATCTATAAACTAAAATTCCAGAATGAATGAACAACATAATGTTGTTGCTGGGAATCGAACCTGAATTTATTTTTAAGGGAAGACACACGTTTTTAATAAAACGACGTTGTTTTTGCATCCGTATGCACCATGCATGGTGCAACGGATGCACAGCATAACTACTCTCGTAGTGGGGGGCTTTTGATAAAATAAATAGTTATTCAAATAATTTATCATACACTATTTTAATTTCAAAATGGATATGATGCACAATATGAATAATTATATATGTTTGACTTTTTTTTTTTGAAAGTTACTGGCTCTATTACATTGTAGTATCTGTTCATATACTTTCTCAACCTATTGAAACACAAAGAACCAATAACACCTCCACTGAGGCTTGAACTCGTAATCTTCCAAATGGAAGTCCAACCCAGGTACCATTAGACGACATAGTCCTGGTATTATATATGTTTGACTTAATTTATTTAAAATTTAATTTTCATGTAATATTTTTTTAAATTTTAACAGAAAAAAGAAAAGTTAAGATTTAAAAATTATTAAAGAAAATGGGGACAAAACGATTACTAAACTAGAAGCTTGGTTGAGATTGAAGTGATGAGTACGACAAACATAATGCTGGTGTGAGTAACATGCAATGTTTCCATGCGTGAATCATGCAAGCATAAAAGTTCTGCCTCAAAATCATCATTTTCACCATAGCCAAAAGCTGTGGGGATTCACTCCCATTTAGTGTCCCGCAGCTATGCTTAGAGTGGTACCACTACCCTCCACAAATTTTGCGCAGCTAACTACATAGATTTTCTAAAGCTAGGAAATCCAAAAGTCTAGACAGAGAGTGCCCAATTCATAAAAATTAAATTCATAATCTTTAGATACGAAGATCATGTTTCACTTATGCAGTTATTTCTTTAAAAAAACAAATCATATATTATTTTTTTGGAGTAAATAGGGAAGACCCAATACAATGGGTTCAACCAAAATGCCAAATTATATCATGTACTACAGTACTAGGGTTCATCTTCCAAGGTCCAAAACGGTGTTATTTTATATTAAGAGGACGTTTGGTACTTTCTCGTCTATAAAATTCTAGGAAAAGTATATCCCATGAATGTATTTGATGTGAATAATTTTGCAAAAAGAAATTAATTAACATGTTTGGTGTTATCCTAAAAAAGGAAAAAGAAAAAGAATTCTTTTTTTTGAGTACTTGTAACACCCCGTGTTACGACCCCTAAAACCAATTAATCATTTAATCAATTACCCAAAGAAAGAATTAAATTACAATAATTAATTAGGAAAAGGCCCACCATAGTCCGTGGGCCCCCACCTCTAAAACCCAGCCCCTAGTCCTAAAAGGAATAGAGTTAGTAAGCCTATAGTGTTTGGACCCTAATTAGGACTCTTAAGTATATAAATAGGGGACATAAGATGCACCTAGAACCCACACCACAATAATCTCTCACCACACAAGGAGTTCCAAGAATTCCCCTAGAAAAAATCAAGAAAGAAGAAAGACTTAGAGAAAGACCCTTCATAGCCAAGGAAATTAATTAAGGCTAAGAGGTAACCCATGTCTCAACAAAACCTATTTTCTTAGCTATGATCTCCCCCTTAGGCCTCCCTCTATATTCTTGTGTCTTGATGAATCATTTATAATATTGATGATGTGATCTTGATAATTGGTGATATGATTTTATGTGTGATCTTGGTAATCTTGATGATGATGAGGATTCTTGATGATTGTGTGATATTCTTGATGAATCTTGATGTTTCTTGATATTAAAAGATGAGTAATGTTCTTGATGATTTAAATATGATTAGAGCCCTAGGATGTATCGTGAAACTCATATGGTGTTATTCTTAATGTATTGGGTGGGAGTTCGCATGTTTGGGTGTTAATTATGTTTAGGAAGCATGATAGGATACGTGCCATATGTTTCTTGCTTTTGATCCGTTAATTGTCTACGTGGTGTCAGCGATTGCGTTTAAAAGTGTCTAAGCATGGCTTCGGGTTCCACAACGGATCCCGGGGCGTTTATTGTGAAAAGGAGTCAGTGGGGGGTAGGGGACCCGCCACCTACCCGCGGCCGGAATTAGCGTCGCCGGCAGCGGGCAACTGCCCGCCGGGCACCCGCTGCCCGGAGACTCGTCGCCGGCGGGTGACTCTTCACCCACCGGCTACCCGCTGGAAATTTCCCCACCTCGGGATTCTGGCTTCCCCGTTTGATGTTCCCCCGACCCCCGTGGCGTCCTAACGGACTCCGTCTATCGTGCCTATGTCTAGTTTGATGTTTCGGGTACCATTCGTGGGTTGAATAAGTCTTATATATTACATGCTAGTTGAATTGGTATCCCGTTGGCCTAGGTGCAAGAAGTATGAACCCCTTAGGATTATTCTTAGTATGTGGATGATCACGCATAGGTTTCGTTATACGATTTCTCCCCCTTCCCAATGTGTCAATGTGGGTTGCATGTGCTTGCTATGTGTTATGTGTGCATGATACCCCAATTTGGTTGCGATCAAATTGGTTATTCCTGAGCTGCGGTTCAGAAGCTGGCTGCGGTCAGATTTACACTCTCGGGCTGCGGTCCACCGTTTGGTTGCGATCAAACGTTTTACATGAGCTGCGGTTCGTATTCCTGGCTGCGGTCAGATGACTACTCTTGGGCTGCGGTCCACTGTTTGGTTGCGATCAAACATTATGATGAGCTGCGGTTCTTCGGTCGGTTGCGATCGGCTCCCTCGTCTTGCGATACAAGGCAGGGTGCTGCGGGGCCGTGTCAGAGCTATATGCGTTGACCCTCATGTATGGGCATGTGATTGGTCCTGTGGCGCCATCAAAGTGTGCTTGTGTGATGAAATACGGATTGATTGATGTTATGGATGATATGAAGTGAAATCGTGACCATAGGATATATGCTAGTAACTGTATGTGCTTGGTTATAACTGTTGGTTGTGCTTATCCCTACCTGTTGAGTCCATTCCCTGTTTTAAAAGCTAGAGTCTCTTAGGATATATCTTCATGCTTCGAAATGGTTTTCCTTATATCCATGTATATATCTATATGTATTGTATTTCAACGTGTTGGAGTGGGTTACCAGCATCTCTCGCTGAACAGATATATTTGGCTTTCAGGCACACATGAGTAGACACTGGAGCGCGCTAGAGATCTGGAGCGTAGAGTAGATAGTTTCCCCTTTCGGCATGCGTGCCATACTTATGTATTGACATTATTAAGGATTTTAGTTAGCAAGCCTGTGCACCTGGGTTCTCTAGCCCAGGTGTGGCATAGCACCCCGTACTCTTTTGTTATGTTTTGGGATTTAAATGAGAACTTACCTTTATTATATAAGTTTCAAAAAGTTTAAAATTTCGGGGTGTTACAGTTGGTATCAGAGCCTAAGTTTGACCCTAGGGTAAAGACTAGACATTAAGACAATAGGCTTGAACTCTAGGTATTTAGGAACATAGGACTCAGGAACCTTAGGACGCGCGGTGAGACTGTGAAACCTACACATAACCCTCCCTCACTTTACCCTTCACTTATTTAAAGGAAACCTTCCCCCCGCCTCTCACATCAAGGTAAGAATGCAAAATAACATCGACCTATGAACACCAGGATGGTGCCAAAAAGAAGACAGATAGGAACACCGAAACTCCCCACACAGGAATTCCTGACTCAGAATCTGCAACGCCTGGCCCAAATTGCCCAGGCACTGAACACTACCGTTCCCCAGCCACTACCAACGAACGGGAACTTGGAAATCCACCACCAAGTCTCGGCACACCAACCACCCACCTTCTCGGGGGACGAAAACCCCACGACCCTCGAAGAATGGATCGGGACCTTTGATAAGATATTCAGGGCAACCAAATGCCCAGAAAACCACCAAGTAAGGATAGCCTCCTTCTACTTCAGACACGGAGCCGACACCTGGTGGACTCACGAGAAGCCCACATGCGAACAAGGCCCCGAGTTCAACTGGGAAACCCTAAAAACACGACTACGAGAACAATTCTATCCCAAGCATCTAAAAGCCACCGTATACGAAGAATTCCTCCACCTAAAACAAGGAGCAGCCCCAATCACAGAATACTACCAGCAGTTCCGCAGACTGGCTCGCCTCACCCCCGAGCTAGTACCCACCGAGATGATCAAGGTCAAGAAATTTATAACAGGCCTCGACCCCGAACACCAGAAGGCCCTAGCCACACAAGAACCAAGGACCCTCGAAGAAGCCTATGCCAAGGCATCCCAACTACAACAAGTACCAAACAAGCCCCAGGAGACACACCTGGGATACAAAAGAAAATTTGAGGGGAATCACACGAATCCCACCCGGGGGCCCAAAACCACCAGGACCGTCTCACTCCACAAGGCCGCAACGCCAACCATTCAAGGAAGAATCCTTACCCTAAGCAAAGCCAGAATCGGAGACAGCAACATAGTCTCCAGAACCTTCCTGGTACACGCCACCCCCGCCACCATACTATTTGACTCAGGGGCTACCAACTCATTCATAGCAACCGAGTTCGCCACTCAACTCGGCCTTAACACCAGCACTAAGGTCCGACTCCAGGTCAAAGTGGCTTCCGGCAAAATCATAAAGTGCGACCGCATGTACGAGAACATAATGGTCACCATCCAGGGAGTGGAATTTCCCAGCAACTTAATACAATTCAGACTGGATGGGGTAGAAGTGATCTTAGGCATGGACTGGCTAGGGAAATTCCAATCACAAATCCTATGCGGAGAACAAAAAGTGGTCTTGCGGGGACCAAACGGTAAAAGGGTGTCGTACCACGGAATCCGCCAGGATCCAGAGATCAAACTAGTAAACATGATGAAAATGAAGAAATACCTAAACCAAGGAAGCGAGGCCTTCCTATGATCGGTCGAGGACCTCAACACCAAAACATCCAAACCGCAAACCATTCCAGTAGTAAACGAATTCACCGACGTCTTCCCAGACGAGATTCCCAGGGCACCCCCGACCAGGGAAGTCGAGTTCACAATAGACCTCGTACCTGGCGCTGCCCCGATCTCTAAACCACCCTACAGGCTAGCACCAAAAGAAATGAAGGAACTGAAAACACAACTTCAGGAACTACTAGATAAAGGTTACATCCGCCCCAGCACCTCCCCATGGGGAGCACCAGTACTATTCGTTAAAAAGAAAGATGGGAGCATGCGCCTGTGCATCGACTACAGGGAACTTAATCAAGTCACAATAAAGAATAGGTATCCCCTTCCCCGAATCGATGACTTATTCGACCAACTTAAGTGGGCAGGGGTGTTCTCGAAAATTGACCTAAGATCCGGATATCACCAAATACAAGTGGCCAAACCGGACATTCAGAAAACGGCCTTCCGGACACGTTACGGCCACTACGAATTTACAGTAATGCCTTTCGGACTCACCAACGCACCCGCCATATTCATGGACCTCATGAACCGAGTATTCCGACCCCACCTGGATGACTTCGTCATTGTATTCATTGACGACATCTTAGTCTATTCCCGAAACAAGGAAGAACACGAAAGACACCTCCGCATAACCTTACAGACTCTAAGAGAGCACCAGCTATACGTCAAATTCTCCAAATGCGAATTCTGGAAAGACAGCGTAGCCTTCCTGGGCCACGTAATAACCAAAGAAGGAATTAAGGTGGACCCCACCAAAATCCATACCGTTAAGGAATGGTCCACCCCGAGCTCACTTTCGGAGGTCCGAAGCTTCCTGGGCTTGGCTGGCTACTACAGGAGGTTTGTACCCGACTTTACCAAGATAGCTCAACCGCCCATCAAACTCATGAAAAAGGAGACCCCCTTCCGATGGGACAGCGACTGTGTTTCGGCCTTTCAGGAATTGAAGGAAAAGTTAACCACGACACCCGTACTAGCCATCCCCTCTGGAGTGGAAGGATTCGAGGTCTTCAGTGACGCTTCCAAAAAGGGGTTGGGATGCGTGCTAATGCAAAAAGGCAAGGTAATAGCATACACATCTAGGCAACTCAAAACCCACGAAGAAAATTACCCCACCCACGACCTCGAGCTAGCCGCTATCGTATTCGCACTAAAAATTTGGAGGTATTACCTATACGGAGTGCAATGAAAGATTTACACGGATCATAAAAGCCTAAAGTACATCTTCACCCAGAAAGACCTAAACATGAGACAACGAAGGTGGCTAGAACTCATAAAAGACTGCGACCTAGATATCCAGTACCACGAGGGAAAATCTAACATTGTGGCAGACGCCCTAAGCAGGAAGACTAACCACTCCCTCAACGCCACCTGGATCCTACCAGACCAGCTATACAGGGACTTCCAGAAGCTGAACTTGGAAGTAATAGAGCGAGATCAAATCCACCCCGAGATCCACCTATTCAACATCCAAATCATACCCACACTCTTCGAAAAAATCAGAATAGGACAACAACAGGATCCGGAACTAGATAAAATTCGTCTCGACTTAACCCAGGGGAAGGAAGGACCCTTCGAAATACACAAAGATGGCAGTCTCCGCTACCAGGGTAGGTGGTGCGTGCCCACAATGCATCCCCACTTAAAACAAAAAATCTTGGAGGAAGGACACAACTCCCCATACTCGGTTCACCCCGGGGGTGACAAACTGTACCAAGATGTAAGGAGGACGTTTTGGTGGCCCAACATGAAAAAGGAAATCGCGGATTTCGTGGCCAAATGCCTGAACTGCCAAAGGGTGAAGGTCGAACGATGCAAACCCAAGGGACTCGTACAACCCCTTGAGATACCACAAGGAAAGTGGGATTCCATATCCATGGACTTCGTCGGAGGATTACCCCCAACAAAGACCGGCAAGGATAAGATCTGGGTCATAGTGGACCGGCTAACCAAAACGGCGCGATTCATTGCCATGAAGAAGACATGGACAATGACACAACTGGCCCAAGGCTACCTGAACCGAGTGGTGAAATATCACGGAATTCCCCGAAACATTGTGTCCGATAGAGATTCCAGATTCCTCTCGCAGTTTTGGAAATCACTGCAAACAGCCTTAGGGACACAACTAAAACTAAGCACTGCCTTCCACCCCACCACTGACGGCCAAACCGAGAGAACCATTCAGACCCTCGAAGACATGCTAAGAGCCTGCGTGTTAGACTTTCAAGGGACATGGGAGGAACATCTAGACCTCATTGAATTCTCGTACAACAACAGCTACCACACAAGCATTCGCATGGCACCCTACGAAGCTCTATACGGACAAAAGTGTAGAACCCCCTTATGTTGGGAAGACATGGTCGACCCAGTAACACTAGGGCCCCAATACCTACAAGACACCATAACCAAAATCAAACACATCCAAGAAAGAATGAAGGCTGCCCAGGACTGCCAGAAATCCTACGCCGACCTAGGAAGAAAACAAGCCGAATTCAACCCCGGGGACAAGGTCTGGTTGTGAATATCACCCACACGAGGGGTAATGAGGTTCGGAAGAAAAGGAAAGCTCAGCCCTCGATTTATCGGCCCCTATGAAATCGTAGAAAGAGTCGGAAACCTAGCCTACCGCCTCGCCCTACCCATCGAACTAGAACGAGTACACAACGTATTCCACATATCCCAACTAAAGAAATACGTGCACAACCCAAGCCACGTGCTACAACCCGAGGTCGTGGACCTTGACGAGTCACTAGTATATGAAGAAAAACCCGTGAGAATCCTGGACACCAAGACAAGAACCACCCGTCGTCGAGCCATAGAAATGGTAAAAGTCCTCTGGACCAATCATGGGACCGAGGAAGCAACATGGGAACTCAAGGATAGAATGAGGGAACGCTACCCCGAACTCTTCACACCAGGTAACCAAGAGGAAGTCACTCGACAAGGACCAAGCTTCGGGGACGAAGCTTCCCGTTAAGGAGGGGAGAGTGTAACACCCCGTGTTACGACCCCTAAAACCAATTAATCATTTAATCAATTACCCAAAGAAAGAATTAAATTGCAATAATTAATTCGGAAAAGGCCCACCATAGTCCGTGGGCCCCCACCTCTAAAACTCAGCCCCTAGTCCTAAAAGGAATAGAGTTAGTAAGCCTATAGTGTTTGGACCCTAATTAGGACTCTTAAGTATATAAATAGGGGACATAAGAGGCACCTAGAACCCACACTACAATAATCTCTCACCACACAAGGAGTTCCAAGAATTCCCCTAGAAAAAATCAAGAAAGAAGAAAGACTTAGAGAAAGACCCTTCATAGCCAAGGAAATTAATTAAGGCTAAGAGGTAACCCATGTCTCAACAAAACCTATTTTCTTAGCTATGATCTCCCCCTTAGGCCTCCCTCTATATTCTTGTGTCTTGATGAATCATTTATAATATTGATGATGTGATCTTGATAATTGGTGATATGATTTTATGTGTGATCTTGGTAATCTTGATGATGATGAGGATTCTTGATGATTGTGTGATATTCTTGATGAATCTTGATGTTTCTTGATATTAAAAGATGAGTAATGTTCTTGATGATTTAAATATGATTAGAGCCCTAGGATGTATCGTGAAACTCATATGGTGTTATTCTTAATGTATTGGGTGGGAATTCGCATGTTTGGGTGTTAATTATGTTTAGGAAGCATGATAGGATACGTGCCTTATGTTTCTTGCTTTTGATCCGTTAATTGTCTACGTGGTGTCATCGATTGCGTTTAAAAGTGTCTAAGCATGGCTTCGGGTTCCACAACGGATCCCGGGGCGTTTATTGTGAAAAGGAGTCAGCGGGGGGTAGGGGACCCGCCACCTACCCGCGGCCGGAATTAGCGTCGCCGGCAGCGGGCAACTGCCCGCCGGGCACCCGCTGCCCGGAGACTCGTCGACGGCGGGTGACTCTTCACCCACCGGCTACCCGCTGGAAATTTCCCCACCTCGGGATTTCGGCTTCCCCGTTTGATGTTCTCCCGACCCCCGTGGCGTCCTAACGGACTCCGTCTATCGTGCCTATGTCTAGTTTGATGTTTCGGGTACCATTCGTGGGTTGAATAAGTCTTATATATTACATGCTTGTTGAATTGGTATCCCGTTGGCCTAGGTGCAAGAAGTATGAACCCCTTAGGATTATTCTTAGTATGTGGATGATCACGCATAGGTTTCGTTATACGATTTCTCCCCCTTCCCAATGTGTCAATGTGGGTTGCATGTGCTTGCTATGTGTTATGTGTGCATGATACCCCAATTTGGTTGCGATCAAATTGGTTATTCCTGAGCTGCGGTTCAGAAGCTGGCTGCGGTCAGATTTACACTCTCGGGCTGCGGTCCACCGTTTGGTTGCGATCAAATGTTTTACATGAGCTGCGGTTCGTATTCCTGGCTGCGGTCAGATGACTATTCTTGGGCTGCGGTTCACTGTTTGGTTGCGATCAAACATTATGATGAGCTGCGGTTCTTCGGTCGGTTGCGATCGACTCCCTCGTGTTGCGATACAAGGCAGGGTGCTGCGGGGCCGTGTCAGAGCTATATGCGCTGACCCTCATGTATGGGCATGTGATTGGTCCTGTGGCGCCATCAAAGTGTGCTTGTGTGATGAAATATGGATTGATTGATGTTATGGATGATATGAAGTGAAATCGTGACCAGAGGATATATGCTAGTAACTGTATGTGCTTGGTTATAACTGTTGGTTGTGCTTATCCCTACCTGTTGAGTCCATTCCCTGTTTTAAAAGCTAGAGTCTCTTAGGATATATCTTCATGCTTCGAAATGGTTTTCCTTATATCCATGTATATATCTATATGTATTGTATTTCAACGTGTTGGAGTGGGTTACCAGCATCTCTCGCTGAACAGATATATTTGGCTTTCAGGCACACATGAGTAGACACTGGAGCGCGCTAGA
Organism: Ipomoea nil; assembly: GCF_001879475.1. Classification (NCBI taxonomy): domain Eukaryota; kingdom Viridiplantae; phylum Streptophyta; class Magnoliopsida; order Solanales; family Convolvulaceae; genus Ipomoea; species Ipomoea nil. The sequence goes on along the minus strand of NW_017619822.1, from coordinate 734,253 downwards.
GATCTGGAGCGTAGAGTAGATAGTTTCCCCTTTCGGCATGCGTGCCATACTTTTGTATTGACATTATTAAGGATTTTAGTTAGCAAGCCTGTGCACCTGGGTTCTCTAGCCCAGGTGTGGCATAGCACCCCGTACTCTTATGTTATGTTTTGGGATTTAAATGAGAACTTACCTTTATTATATAAGTTTCAAAAAGTTTAAAATTTCAGGGTGTTACAGTACTATTGACTCAATTACTTTCCCTATCTAGACCAAAGAGTCAATACCCGATTGCCGAGGTTCGATCCTGTTATCTTCCATCAAGGAGAGCTACAAAGGTGTCGTCTGAGCACAGTGCTTGACCTAAAGAAAAGAATTAAATTACCCAAAAATTAATTATGATGTTTGGTTTGAATGGTTTCTTAACTGGTTATATTATGCCTTCACGTGGCCTGTGATAGGGTGATCCACTGTCCCCGTATTTATTCATTCTATGTGTTGAGGGATTAGCTCATCTGCTTAGCACGACTGTCCAAAGTAACCGCATCTCACCTTGTGTTGTGGCGCGAGGGGCGCCCGGAATTTCTCACCTCTTTTTCACCGACGATAGCCTATTGTTCTTTAAAGCATCTTCTGAAGAGGCTGAAGTTGTTAAGGAGTGTCTTACCGTTATGAATCCATGTCCGGATAATCGTTGAATTTCAATCAATCGTGTATTATTTTTAGCCGAAACACAGGCGATGGAGTTCGAAATGGCGTTACTGGGGCACTAAATGTTACTACTACCACTAACATTGGTACTTATTTGGGTTTGCCTATGGGAATAGGCCGCAAAAAAGGGGAAATCTTCTCCTACTTTGGAAACAAAACTGAGGCATCGTCTTGGAGGATGGTATAAGAAGATTCTTTCCCGAGCAGGTAAAGAAGTGTTATTAAAAAGTGTTGCAGAGGCTTTGCCAACTTATACCATGAGCATTTACTATCTTCCCTCATCCTTTTGTGATCATATTGAAAGAATAATGAACCAGTACTGGTGGTGCAACCGTGGTAACCAAGGTGGTGGTGTTCGGTGGATTTCTTGGAAACGGATGTGTAAACCCAAGTCTGTTGGAGGCCTTGGCTTTAAGTGTAACACTCCCTAATTTTCCAAGCAATTTAAAGCCTTAAATATGCAGATATCTAAACAAACATCAAACACAGCGGAAGACTGAAAGAGGAATATATAAACTGGAAGTAAAAGGGGTACTATGCCACGCTCATCCAGAGATGAACGCACATGCTAACATCTGCATAATTCAATATCTAAAACCATACATGTTCAACGTACTAAGTCTAAACTAGGCTCACAGGCCACAAAACATAAGAAAGGAGCTACACTAGCTGGCACTATACCACGCTCTTGTCTAAACATCACCTGAAAGAAACAAATAAAAGATGGGACGACGCCCGGTCAGCGAATGATGCTGGTAACCCACCAATACTTGTGAAATATCATACATAGATAAGATATATATACAAAATCATTTGCGAAACGGAATATATATATATAAGTACAAAACCAAGAGCAAAGGTCAACGCAAGACTCAAAACACTCACAACAAGATAAGGGAACACATCCCAAGAGTCCAAGACTATGAAGAACAACAACGACTCACAAAGACGGCTCAAGGTATAATCTATCATCACACAATAGATTAACACCCGACATGCATAACACAAGAGATAGGACACAACCAACGACAACACATGCCTTTGTGACTACACACGTCACAAAATAGAGGAATACACAACAACGGCTACACAAGCCTTCGTGACATCACCCATCACGAATTGAGATGCCTTCCTTATGCCCGGTTCCAACCTTATGTCTAGTTCCAACCATTACCTCCAGGACCCCTGTACAACCAAGTCCAACCTTTTCCCTCCTGGGACCGTCGTCCCCCACCAACGACCACCAACAAGACCACCGATTCATAGTACACAAGGTACCGATCACACACACGGCAACACATGCCACCCAAGAAATACGTGAACCCATCACTCAGGTTACAAACTCCATAATCACGTCATGGCCACCACGAGGACCACTGCAATACCTTGGTGACTAGTGTCCCATACCACTAATCGTGCAATCCAGGTAAAGCCACACACACATCACACCACAACAGGAATCAATCAACGGATCACAACGAAGATATGAAACCATACTCAATCAAGGAGTGGATCACAGTCCAACAACAACAACGATGAATAACACAAGTTATCATCAACCAATAAGAAGGTACAAACAACACACACGCTAGCATTTAAACACCGAACTAGCATGCTTATCAAACGGGTAAACCAAACATGGTTCCGAAGAACACACAAGACTCATCACGGTTCAACGAAACACAATGTTGAACACTTAGCACGATTCAAGACACCAAAACCTACATGGATTCCTACAATATAGTTCTAGACATACGAAACATCAAGAAGACGCTCAAATAGTTCCGCAAAAGAACATCGGGAAGTCGAAAGACCAAATACCGAGTCAAAAGAATCACGGGGAACAAATCCCCCCAAACCACACCATGTACCCCGCGAGTGGACCCACGGGTAGGCCCCTACCCGCGGTTCCGCCCGCGGGTACACTACCCACTGGCCATATGTTCCCCGCGGGTGGACGCCTACCCGTCGTTCCGCCCGCGGGTACACACCTGTGCCCAAAATAATCCCTTCGGGGATTTTCAACTCCAAGCTCAAATTCAAGTCCAAAACATGCCAAATCTCACCAAATACAACAAAATGACTTGAATCAAAGGAATAGCCAAGCAATGGCACACATGAACCCTAAACACAAGCTCTAGATATGCATTTTCACAAGACAAGGCATAAACACTCACATTTCATAGCAAAACACATGTAGAATCCAAGAAATCATCATATAGGTAAGCAAAATAGATTTTGTAGAGCATGGGTTACCTCTTGTAGACAAAAACCTTCACTTAACACTTCACCAAGCTCCTAATAAGGCTCACCTTCCAAACCCACTTCAAGAACACACCAAAAGATCATAAAGATCCTATCTTTAAGAAAAGACACCTAGGAAAACACTAAAAACACAAGATGAACATAGATCTTACCCTCCTAGATGCCCAAATGTATGAAAGGTAGAATCTTGGAGACAACTCTTGAAGATTTGACAAAGCTTCAACTTGGCTTGGAAGAAAAGCTATCTACCTTTTTAGAGAGAATATAGAGCTAAAGTTTGGAAAGTGTAAGGAGAGAAATGAGAATTGTCTACTAGGTTAGCTTGCATTACTAACACAAGGTGAAAAGTCATGAATACCCTTTCTAAAATGAAGAGGTGTAAGGGAACAAGGGAACTCCTTACAAAGCTTAAGGTACAACCTTGACTTTGGGGTTGACTAGTCAATTACTAGTCCCCGACTATTGAATTTTCAATATTTTTAGGAATTAAAATACCAATTGGTTTAGGATTAATTACTTAATTAATCCCATAATTGAATTTGGATTACGGGGTGTCACATTAAGGATCTCAATAAGTTTAACATTGCTCTTCTTGCGAAGCAAGGTTGACACTTATTAACAAATCCTTCGTCGCTTGCTGCTCAGATTTATAAGGCCAGATATTACCCAAATGAGGATTTTTTAGAGGCAAAAATTGGAGCCAATCCGAACTACTGCTGGCTCTCGGTTCTGGCTGGCCAAGACATATTGCGGAAGGGCTGTTTTCGAAGGATAGGGGATGGTTCTAAAACTCTTGTATGGAAACATCCGTGGCTCCCCCATGTTGATGACCCCTTTATTCAAACACCTAGTTTGGTTCAATATCAACATATGAAGGTTAGTGCTCTAATAAACCATGCGACGAAAGACTAGGATATAACCACTCTGAATGGCTTATAGGCTTATTTGAGGCACGTGATATTGAACAGATTACCAAGCTTCCTGTATCTATTTCCTTTGAAGATGTATGGTGTTAGAGAGGAGATATCAAGGGCCAGTATTCCGTAAAACATGGGTACAGATTATTGAATGTAACGCAAGAAGGTCAGACGGCTTTTCCTAGTTGGGCAAAAGTTTGGGGTCTAATGGTTCCTCCGAAGATTCTTAACTTTATGTGGCGATGTATTCATGGTGTATTGCCGACCATAATGGTGACTCTTCTTTCACTTAAGAATTGACTTTTAGGTACAAGAATTAAATTTTACTCACTAGGCCACAACTTTCGAGACAAATTGAAAAAAATTTGTAAATATACAATGAAATAAGTACAATGTGTACGTTATTATATTTAAGAATGTTATATTATGAGTGCACAAAAGAACACCACGTATAAGCTAATATTGCATCTAGTTATATCATTACAACCAAGAAGAGAAAATATACATATACGCACGAATTGTACACTACTGGAAATTATGGAATTTCTGACCACCTAAAAGTGATCTTAAATCAAGTCGAAAGCCTTGTTCCGACCACTTTTGGTATCCGGAAAAACCTTTGTTGCTATTTCCGACTGTTAGCAAGACTATTATTTCATATTTATTATTTGTATAATATATAGTCTTAGACTAGTGGTGGTACTTAGACTTTGACTTAGCTCTTTCTTAGTTAGATTAGTTAGAGATTATTTCTAAGATATACTCTGTAACTTATCTTCAGTCTAATCTATCTGAGGTGAATTTGTTAATCTGGTATCAGAAGCAGGTTAATCGATCCTCTCTAACCTCCACCACAAAATTTTCTCTCCCCCTCTCACCCATTTTCGCTGCCTATGTCGACTTCTTCCGAGAGAACGGCTTCTGCCGCCGGAAATTCCACTCCGGTCACCGGAAACACCATGTCGGGAGCACATCATTACATCACCATGAAATTAAACCTCAAAAACTTTCTGTTCTGGAAGATGCAACTCCTCTCCTTCCTCCGCGGCCAGGACCTCCTAGGCTTCGTGGATGGCAGCTTTCCATGCCCGCCGGCGACAGTACAAGGAACTCCGACGACCGGCGACTCGGCAACCACCTCGGCCGCGGGAGCAGCGGTCGCGAATCCGGTGTATCACGCCTGGGTCAAGCAGGATCAGACAATTTTTTCTCTCCTCGTTTCTTCTATGGCAGATGAAGTTCTTCATCTCGCGCTGGGCAGGGAAACGTCGGCAGCCATATGGGCCTCCATTACCGGCGCCCTTGGATCCTCGAGTCAAGCCCGGTGTCTCACTCTACTGAGCCAATTCCAAATGCTCCGTCAAGGCAATGCCACAACCGCCGATTACCTTGGACGGGCCGGCGTTCTCGTTGAGGCACTCGTCCAAGCCGGACGCCCTCTCACGCTGCAAGAACAGACGCTGTACGTCATTCGCGGTCTCCGCCCGGAACTGAAGGCCTTGGCGACTTCCCTTACGGCGACTGGAGCGGCAGTGTCGTTAACCCACTTGTCTGATTTTTTACAGGCCCACGAGTTTATACTCGTGGACGATTACCCGTCTATTGATGCCGCAGGTAATCCCACTGCTATGTACGCCGGCACGGGTCGAGGGTCTCATGGCGGAGGCAGACAGCAGCAGCATAATCCGCAGCAGCGTGGTGGGCGTCCCGGGCGTGGCGGTCAGAACCGAGGTGGCCGAGGCGGTCGCGGTGCGCCCAGGTGTCAGATATGCCGATCACACGGGCATTCGGCTATCTATTGTTACAAGCGTTACACCACGCAGCCGCCGCAGCCTCAGGCGCATATTGCCGTACCTGGTGATGCTCCGGCCGCTTCAATCACTGCACCGAGTGATGGATGGTACCCGGATACAGGTGCCACCGCTCACGCAACCCCGGACCCGAGCATGCTGGCTCAATCGGATGAGTATAATGGTTCAGACGTCCTCAGAGTGGGTAATGGGGCAGGTTTGTCTATTTCGCGAATTGGTCGTGCAACTATTCCGTCTGTGTCTAAACCACTATGCCTAAATGATATTCTACATGTACCCAATTTGTCTGTTCCATTACTTTCTGTCAATAAGTTTGCTATTGACAATAATGTTTTTTTTGAATTTCATGGACATTATTTTTGTGTGAAGGATTCAATAACCAACAAAATTCTGGTTAAAGGACCAACATCGGGCGGGCTCTATAAACTCCCAGTGTCAAGACAAAATGTCGCGTTCGTCAGTTCCCGGGCTACTCCCACCACTTGGCACCGCAGGCTTGGACACCCGCACGAGCAAGTTCTCAATAAAATACTCCAACAATGCCCTGTTACATCCAATAAAGTAGCTTCAATCGAGTCGTGTACCTCGTGTCACCTTGGAAAGTCGTCCAGATTTAAATTAGAAAATGTTTCAAATTCCGCTCAAAATGTACTAGATTTAATTTGGACCGATATTTGGGGACCTTCCCCGGTATTGTCTACTAGTGGTTTTCGTTATTTTTGCCTCTTTGTAGATGACTATTCCAGATTTTGCTGGTTTTACCCATTACGGGTAAAATCAGACATATATAAAGCTTTTGAGTTGTTCCGTGTCTTGGTAGAGCGGCAGTTCTCGCGCTCTATCAAATCAATTCAATCCGACTTAGGGGGTGAATACAGAAAATTACATAAAATATTCCAATCCTTAGGAATAAATCATCGTCAATCCTGCGCATATACGCATGAGCAAAACGGTAGAGTAGAACGCCGCAACCGACACATTGTCGAAACTGGCTTAACTCTACTCGCCGAAGGCAAAGTACCCCGTGAATATTGGGACTTTGCGTTTGAAACAGCAAACACTTTAATCAACTATCTACCATCATCAGCCATCAATTTTGAAAGCCCATACACTCGACTTTTCAATACATCACCCCCTTACACCTTTCTACGTGTCTTCGGGTGTCGGTGTTACCCACATCTAAGGCCATATAACAGGCACAAGATTGAGTATCGCTCCACCCCGTGTGTCTTCTTAGGTTACCCACCGTCCTTTAGGGGATATAGGTGCACTGATCTAATAAGCGGAAAGACTTATATCTGTCGTCATGTCCGCTTTGACGAATCTACCTTTCCTTTTGAGACAGATTATGCAGCACAAGTGCCTACCACACCAGCCTTACCGTGGGTATCTGCACCAATTGTCTCAGACACTACACCAAATGATCCTCCGGCTCGCTCCGAGCCAGAGCCAATACCCATGGCTCGTGAGTCTCCACGGCTCGCTATCACACACACTGCTCCGGCAAGACCGAGGAAACGACGTGCTCTGCCACAAAGTCGTGATCATGTCATGCGGCTACGGCACATGACAAGGGGCACAGATGAGCCATTCCAGGCTTTAACTGCAGTAGCCGATCCCACGTGCTACTCACAAGCTGTGGGTCATGCACATTGGCGGGAGGCTATGGATCAAGAGTTCAACGCCTTACTGCATAACAACACCTGGCAGCTTGTACCACCGAAGCCGCACATGAACATCATAGGGTGCAAATGGTTCTTTCGCACCAAACGCACTGCTGATGGTTCGGTTGAACGGTACAAAGCCCGGCTAGTAGCGAAAGGGTTTAATCAAGTAGCAGGAGAAGACTTTTTTGACACATTCAGTCCAGTAGTCAAACCGACTACAGTTCGAATGCTGTTTTCTCTGGCTGTTTCCAACAAGTGGACGTTGCAGCAGCTAGATATGCATAATGCCTTCCTGAATGGGCATCTGGCTGAAACCGTGTACATGAAACAACCCCCAGGGTACGAGGACCCTACCACACCGGGACATGTGTGCCATCTACAGCGCTCTCTTTACGGCTTGAAACAAGCACCTCGGGCTTGGTTCAAGCGTCTTCATGATTTTCTCTTGTCTGCAGGGTTCAAATCCTCTAAAACAGATGTGTCCTTGTTTTACTATACAAGTGGGGACTCCCGTGTGTTTTTACTTGTATACGTTGATGATATAATAATGATGGGAAATGATGCTGACTTGGTCGCCACTCTACTCCGACACCTATCCACTACGTTTAAAATTCGGGACCTGGGACCTCCCGGCTTCTTTTTGGGCATTGAGACAATCAAGTCCGGTGACGGGTTTATTCTCTCTCAGCGTCGTTATATGACGGACCTTCTAGGGCGCTCAGGGATGACTGACTGCAAACCCCTAACTACACCGGCTGCCGTCACTAAACTCGTCTCTCCAGCACAGGAAGTGTTTGATAATCCGACCCAGTATCGTCGCATCGTTGGAGCATTGCAATACTTGACGATTACTAGGCCCGATTTGGCGTATGCAGTTAATCGGCTGTGCCAGTTCATGCACTCACCAACAGTAGAACATTGGGCCCTCGTGAAACGAGTCCTCCGCTACATTAAGGGGACCCTCGACTTCGGCCTCCGCCTTGCTCCGTCTTCCTCGACCTGTTTACATGCTTTCTCCGACTCAGACTGGGCTGGCTGTCCGGTAGACAGAAAGAGCACCAGCGGCTTTGCAGTTTATCTCGGGACCAACCTAATCTCCTGGATCTCGAAGAAACAACGGACTGTTGCTAGGTCTTCCACTGAAGCCGAGTACAAAGCTCTGGCGGATGTCTCCGCAGAGGTTACCTGGGTCGTGTCACTACTGCGGGAACTTGGCATGCATTCTGGCCACCCTGCGACACTTTGGTGCGACAACCTAGGGGCTACGTATCTTTGTGCCAATCCGGTATTTCACGCCCGCACAAAACATGTAGAGATTGACTATCACTTCGTCCGGGACAAAGTCGCTTCAGGAGATTTCATTGTCAATTACGTGTCTACCACGGATCAGCTAGCGGATATCTTCACCAAACCACTTTCCGCATCCCGGTTCGCAACCTTACGAGGCAAGCTCAATGTTGTCTCACTACAACCTTGTGCTTGAGGGGGTGTGTTAGCAAGACTATTATTTCATATTTATTATTTGTATAATAGATAGTCTTAGACTAGTGGTGGTACTTAGACTTTGACTTAGCTCTTTCTTAGTTAGATTAGTTAGAGATTATTTCTAAGATATACTCTGTAACTTATCTTCAGTCTAATCTATCTGAGGTGAATTTGTTAATCCCGACCACTTTTTGGTATCAATTTGATTTAAGATCACTTTCAGGTGGTCGGAAATTCTATAATTTCCAGTAGTGGTAGTATAACAGCTTTATTCACCAACCTCCTCCAATGAAGCATTTCCTGCTCTTTCACCAATGCCATTTATTGTGACTTCTACCTGTCTTGCCACCAGCATATGCTCCCTGGAAATAAGCTAAGCTTCATTGTCAGAAAATTTTGAACTTCATCAACTTTTTTATGTAACATTAAGTAATTAAATGGACCATATATACAGCTAATGTGTTAGCAGTAGAAAGCCCAAGATCATTCTGACAGTGTGTTGAAATGATGACGTTTTCAATTCCTGGGGTATTGACTTTTATATCAGCGATATGATCAGTTTCTGAGTTTACATAATATCAACAGTATCATCACTTGATAGAGAAGAGGTAATCTGCACTTATTATTGCTTTTTATTTTGAAACAAGTGTATGCAACTTCTAGACATTAGCTAAGAAATACTTGCGGCACAAAGCAATGACCAAGTTTTTATTTTGGATATGATCCAATATGATGATGAAGATGAAGAAGAAGATACTCCAGGAAAATTATTACAAGAAGTTTCATCAGCTTAATTAAAGTCCTTAAAGCAAACAAAATCTCTCATTAAATTCATAGCTACCAATTATAATACGGAGTATTTATTAAAAAAAAAAAAAAAAAAAAAAAAAAACACCCTCCACGTGCAGGAAGGCAACTCACAATAGTGCAAAGTCCTTATTGAATTTCTGCATCATATAAGATTAATTTCTAATTTCTTATGCTCATTATAAGTCCTCGAAAACCCAGACAAAATGCAGCAATGACACTGATGGAATTAATTAAACCGGGGGTCCGACTTAACTAACCCGAATGAGAACACGGATAATAAAGAGATGGTAAAGGCCGCGGTGGACCGTATATTGTATTAAATGCCGTGGAATTGGCTATTACAATGATTCTTCAGTACAAAGTGTGTCCGTAGAGTAGGTCGTGTCCTCACTGGACAAGGTGGGGGGTTTTTATGCAACCCCTGCCCCTAACCGCCACCCCCTAAAGCGGGGGGTGGTTGGATCCGAGTTGACCGCGCCCGGTCTCGCGACCGGGCCGTGCTGCGGGGCCAGGCCGAGCCCGTCATGGGCTCGGGCCGAGCCCACTTGGAGGTCGGCCCGGCCTCCTGGAGAGGCCGGCCCGGCCTCCGACGCGGCCTGTGCGGGGGCCACGTGGCGAGGCCCCGCCCGGGGCGGGTACGTGGCGCCGCCCCGGGACCCGTTCTTGCCCGCGCCCTCGGGTCGGTGCGGGTCGTTTCCTAATATATCCGTCATCAGTCCCCCACTCTCCGAGGTGCGAGTAGTCGGCAGCGAAGGAGAGTAGATGCTCCGGTCGACCCTCCAAAAAAACCGACCCCGAGACGCCCGCGTCCCCGTGCCATAGGTGCCGTCCGGGCGTATTTCCCGCGGTAGTGATGAAACACTCCATCCGGAATATGACTCCTTCATCTGTTGGAACACATACATAGTAGAGTCCTTTTAGGTTTTGATCATCCTCTCCAAGTCAACCAATCACACCCATCTTTTCACCTTTTCCCCCCCTTTTTTTTTCATTTTGAATTTCAAAACTCTCCCTCTTCCTATCTCCCCTTCTCCTATATAAACCCCCTCTCCCCTCTCATTCTACACTTTCACCATCCCAACATCACACCCCTCTCCCCCAAAATTCCGGCGAGCCCCCCCCCCACTGGATTCCGGCGACACCTCCGGCGAGCCACCACCGGATTCCGACGAGTTCGCGGCAACAAGCTCCGGCCGACCTCCAACTTCCCCGTCGCCGAGCCGTAGGCCCGAGCGTGGTACACCCCTCTCTTCCCTTTCTTTTTACTGTTTTTTTTTTTTAAACAGCCTGCCGCCGCCGCGACGCCGCTGCTCCGTCGCGGCGGCGCCTTTCCGCCACTGCCACGGGGCGGCTCGCAGGCCGCGCCCCCGTGGTCCCCGGTCGGCCCCCCGGGCTTGGGCCACGGCGAGGGCGGCAACGACCGCCCCCCACTGCCACGACCGCCCCCCACTGCCGGAGGCGTGCCGCCGCCCGGCGACAGGTCGGGCCGACCCTGCTCGCCGAGGCCGTGCCGGCCGGCCTCTTCTGCCGGCCCTGGCCTCGGCCTAGGGCCGAGGTCCCTCAACTGCCTTCCCCTGTTTTTTTTTTTTTTTTTTTTTTTTTTTGCGACACCTGCGCCGGCCTGGGCTCCGCCGACCCCGCCCGCCGAGGCCGTGCCGACCCCGGGGTCGGCCCGACCTCGGCATGGCCGGGCCCGGGTCCTTAACGAATTTTTTTTTTTTTTTTTTTTTTTTTTTTGTGTGTCAAGCACGCCCCGTTCTTATACCCCTTCTGTTTTATCTCGTAGGTTTAGTCGGTGCATGCACACTTCTTCCGGTTCCTTGGACGATTTTTTGGACTCCGTAGACACTCACGTCCTTCCCATGGACGAAACTAGCGACCCCCCCACTCCTTTTCCTGCTCATTCCCCTTCTGGGGAGGTCACCATGCCGTACGAGGGTCCGTTGGACGCCCATCCTCCCGTCATGGAGGATCCCCTCGCGGTCCCGTACGAGGATCCCGCCCAGTACACTCCTCTGGAGACACTCATCGCGGCCTCGACTTTGGCTCAGACCTCTGTGCAGGAGTTCGAGGAGGCCAAGAGCTATGTTGGACCTGCGGGCGAGGTGCGCCTGCCCTCCCCGTCGGGGAATGTCACCGAGCCGCCGACACCCCTCTTCTTCGGGGTGCACGTGCAATCCATGTACCTTGGTTTTCGCTTCCCTATTCATCCCTTCGTCGAATCCTTCCTCAACCACTACGGCATCTCACCCGGGCAGTTGGTGCCGAATGCCCATTACTTACTTCTTGCCTTCTTGCTTCGCTGCCACACCATTCGTGTCAAACCCTATATGGATCTCTTCCAGAGTTTGTTTCAAGTCACCTCGTCATCCAGCCAGGCCAGCAGAGGGTTCGTGGGCATAGCGGCCCGAGCGCGTATGAAGACGTTCCACGACTTCAACCAGACCAACCGGGACTGGAAACCGCACTTCGTCTACGTATCGGTTGGTGATCCTCGCCCGTTCCTATCTTGGAACAACAGATTTGTGCGCCACAGGGCTCCCCTCCAGACGGCTGCCGTAGTCCGGGACATCCATGCCTTCCGGGGCGACCGGGGGGAGATCAGCATAGGCGAGATGATTACGCCCGAGAACATGCGCGGCCTGGGCTTCACGTTGGATGGGCCATTGCCGCCTCGTATCCGTCCACGCCTTCTGCGTGCGCCCCAGCCGGATGCGCGTCCGTTGATCGATTTGACGGACGACGAGCCGCCAGAGCAGTCTCCGGGATCCTCCGGGTTTTCGGGCGAGGTTTTTGCCGAGCCTGGGTCCTCCGGATCCGCTGTCGGCCCTTCGCGTGCCTCTACTCGTGGTTTGTCCCTCTTCATTTTGTTGAACCTTCGGCTGTACTCATGTCCTCTCGTTTGACCTTTGCTTGTTTCCTTTTGCAGTGAGACCTCCCGTCATGTCTACGTTCCGCCAGCGTCTTGAGTGTGTCGTGGCGCGCGGCCCTGTTGCGAAGAGGCAGAAGGTTACTGCACAGTCTGATGTTCCCACTTCTGAGTCTGGTGTGCCCCCCCCGGGAGGGACACGGCCGCAGGCGAGCCGCCCCCCTGTACCACCGGGTGTTCCACCCCCGCTGCCACCTGCCCCGCACGTGACGCGGAGCTTGCCCGCTGTCCTCCGGGAGGCCCTTCGGACCATCGAGGTACGCTCGTGATTTCCTTTGTTATGCTTAGTCCTTGTTATTGCCTTGTTATGATTGTGCCCTTGTTTCAGGGTTGGGCTGCGTCCTCTGTGGCCCTTGTCGAGGATGAGCACGGTCGCGCAACCGAGCTGGTGCGAGCATTGGAGGCCGAGACTAGGCGAGCCGATGAGGCGGGTAGGCGGGCTGATGAGGCGGTCAGGCGCGATGCCGAGTCCCGGAAGGCTCTGGAGGCGGAGAGGAAGAGGCACGCGGAGGAGCTTGGACAGGTTATCTCTGCTTACAAGAAGTCTGATGAGTTCGGGAGGGATGCCGAAGAGTATGTTCGCGGACGTAGCGGCGACATAGTTGCCTCGTGGCTAGCCAGCGACGCCGGGAGGGAGACGATCGCGAAGGAGAGTGCTATGGCCTTCCAGTTGGGCCGATACGCTATGCAGCAGGATATCTACACCGCCCTTCGCCAGAAGGGGGATGCCTTCGACCCGATCGCCCTTGAGTTGCCGGCTGAGATGGAGGACCCCGAGCCAGCGGCCCCTGCCGAAGGCTTCTCACTATCACCCCTCGACCGCGCCGACGAGCTTGTGGATCTGGTGGTTTCCTCGGGCGTCATTGCACCCGCTGTGCCGAGCGATCCTGTTCCTGACTTGGACGAGGGAGCCGAGGGAGTGACCGTCGCCGTCGCGCCGTCGACAGAGCTGCCACTTGCCGCTGCGCCGGGTTCGGACGAGCAGCCTTGATCGTGCTCGTTGTACAGCAGCTCTCAACAAGAGCACCACTGATGGAATTAATTAAACCGGGGGTCCGACTTAACTAACCCGAATGAGAACACGAATAATAAAGAGATGGTAAAGGCCGCGGTGGACCGTATATTGTATTAAATGCCGTGGAATTGGCTATTACAATGATTCTTCAGTACAAAGTGTGTCCGTAGAGTAGGTCGTGTCCTCACTGGACAAGGTGGGGGGTTTTTATGCAACCCCTGCCCCTAACCGCCACCCCCTAAAGCGGGGGGTGGTTGGATCCGAGTTGACCGCGCCCGGTCTCGCGACCGGGCCGTGCTGCGGGGCCAGGCCGAGCCCGTCATGGGCTCGGGCCGAGCCCACTTGGAGGTCGGCCCGGCCTCCTGGAGAGGCCGGCCCGGCCTCCGACGCGGCCTGTGCGGGGGCCACGTGGCGAGGCCCCGCCCGGGGCGGGTACGTGGCGCCGCCCCGGGACCCGTTCTTGCCCGCGCCCTCGGGTCGGTGCGGGTCGTTTCCTAATATATCCGTCAGACACTACCAATTTGTGGATCATTCTAAGTAATTAAGATTCTTTTTGTCCCGGAGAGTAGTGTCGAAAACTCGCACGTAGTTAGGGTCCGAGATTCTGTTCGGGATGAAATCTGGCCGCCTTGGAGCCAAGCCGGAGGCGTAGGAGAAGGAATTACTCGTTGATGTGCTGCTGCTGCTGAGCGAGCAGTATCCCCGCTTCAGGAAACTACCGCAAGAAGCAATGTTAGTGAGAACGAGAGGGTATTTGCATTTGTGGCGCTGAAACACAACGTGAGGATTAGGGTTTGCTCAGAAAGAGGCTATTGATGACCTTAGTGCTTGCTTGTCCAAGCTGTTATGAAGATCGATAATAACAAATGGAGGAGAAAGGATAAACGTTACTCCGTACAATTTACAAAGAGAGCGGCCAAATTTTAATGTCGACCATGGTCTATGTAACCGTATGGATCATAAAGTATGTACTATTTTAATTACACTTCAATTTTATTTTCCCTTTATACTAGTTTCATTATAAGAATTGTTGATTTTATGGCTACCTAAATAGTCAATCGTTGGGCAAACACTACTGTAAAATACCAAGTAAAAAAGAGAGAATAATGAAGCAAGAGTAACATTAAATGTATTGAAAATTGAATACGTTACAATTTAACCCCAAGGGGTATTTATACAAGGGATATGGCCTTTGTAACACCCCCGATTTCCATGCCATTTTAAACTTAAACATGCAAGATATCTAACCACAATATAAGCATACACAGCGGAAGTCTAACTATATATATAAACTGGAAAACGAAGAATGTTATGCCACGTCCACGTTAAGGTGAACGCACAGGCGAGAACAACATCCACATAAGCAATCTAACAAGGGACAAGGTTAGAACAACAACAATCTACTGTTTGACATAAAAGGCTCACAGGCCCAGAACAAAGCTAATAAAGTCCGGGGAACCACACTATCCATCACTAGATCGCGTTCGCCACTACTCGGGACCTGAAAAACACATAGATAAATGGGATGATGCCCGGTCAGCGAATAATGCTGGTAACCCACCAATACATGTTAAGTATTATACATAGATAGTGTATACAAAATCATTTTCGAAACGGAATACTGTATATATAAGTTCAAAGCCAAGGATAGAAGTCAACCACAAGACTCTATATCACTCACAACAAGATTAAGGGAACACATCCCAAGACACGTCAAGATGAAACAACGACAACACAAGTAAGGCTCAAGGTGTATTCTACCATCACTCAGTAGAATATCACCCGACATACTCAACACAAGAGAATAAAGACACATATTGGCAACACATGCCTTCGTGACATCACTCATCACGAATAGAGAAACACACAATGGCAACACATGCCTTTGTGACATCACACATCACGAATCAAGAATCCTTCCTTATGCCCGGTTCCAACCTTATGGCTACCCCCAACCTTATATCTAGTTCCAACCTTTACCTCCAGGACCCCTGTACTTCTGAGTCCAACCTTTTCCCTCCTGGGACCGTCGTCCCCCACCAACGACCACCAACAATTCCACCAATTCATAGTACACGAGGGTACCGATCACACACTTTGGCAACACATGCCTCCCAAGAAATACGTGAACCCATCACACAGGTCACAAACTCCATAATCGCGTCATGGCCACCACGAGGACCACTGCCATACCTTGATGACTAATGTCCCATACCATTCATAGGAACCAATCAACGGATCACAACGAAGATATGAAACCATACTCAACAAGGAAAGGATCACAATCCGACAACAACGATGATCAACACAAGTCATCATCCACAATAGGAAAGAACAAACCACACACGCTAGCATTTAAACACCGAACTAGCATGCTTATCAAACGGGTAAACCAAACATAGTTCCGAAGAACACACAAGACTCAACACGGTTCAACGAATCACAAGGTTGAACACTTAGCACGATTCAAGATACCAAAACCTACATGGAATCCTACCATATAGTTCTAGACATACGAAACATCAAGAAGACACTCAAATAGTTCCACAAAAGAACATCGGGAATTCAAAAGACCAAGTACCGAGTCAAAAGAATCACGGGGAACAAATCCCCGCACAAGCCAACATTGTACCCCGCGGGTGGACCCCCACCCGTGGTTCCGCCCGCGGGAACCAACTCCCACCGGCCTTGTACCCCGCGGGTGGGGCGGCGGGTGGAGCTCTACCCGCCGTTCCGCCCGCGGGTACAGCACCCTGTACCAAAATATCCCTTCGGGAATTTTCAACATCAAACTCAAATTCAAGTCCAAAACATCCAAAATCTCACCAAATACAACAAAATGACTTGAATCAAAGGAATAGCCAAGAAATGACATACAAGAACCCTAATAACAAGCTCTAGATATGCAGTTTCACAAGACAATGCATCAACACTCACATTTCATAGCAAAATCACATGTGGTGTTGTGGGCACTAGAATCAACAATTGGAAGTTAGAATATTTTAGAATTAGTTTTATTAATTAATTAGGATGATTATCTTAAAATTGTTTTAGATTTAGTTTGTTAGAATTATATTATAATTTATGTTTATCTTAGTTTGTTGGTTAGGATTAGATTATCATATTATTAATAATTATCTCATTCATGTGGTTGTAATCTGCTTGCTAATGGCTATTTAAGGTCATTGCATGCATAATGAAATATAGAGTTTGAGAATTTTTTAATTAGAAAACTAAGTGTTTTCTAGAACTCGGAAGAGTTTGACCAAGATCAAGTCATGGTGATCTTGACTTATCAAGTGTAAAACCTCACTTGTGGCGTCATCCCAAATCCTACGTATCACCATATAACCCGGTGTGGTCGAGGACTTATCAAAAAGCAAAAAAACAAACCCTTATACCCAGCCTAAATTAAACTTTTTAATCAGATTTTACCTAGCCTAATAAACTGTTCTGAAATATTATTTTAGTCAGAATGTGAAGAGAAGATCGGGCCAACCAGGTTCGCATCATGTAGAATCTAATAAATAATCATATAGGTAATGAAAATAGATTTTGTAAAGCATGTGTTACCTCTTGTAGACTCAACCTTCACTTATAACACTTCTCAAAACCCCTAACAAGGTTCACCTTCAACACCCACTTCAAGAACACACCAAAAGATCATAAAGATTTCATCTTTAGGAAAAGATGCCTTAGAAAGCACTAAAAACACAAAAGGAACATAGATCGTACCCTCCTAGATGCTCAAGAGTAGGAAAGGTGAAATCTTGGAGACAAACTTTGAAGATCTTGGAAAGCTTAAACTTAGCTTGGAGAGAAAGCTAGCTAAATTCTAGAGAGAAGGAAGAGTTTTATGTTTTGAGTGTGTTAGGAGAAGAATGAGAAATGACCTTAGGTTAGCTTGGATACCAACATGAGGTGTAAAGTCATCTTTACCCTTACTAAGATGAAAAAGGTGTAAGGAAACAAGGGAACTATTCAAAAAGCTTTAGGTACAACACCTTGACTTGGGTTGACTAGTTAATTACTAGTCCCCGACTATTGAATTTTCAGGAATTAAAAGAATAAATTATCAATTGGATTAGGATTAATTACTTAATTAATCCCTAAATAGAATCCGGATTTACGGGGTGTCACAGCCTTAAAGAATGCAAGAAGAGAAAACTTAACTAAAATATACTTAGGAAATGTTCTAAAACTGCTGAAGTAACTTCCTTATGCGAGAAAAGGAAATAACTTGGCGTGCTAGGAAAGAATCTCCGCTGAATCTGCCCTTAACCACCTCTGTAGATTGCACCCGGTCGGGGACACGCCGATTGCCTAGCTTGGTCGCCCAACCGATCCAACTAGGGGGATACTTGAGTGCTACGCGATCGTCAGTCCAGCAAGGAGTTTCCTTCTTCGAGTTTGTTAAGTGTCGTTGGTGCCTCTTTCCGACTGCCTACATCGCTCCCGATTGAATAACCGTTTACAGGGTATCTATCACCCGTCCCTCACTTTTTTGAGGTCTAGCCTAGTGACTACTCAGAAAAGTAGAAAATCCATCAAGTGTCGAACTCGGGTCTTGACCAACTGCTTGCCAGTCTTTGCGGGGGAACTAGGGATATGCAGTCAATTGGTCATGCGATGGAATTACCTACCTGATAGTCTTGACTGGTTCCGTTTTCTTCCCGACTGGTTCCGCGAACAGTACGATTACTGAGGCGTAATTATGGCGTCTCCTCGAATTCCGTCGGTTATAGTCTCGAGAGTGTCCTTTTATAACCGTCCTGTCAGACGTTACGTCTCTTCCCCCAGCTGTTTGATGAAGGACACGTGCCACGATCTCGGCAGCTGGCCATACTTATAAATAGTCGAGCCACCCCTCTTCATTCCCCTTTCACACTCCTTCCTTCTCTTCTGCAACTTCCGGTGAGCTCCCTCTTTTCTTTCACTTCTTTCCACAACCCATCAACCTTCTCCGACCACCTATTCTCTCTCCAAGTTAATTCTGTACATCTCCAGCCGCCTTTTCTCCACTTTTTCCAAGGTTAGCCCTTCTAATTCTTGCTTTGTTTTATGATACAATGTCGTCTTCTCAACACCCCACTTCTTCTTCCTCCTCCGGCCGTCAAGGTGTAACTTCTGACTCTCCTACCACTACATCCCAGCCGACGACTGACCCGGGGACCACCTCCGTTGCCCCTGTCGATCTTCCGATTGATAGAGATCCATGTTTCTTTAAGGACCTAGAATGACCAGGAGCTAACTTTGGTCCCTAACTTGTCAATTCCCCAATTAAATTCAAAATCAAAAGTGGTCCTTCACTTTGCAAAATTCCAAATCTTAGGTTAAACTTTGACTTTCCAATTCCTTTCTGGGGTCATTTGGTCCAACTCAATCTTAAGTTAAATCATTGTCTATTTCTTTCTCGACACTTCTCAATCTTTCTCGTTTCCACTTTATCTTTGTGGATTTAATCACTACCTTCCGTAAGCTAACTCTTCTAATTAAACTCTAATTGTTCTTTAACGTTTTCACTTACACTTGTATCTATTTCGCTCTTATAGGAATTCACTTACTTGTTCTTGGTACCATTTATCGAAAAACTCTCAAAATTATTTATAAACAACGTCTTAATTCTCAAAGTCTTAAACAAGTCACAAATTGCACCAAATCTTCCGAGCACACAACAGAACAAGGAGCTAAGTAAAAGCATTATCACTTAATCCAATCTAGAGTGTTACCTTTCTCAAGATTGCGCCCCTCGGTTTGCGTCTGTCCCATCACCATGGTTCTCCCCGGTCCAGCTCCTCCCAGACGTCCCTGATTAGATCCTCCACGTCCCTGGTTGCCATTTTTGTCCGGACCACCACCTAACTGATTCCCTCGACCCATTCCTCGATTCGGCGCTTGATTGAACTGGCCTCTAGGCGGCTGACTCTGGGTCGTGTTGTGAGGTCTTTCCATCTTTGGGTACCAACAAACAACGACTCTATGCCCCGGCTTCCCGCAATTGAAACACACAATGGGTCCGCCTCCACATGTAGTCCGAGGGTGATCCCTACCACACCTCATACAAGCCACGCTCCTCACACTAGATGATCCCCCAGCTCCAACTCCCTGTCCTATCACCGGATTCCTCATTTCCACATTCCGATTATCATTTCTCGCTACAGGATTGAATCTATGCCCCTTACTCGTCTGTGAGTCGTTCCCCTCACTTTTCTTCTTCGGTCCATGCATGGCAATCCAGTGTAGTTGCTGAATCCTTGAGTGTCTGGCAGCTGCGTCATAGGCTTCATTCAAAGTGGCAAACTTTGCAGAAGTAAAGAGCTTCTGGGCGTCATAGTGAAGTCCACGGACGAACTTTCGTGCCATGCTGGCCTTGTTTGGTGCTATGGTAGGAGCAAATCGAGACAGTGCCACAAAGCGGGCATGATACTCCTACACAGACATGCTTCCTTGCTCCAGATGCAATAAATCTTCGTACTTAGCAGCCTTTACATGCTCGGTGTAGAATCTTTCTCTCAAGGCAACCTTGAACATTTCCCAATCAAAGTCCTCTTTCTCCCTAAGTGTCGGGCCCTCCATCACCCACCAGTGGTCAGCTTCTCCCTGAAGATAGTACACATCAGTCTCCACACGCTGGTCTTGCGGACAATTGATGACGTCAATCAGCTTGTCAAAAGTACGGATCCAACTCTCTAGGATCTCAGGGTCCTCCTGGCCCAAGTAGCTTGGCGGGTTGCGCCCCGTGATCTTTCTTGACACATCTCCACCACCGTTGTTCCCATTCAGTACGGCGGCTCCGATAGTCTGGATCAACTGGGTCAGCCGACGCAAGCTCTCTGTCAGATCGGTAGAAGATGAAGCTCCAAGTCTTGAGGAGCGAGGAGTCTCTTCTCTAACTCTTCTCGGTGGCATTACGCTAGCCCCTTTAACATGATCAGAACAGATCATCTTGGTTAGTACCTCTAAGAACTAACTACTTCTAACTTCTCTTTTCTCAAGGCAGGGCTTACAACAAGTAAAACACGTAAACAAGAAACAAGTATAAGCTCTTGTACTTCTTACTTTAACAACTTTCACAAAACTTCACTTTCAAACTTTAACTTTCGAAGTTTTCAACTTCTAACTTTCACTTTCAACTTTTAGCTTTTAACTTCTCTACTTTTACTTTCAAAAGAAAAGCGAAAAGTATTTTAAACACATTGATAAAGCACAAAAATAGTTAAGCAAGCGTAAGGAAACTCACAACCTCACCGCGTTCCTAACTGACACTTAAAGTACTTCTTAACTTGGATTCTTACACTTAGCCACTGAACTTAGAGTCTTTCTCATCTTAGATCTTAGAACTTAGAGTTCTTTCCGTAACTTGTCCATCTTATGACTTCAACTTAGAGTTTCTATACTCAATCCTAAGGCTCAGTCTTCCTAAGTTCCCGCAGTTCGTACCGCTCTGATTCCAACTTGTAACACCCCACTTTTCTTAAATCTAAACCACAAATACTTAACTTCCAAAAGATAAACTAAACAAGATTAAGATAACATTAATAACTTAAAACCATCCCAAAAGGGTGTCACCGCCACAGTCACCACACACGATGACTGCACAAGCTAAGAAAGGTACTGCCTAGAGTCAAGCTCATCAAAAAAAAACTACAAACTATCTAAACATCAGAGATTTAAACATCCACAACTAGAACCAAGTCTAAGTTAACATCTAGCATCTCTAAGCTACGCGCTAATCTATCTCGAGCGCGCTCAAACACTTGCCCCACGAATGCTAAGTATAATGCCACTCAACCATGTAAAGTACTATATATATAGATTTGAAAATCATTTGACAAGTACACTTAAGCTCAAGTACTTTCAATCACTTAACAACAACTCAAATCATACTCAACAATAATTCTATATGCTTGCATCCTAATATACAAATAGGCATGCTTTCTCAAGTACTCAACTTAACATAAATCTCATGCTTTAACAGGTATTTCTAGACATGGCTCAATACTCAAACTCAAGCTCAAACTGATAGGTAAAGATGCTTAAACTTAGCAAACAACTCACTATCAAGCTAACTCATAATCAACAACAAAGTGTTATACATCTCATCATTCTTTAATGCTAGACATGCAAATCATGTAAATCATGCAACAAGATAGTCATGATGCTTTAAGTATAAGTATATAAATAGATATACATATATACTCGCTCTTTTGTAAAAAGGAACACTTGTTCTGTGGAGGTTTCTGTTGAGTCACATTGACTCGCTTTTCTCTTCTTTATCTTGAGTCTCTTGACTCGCTTTCTTTCTTCCTTTCTTTCTTTACTCGTGGGAGAGGTAGGAACTTCACCAAAATGTGAATGAACCTATCTGGGCTCAGAATCTAGCCAGCCTAATACTCATCTCGCCCACAGAATCACTCTCTTGGTTCTTTTCTCAAACTCTGTGGAATCAGGTATCGTACTTGTTAGTGTGCACACCCCCTAACGGGATTCCAAGCCTGGCGGGTAGTATCCAACCTAGTAACTCTGGAATATCGACCTCGTTACTTCATATCGGATCGCAATGTCCATTTCTTTCTCAAGCTTTCTTTCTCTTTTCTTCCGAAAGGACATAGTCCTAACGGGCCTCCAAAACCTCTAATTCTTCACAATAGATACATATAGATATAACTTATGCACTTATTTCTCACACAACAAATCTAACTTATGCAAGCTCATGCACATAATTCTTAACAACTTCTCTTTCTCATAAATTGGAAATCAAATATCAAGCAATCTTCTCAATGCAACTAGATAATGATTTTCCAAAATAGATATAAGTTTTTGAAAGAATACTTAGGCTTACTTAGAGCCAATAATGCACTTTAAACCATGAAATGCTAAGCATGCTCTTTTACTGTAAAAGTAATCTCAATTTCTCTTTCACTGTGAAACAAAGAAATAAAGTACTACTTCATGCTCATAACTCAACACTTAGCAAAACTTCTTAACAAATACTTAACAAGTATTGATCATGCTCTTTAAACTCAAAATATACTCCAAACTCTAGTAATTCACTTTACTGTAGGCAAGGAAATCATGTACTGGACATAACCAATTTCTCACATTCTTTGCAAACTTCTCAGCAAATATTTAAGTATGCTTCTCAATCAAATAATGATCATGCTTCTCTTTTCAAATAACACAACTCAGATACTTCTAATTTTCCTTCACTGTAAAACATTTACAGAACACAACAAGAGCAATTCCCACCACAAATTCTACTGTAAAACATGCATTCTAGCTCCGAATTCAACAAAATCAACTTCTACTAGTGCGTCGTAACGAACCCGAGTGTCCGAGCCTCAAGGGCCCATGAATCCCGATTCAAACGACACGTAGATGAGCCACAGAGGGCCCGGCCAGGAACCTTTTCGGCCTGGCGGAGCTTAGTGACGGGGCTTGGGAAGCCCCGCCACTTGACTCCGCCAAGCGACGGCCCTGGGCGACGGATCTTGTTGAGATCCGTCCCCTGGAGCCGTTGCTCCACGGTGCTAGCTGGCAGACCTCCTCGAGGTCTGTTGGCTAGTACCGTGAGGCCATCTGGTGCACCAGACAGTGTGCACCAGAGCCTCTTTCTTCATCTGCAAACACATCCAGTGCAATCCAATACTCCCAAAACATCACAAATCAATCATAGATCAACAATATCTCACAAATAGATCAATAACAACCATAATTTAACATTTCTAAGCAACTATTTCTCATTTCTAACACTTTAACAGAGTCAATAATAAAGTTGGGAGTCCATGGGTTATACCTTAGCTCTTTGTTCTTCCTTGTGTGGATTCTTTCTTCTTCCCAACTCAACCAGTACCCCCTTCACCACCTAAACACCTCAAACAAACCAAACAACAACACTTAAGAATAAGAGTGGAAGCTAGATGGAAAGAAGGATGAATGGATGAGAATGGAGCCTAGGAAACTTACTGTGTTTCTCTTCTTGTTTGCAGAGCTCAAGGTTGGGGAAGACAAAGAATGGAATCAGGAGAAGAGGTGAGCTTACTATTCCTTTTATATGGGTTCAAAACCCTAGGATGATACTCAATGATTGGTGGAGGGCAAAGTAGTATTTTGGTTGATTCTCAAAAATATCAGACAAGGGATTGAAAGGGTTGTGGTCCACCTTGCAACATGGACCATAGTCTAGAAAGGTGATTTTAAATAGTTTGGGGTCAAAAATAGATTTTTTCCAAAAATATTTTCTAGTTAAACATTTGGTTAAGATTTCTCGAATTTCTTTCGGTTTCACTCAGACTGACTTTTGGGTCAAAACTTGGTACATAATGTACCCGAGAATCTAGGATTTCAGAAATAGAATAAATCTCGGCTTTGAATTTATTTAAAAACGTGGCTCAAAATAATTAATTCAACACCTTTTTCAAAATAAAATTTTAGAAGAGTGAAAATGGCTATTTTGGAATTTTTTAAAATGGAATTTAGAAAATTAAATTTGGGTTGTCACATAACCACAGTGCACTGACTGGGGCACCTCAGGCTATGCTCTTGGACCTAGATAGAGAAGATGAAGGCGAGTTGGCCGACCAGCTGCAAAGGCGCCGCTCATCCACAAATACTGCTGCTCCGACTGTCGTCCCCTCTGGCCCAACAGAGGAGACTGCAGGTCCATCAACCAGTTAGAGTAGCTGTTTAGAAGTTCCCCCGCATTTTTGAATGTAACTGACTGCCCGCTTCGTCCTTCTAAA
Organism: Ipomoea nil; assembly: GCF_001879475.1. Lineage (NCBI taxonomy): Eukaryota > Viridiplantae > Streptophyta > Magnoliopsida > Solanales > Convolvulaceae > Ipomoea > Ipomoea nil. Next base: position 709,922 of record NW_017619822.1, on the reverse strand, counting down.
TGAAATTCTCCCTTTTGTTTTTCCTGTCTGTTCGTCTTCATTATTTGATTTGACTTCAGCTAAGTCCCTGAGTGGGCAAGGTTGACTGCCTACGAGGCCCCGAGTGTCAATCCATAACGAACCACCTCCAACTTTTGCCAAGTCCCTTAGTGGGTGAGGCTGACTGCCTACGAGCACCCGAGTGCCAAACCAAACAAACCAACTCCAACTTCTACCAAGTCCCTTAGTGGGCGAGGCTGATTGCCTATAAGTGATTTCGACGTTTTGAAATGGTGGAAGCTTAATTTTGATAGGTTCCTTGTACTGTCTAAAATGGCAAGGGATATACTTATTGTTCCCATCTCTACAGTTCCATCAGATTCAACATTCATTACTAGTGGGAGGGTACTAGATGCCTTTAGGAGTTCTCTAACTCCAAAAATTGTTGAGAGATTGGATGATGTTGGGCCAATCAACCAATCTCAATTGAAGAGAACATATATGAAGTTGAAAGATTTGTAAAAGGTAAATTCTATAACCTTTTTGAAAATTGATTGTATTACCTTAATTTAAATATCTAACTGTGGTAACAGAGGTGTCATCACACTATATGGTAATTAGTATCTTAAATTCTTAGGTATTTACTAACTCAAGAATTTAAGTTTGCAATGATGTACTTCCACCATGTTGTCTGAAAATCTGGAATAAGATATTGAATTGGATATTTGATGCTTAGATTCTTTTGTAATGATCAATTTCTGGTTTTCAGAACTTAGAACTTAGAAGGGCATCAACCATTTGAGTATTTGTCTATTATTATATTTGATGCCAATTTGTATATATATTCTATTTTCTATTTTTGTAAACTTCAAGTCTTCAACTGTACGTATTATTGTTAAGTGCAATTGTGTAAACTAAACTATAAATTTGTATGTTTTATTTGGTATGTTTGTAGAATTGTAGTTGTAGTTGTCAATCGAAAGAATGAAAGTAAATTTGTAAATAATTTAATTTCATTAAACTATTAAACTTTGTAATTGAAAATCTTTTTTTTTTTTTTTTTTTTTCCAAAACCAAATTATCCGAAATATTTTCAAAAATCCGATGAGTTAGTATCACATATATTCGACAGATATAAACAAAAAAATAACACTAATTGGACCTCCAAAACGCTAACCGAAATCCGTTTAGATAGGCTACTCGCCTACCTGATTTGCCTGAACCCGTCAGATGCTCTCCCCTAAAAACAACTTTAGAAAATGTCGTCTGCATGAGCTTAGCTCAATAGTTCAGTAGGCTGTATAGGGGAGTCGAGACCAATGTTCAAAATCAGGGTTGGTTATGTGGAGATTATACCCAAAGCGGACAAATTCATTGTGTGCATCAACATTTATCCAAAATAGGCAAATTTCTTATGCACATCAATATTTGACCTTTCTATTAAGTCACTTTGGAGTTGAGAATTCAATCTTTTGAGAAAAGAAGTTGATGGATGCCTAATTTTAAAGAATGAAATGGGTGATTGTGCAAATAACTCTAATCACAAATTCACAAGGTCGTCATTCAAATTTCCGAATGCTTGACTCTCCTCTATTTTCCTTCATCCTCTGTAGTCTGAACTCGATCGTCCATTATATTCTCTCTCCTTTCAATTACATAACACTCCCAAGGCGCAACCTCACTCAGAGACTCCCCATTTCTTCCTATAATAACACAAATACCCTTCAATCCTCCAATCCCAATGATTCGCCCTGCTTTTCCTCTCTCGAACTCTGTAATTTTCACCGAATCCTGCACTTCCATTCACCTATTTTCACCGAAATAAGTTCCCAACATGCTATCAATCATTCCGAATTTCTCGGATTCCGTGGAAAATTGATCGATTAAAGTTTTGAGATTTGGATATAATCAGTTCAATTGAATTCAGGGTTTTTAGTATTTTTGGGTGAAATGAAGATCGAAGAGTTGGATGAGACCGGTGAGAGCATGTGTAGAAGTGAAAGCGAAACCAGGTTGATGATAGTTCGAGTCGACGCGAAGCGAGCGCTAGTCGGAGCCGGTGCTCGGATCCTCTTCTACCCGACCCTTCTCTACAATGTTTTCCGCAACAAAATTCAGGCTGAGTTTCGATGGTGGGATCAGATTGATCAGGTTTCTTATCTTATCTTTTTATTTTATTTTTCTTTGGGGCTCATTTACTAATATTTATTTATTTGGTTAAATTTATTAAAATTTTTAAATGTCAAAAGGTAGTAGTTGCTGGGTGATCATTGCTTGAGTGCTTGGATGGGATCATATAGTTTTGTTTGTTGATATATTGAAACTTATGAAGGGAAAAGTTATAATCTTTGCAATTTTTGAAGATTCTTCTTTAACTTCATAGTCTGTATTAACGTGTGTTTATATGTTTAGTTAAAAAAGAGATGCGTTCTTATACAGGTCAATGAACTGAATGCTTAATGAAATGTACTGTATATAACTAGTATGCAATGATTTCTATTTTTTGTTTATTCAATAATAATAATAGAAATTGATCTACTGTTTGGTGAAAACTTGGGTTGACTTTGCATTTCTGGGAATGTGAGGAGAGAGGCACCTGTTTTTGTTTACTTGTCTAATTTCCAAAGGATTAAACAGATTGATTTTGTTTTCTGGTTTGTTCAGTTTCTCTTGCTTGGAGCTGTACCGTTTTCAAAGGATGTACCTCGATTGAAGAAGCTTGGAGTTGGTGGTGTAATCACTTTGAATGAGCCATATGAAACATTGGTTCCGACCTCACTATACCGTGTAAGTGTTGTTGATGACTAATATTGTCCATACTCGAGTGGGGGTGTTGTTTGAGCTTTTTGATGTTCTATAACTTTATGTGTCAATTTAATGATTGAAGTTGGAGTGGTCTATATTTTTTCTTTGGAAGCTCACTTCTGATAATATTGATTTAGTGTTGAACTTCACTGTGTTTACCTCATAGTTGTTCTGTGTTATTGAATGCTTTATTGCTATTTGTTATGTTAATTTTTATTATTCATTTATTTATTTTATTTTATTTTATTTTTTTGTCTCAAGCTCGATATTGATTTTTTCCCCATAAATGTATCTTTAATTCTCCAGGGTTTTCGAGATATCCACAGTAAGATGTAGCGCTATCCTTTCTTTGTAGGGTGGTAAGAGTTTTGGTTCTCTAGGTGGTCAGTGGTCCAAAGACTGGTTTTCTCTCTTAGATTGTTAGGCTTATAGTTCAGATAGGATTTGGTGGCAATATTTCTTTGGTGAATAAATATTTTTTGGGGTCTTTGGTGTACTATTATTGTCTGAGGACAGTACAGTAATGGACTTCACAATTTGTTTCATTATTTCTTCGAAGAGATGATGATGGGATAATGCCAATTTCCTCCCCTGCATTCTATACTTTAAACGCTATTACTTCTTCCCGAGAACACTTTTGTTCCTAAGAATTAACCGACATTTTCAGTAGCTTGTTTGATGTGCATCTAGCCATCTATGATACTCTGGAGTTATGGTTTTCGCTTTCATCATGCCCAGGATAACATATCATTTCTGTTTTGTATTTTCAGGCACTTGGGATAGACCATCTTGTCATTCCAACCAGAGATTATTTGTTTGCCCCTTCATTTGGGGATATTAACCGAGCAGTGGATTTTATTCACAGTGAGTACAGTTATAATTTGACACTTCTAAGCATTACAATATGCTCCTTGATATCGCTGTATAATTTTCCCATTGCTGGTTACAGAAAATGCATTGAGTGGTCGGACTACATATGTCCATTGCAAAGCTGGGAGGGGAAGGAGTACAACCATTGTGCTTTGCTATTTGGTAGTCTTCTTTTTGTGCTGTTGAATAGTGCCTATCAGGGAGCTTTCCATTGCTTATGAAATGGGCCATTTATTTCAATCGAATTGTGAATTGACATGTTGATGATCCTTAGGTGGAGTATAAAAACATGACTCCTTCAGAGGCACTGGAGTATGTTCGCTCAATAAGACCTAGAGTCCTATTGGCTCCTTCTCAATGGAAGGTAAGTATGCCTACATTCTCATCTATACACGTCAATCCTCTTATTGTAGGGACTCGGGTGTGTTTGGTTCGCCACATGGGAATCAGAATCGGAATGGGTATCAAATACTTGGTAATGGTAATAGGTTTTGGTGAAAGTATTTTGCATGTTTGGTAGTAGGGTGGAATGAGAATGATTATCAATATTGCTATTTGATTATGTATGAGGAGGAATAATAGAATGAAACTCTTATTTTATTAGGGAATGAGTTTTTCAATTAAGGGGGTAATCAAAACTCATAGTAGTGTTCTCAAAACCTGTCAACCAAACAATAACAATGACTTTGATATTCATTCTTGATAGCTAAACCTGTCAACCAAACACACCCTCGATGTGATTAATAGAGCCATAGGTGTTGTTGGGCAGAGGCCGGTAAGGACCGAGTCCAGCACCATGTGGCTATGGGGATTGTTGGGCGGAGGCCGGTAAACGGCCAAGTCCAGCACCCTGGCTCTCGAAAATATGATGGCGGTATAAGGAAATAAAGTTGTGCCTTCACTACTAGCCTATAGTTTTTGGCGTAGTGGTAAGCGCTTGATCCTAACCGGTGTTAACATCCCCTACTATTATCTGCAAATTGATGTAAATATTACATTAAACAGGCGGTTCAGGAATTCAGGCAGTGGCGAGCGGCATCAACTTCTTCATTCTCTCCATCCGGAGATGCTGTACTGATCACAAAAGCAGATCTAGAAGGGTACAATAGCTCTTCCGATGACAACATTGGTAAGGAGTTGGCAGTTGTACCCCGAATGACACGGACGACAAGCCCAATGATAGCAAGGCTATCCTGCCTGTTCTCGACGTTGAAAGCTTCAAGCAGTTGCGGGCCAATCACAAGGCAGCTGACTGACGCCCGCGCTTGCTAGTACAAAACTGCTCGCTCTCTTGTACAGAAGAGGAATACTCGAAATAAGCTTAGCAGAGTGGTATGTGTACCTCTAATCCCTTGTTTATGTGTGAATACCGTGTATCGTAAGTAGGAGGAAAACTGCGTTAAATTATGTCTGTATAACTTAATGTTTGATGTGTATATATATTTGGAAGAATTTTTGTTGATTCACATTCACATGTAGCTGCGGTCGATGGGAAAGATTAAGACAGGTATGACTTTAATTTAGAGTTAATACTTAATTTAATCCTTGACTATATTAGTTTTATCGATATAGTTGTAAATAATTTTTTGTGCTTAATTTGGTCTTGGATTAAAATGTTTTTACTTAATTGAGTATCCTGTCTTGTTAGCTGTTAAAATCAAGGATTAAATTGAGAAAAAATATTATAGTCGATGACTAAATTTGGTATTAATAAAGGAATTATTACAAAGTCAATCTTAACCGATGACTTAATTTGGTAAATTTATTCAAGTGTATGATCTAATTAAGTACATAAAGTCACTTAAAATTAAATTGAAAAATAATTATTGTAGTCAATCATTAAATTGGATATTAACTCTTTCAATTTATGAAGTTTGGGAATCAGCATAGACGACGTGCCGTAAGGTTTTAGTATTGTTATTAGTGTCAAGAAATTGAGAGGCGTTAATTTATTAAAGAATATAGTGAGTGACGTGTAGCTAATTTAGCGTCCTTTCTTTCTTTCACGTAAAGCAAGTGGACATGGGGATGGGGTGTCCTTTGTCCACATGAAATGAAACTAGGCTCTCTCAGTGCCCCAGTTGATAAAAAGGTGGTGTTCTCTTTATTAATCCATACTTGATTGAAAGGCTACTCTCTAATATGTATCGTACAAGTGCAAGTGAAATTTATTATATTTTTATTGACATTAAAAGTATTTTATATATAAAAAAAGTAACATCAAAGATATTAGTCACAGCCGGATCAAATTAGAAGCACTCATTATTGCGTGGAGTTGTGTGAACCACGGTCTAAAAACACATAGGTTCTGTTTGGCAGAGCTTATTTAGAAGCTTATAGCTTATTTTAAGCTACTAATAAGCTATAAGTTCTGTTTGGTAATGTTCCCAAAATAAGCTCCTAGCTTAAAATAAGAGCTTATTTTGGAACGCTACCTTAGGTAGCGTTTCAAAATAAGCTCCTAGCTTCCTAACTTTTTTTTTTTTTTTTTTTTTCATCTTTATCCTTATTATTTTAAAAAAATGACATAATTTACCTTTCTCAATTAAAACCCTTTTCTCTTCTCCTTTATCCGTAACTTTCTCCTTTATTCGTAACTTTCACCGCAAATATTATTATTATTATTATTATTATTATTATTATTATTATTATTATTATTATTATTATTATTATTATTATTATTAGATTTGCAACAATATTGCTACTTCATTATGAGATGCTAGATCATGATTATGCTAATAGTTTTATTTCAAAATGTTAAAAGGCAAAATGTTAAATTTTAATATGCAAACAAACTAATTTAAATTTTATGAAGATGTCATTTTTAGTCTTTTTACCTTTATCAGCTTATCAAAAAGTTAATTTTACCAAACACTTTCAATCATAACAGCTCTTCAGTTTTCAGCTCCGAACTTATAGTTTTTCAGCTTTCAGCTCCTAGCTTATAGCTTTTCAGCTAGATTTGCCAAACAGAGTCATAAACTATATTATTCTAACTCATAAAATACATTATCTTACTCTAACAATTTCATTATTTTAACACATAAAATGCATTATTATATATTATTCTAACTCATAGAGTACATTATTGTTGGTCTCGGAGGGTTAGAGGAACAAGTCTAGAGAGAGGCGAATAGACTTGTTGGATTTTAAAATCTTTTTTCACGATTCGTTTAAAGAGGTAACTTTAAGGTCTCGTAGAGTATACATAGCGAAAATGTTAACCCTTTTTGTTAAGTTTGCACATAGTTTGTTCTTGTAAAATAGTTTATGTTTGATTGTGATGAGTATGCAGGCGTGTTAGGAATATAGCGGAATAATGCGGAAGCGAATAATAAAAAATTGAGAATTACAGAAGTTAGATAATAGGGAAATTATATAAATGACAAAATAATTACTAAGAATGGGAGAATATAATATATATATATATAAATATATATATATATATATAAATATAAATAAATAAATATATATATATATATATATATATATATATATATATATATATATATATAATAGTCTACGTGAGAGAATTGTAAAGGAAAGCAAAAGAATTCAATTGATGATTGATGCATTGAAAACAATGAAACTAAACCTATTTATAGAAAGAAAGAAGATAGATAAATGCGGCATGCATTATTTACAAGAGCTGTGATGGTTTTTGGGTTTTCAGGCCCAAGGAGGTCCAACACAATCTTCGGCTGGAGGATACACCTTTCAATAAAAATGTATGCCTGTATTGGAAATAATGCTAGTGCTCGGAATCTCTTTGGTATTCTCCCCTCTCCGGGTATTCAATCGTCTGTCCTTTTACAAGAGTGGAGGAGCCTTTAAATAGCGGCTCCTCCTCTACCGACTTGAAGGCCCTTAATGGCCGACTTCAAGACTAATCAAGATATGGAGCCGTTGGACGTCATTACTCGGTCGACCAACGGCTCTTCCCAGCTTGTAACAGCCTGACCGAGTCCTGCTTTCAATGCCCTAACGGCTCCCTTTTAAACGAGCCTCTTCAATGCTTTCAACGGCTCCTTGAACCGAGTCTTTCCTTGGGCTTGGGCCTTGGTCAACTCCTCGTCTCAGCCTAAGCTCCCACTGGGCTCCTCTTTAGCAGTTCTGAACCGGGCCCCGTGCCTGGGCTTGGGCCGACTCCAGGACTCGGCCCAATTGCTCTTCGGGCTCCTCGGACGCTGGCCCACTTCTCCTGTCTCGAACCATTTTCTTTGGGCCCCTATCTCTTGGGCCGGGGTCCTTACCCCATCAACTAGTCCCTCACTTTTTCATACCCGGTACGCTAGCCTGGGTTTGGAAAAGTAGTAACTGTTCATCTCCTTCAATCACCGTATCCACGCCTTGAATAGCCTTTTGTAACGTCCGGATCATCAGCCATTCTCTTCGGATCTCACGGGGCCGTTTGGATTCTTCTGTCTAGACTTGGTACCTATAAATGGCCTCCTCCCTTCTTTCTTTCTTTCACAAGTCCATCATGGGTCGTTCTCCTCTGAAAGGAAAACGAATTGACTTTGGGTCCCCTTGGCGTCCGCTGCCTTCCAAGCGGACTCGATCTGAATGGGAACACAAAAAGAAGACTCCTCGCCCGGCTTCTCAGAGGTCTCCTGCCGGCGCTACTCCTTCAGCTTCTCAGCCGCCGACTCCTCCTCGACGTGAGGTCACTCCATCTTCACGCCATCCGCCGACTCCCACAACTGCCCGAGTGACTTCTCAAGATGGGTCCTTCGTTGAGGTGGCGGTTCCAGAGCAACTTACTTTCAGAATGACCTTCTCAATCCCGCTGGACGACCTGGACGGGCCAGTTACGGGCCTAATGAATGATGAGGATTACGCCCGCTACCTGGAGGTGTATCCGGATGATGAGGAGCCAATTGCGCCACCACTCATGCCAGCTTTCTGGGACTCGTTCTGTCCATCCCCACCTGGACCACCGGGGGGATTCTTTGGGGGCGACTCTTCCTCGCCCGGCGAGTGATTGTATGTACCGGAGTCGGCCATAGTTAGGAGCATTTTTGTATTTCTTATTGTAATAAGCTCCTTGCTACTTGTACCCTCCTTTTTTATAATAATAATAAAAAATGCTACTTTCGTCTTGCCTTATGTTTTGTCGTGTTCCGTTGCGTATCCATCCGGACGACTGGTCAAGGAGTCGGTCACATCATCAGACTCTTTCCAGTCTGACACTTGCAAGATTCCCCGTATCTTGGGCGAATCCAATCTTCTCTACGTTGGCGTGCGAATCTTGCTCTTCTCTGCGTTGGCGTGCGAATCTTGCTCTTCCCGGGCAGAGCAAGATTCGCACGCCAACGCAGAGAAGATTGGATTCGCCCAAGATACGGGGAATCTTGTAGGTGTCAGACTGAAAAGAGTCTGATGATGTGACCGACTCCTTGACCAGTCGTCCGGATGCATACGCAACGGAACACGACAAAACATAAGGCAAGGCGAAAGTAACATTTTTTATTATTATTATAAAAAAGGAGGGTACAAGTAGCAAGGGGCTTATTACAATAAGAAATACGTAAATGCTCCTAACTATGGCCGACTCCGGTACATACGATCACTCGCCGGGCGAGGAAGAGTCGCCCCCAAAGAATCCCCCCGGTGGTCCAGGTGGGGATGGACAGAACGAGTCCCCGAAAGCTGGCATGAGTGGTGGCGCAATTGGCTCCTCATCATCCGGATACACCTCCAGGTAGCGGGCGTAATCCTCATCATTCATTAGGCCCGTAACTGGCCCGTCCAGGTCGTCCAGCAGGATTGAGAAGGTCATTCTGAAAGTAAGTTGCTCTGGAACCGCCACCTCAACGAAGGACCCGTCTTGAGAAGTCACTCGGGCAGTTGTGGGAGTCGGCGGATGGCGTGAAGATGGAGCGACCTCACGTCGAGGAGGAGTCGGCGGCTGAGAAGCTGAAGGAGTAGCGCCGGCAGGAGACCTCTGAGAAGCCGGGCGAGGAGTCTTCTTTTTATGTTCCCTTTCAGGCCGAGTCCGCTTGGAAGGCAGCGGACGCCAAGGGGACCCAAAGTCAATTCGTTTTCCTTTCAGAGGAGAACGACCCATGATGGACTTGTGAAAGAAAGAAAGAAGGGAGGAGGCCATTTATAGGTACCAAGTCTAGACAGAAGAATCCAAACGGCCCCGTGAGATCCGAAGAGAATGGCTGATGATCCGGACGTTACAAAAGGCTATTCAAGGCGTGGATACGGTGATTGAAGGAGATGAACAGTTACTACTTTTCCAAACCCAGGCTAGCGTACTGGGTATGAAAAAGTGAGGGACTAGTTGATGGGGTAAGGACCCCGGCCCAAGAGATAGGGGCCCAAAGAAAATGGTTCGAGACAGGAGAAGTGGGCCAGCGTCCGAGGAGCCCGAAGAGCAATTGGGCCGAGTCCTGGAGTCGGCCCAGGCCCAGGCACGGGGCCCGGTTCAGAACTGCTAAAGAGGAGCCCAGTGGGAGCTTAGGCTGAGACGAGGAGTTGACCAAGGCCTAAGCCCAGGAAAAGACTCGGTTCAAGGAGCCGTTGAGAGCATTGAAGAGGCTCGTTTAAAAGGGAGCCGTTAGGGCATTGAAAGCAGGACTCGGTCAGGCTGTTACAAGCCGGGGTCGACCAACGGCTCCATATCTTGATTAGTCTTGAAGTCGGCCATTAAGGGCCTTCAAGTCGGTAGAGGAGGAGCCGCTATTTAAAGGCTCCTCCACTCTTGTAAAAGGACAGACGACTGAATACCCGGAGAGGGGAGAATACCAAAGAGATTCCGAGCACTAGCATTATTTCCAATACAGGCATACATTTTTATTGAAAGGTGTATCTTCCAGCCGAAGGTTGTGTTGGACTTCCTTGGGCCTGAAAACCCAAAAACCATCACTGGCGCCGTCTGTGGGGATCGTGACAAAAGGTCGCGTTACCTCTTTATCTGTGCAATTTCGGAGAGCGTCCGGGCACTACGGACAGAAGATTGAGAAGGTTCACGAAGAACCGTGGACCAAGAAGAGGACTAGAGGGGAATCTGGCAAATAAAACTGTGTGTTACACTTAGCATTTTCTTTACCATCAATTATTCCAACTTAGCCTTTTCTTTACCATCAATTATTCCAACTTTAGTAAATGACTACCAAATATATAGTATGGAACAAGGCTAAGTGTAAATCCACTACCAATTTGTATTTTATGCAAATTATGACAATAGAGCGTTTGTTGAGGGAGCATGAAAATAATGATGATTTGATACTTCAAGAGATGGCATTAAGAATGAAAATGAAGTTTGACAAGTATTGGAGTGAGTACAGTGTTATTCTTGCTATTGCTGATTTTCTTGATCAAAGGTTGAAGTTTGATATGATCAAGTTTTGTTATTCAAAGTTTGATTCTATTGGTTGGGAAAACAAGTTGGATATTGTAAAGAGAAAGATGTATCATGTATTTTCGCACTATGAGAATGAGACAAGTTTAACTTCAACTTCAATTATGTCAATGAATTCATCTTTTTCACATGTTCAAGCACATTGCTCTCATGCACCACAAATCAATTACTTTGTGGTAATCATTATAACTTAATAAACTTATTTCAAATTTTATTTAATATGCTTTCAAGTTTTAATTGTGATTTATGCAATTGTGTAGGATTATACTTATTTTTCTAGTGATAATGTTGGCGTTATTTCTAGCTATTTTTCTCAACACATCGCTTTGTCATTTTCTTCAACGAACTAACATGTCCAACATTGTTCGTTTGCTTTCTATGGGTAACAACTACTCAATCCTTCTCGTAGACAGAATAAACATGTGGCGATCTTGGGTGCTGCCTAGCAGCATGTTTCACAATAAATGGAAGTGGGCTTTTGTATTGTTCTTTTGCTTTCTATGGGTAACAACTACCCAATCCATTTCGTAGACAGGATTGACCTGTGGCGACTTTGGATGCTGCCTAGCAGCATGTTTCACAATAAATAGAAGCGGGAGTTTGTATTGTGTGCCCCATCCTCTTCATCACTCTCTATAAGTAGTGGAGCAAACCTTCCACATGAAATGTGGTTGGTGCTTGCAGTTGCATCAGCAAGTTCAATCTTCCCATCGCGAGCAAGTGCTATCACCTTGTCCTTAAAAAAAAACATTTTTCAATCGAGTGTCCGAGGAGACGATGATACTTGTCATAGTTAGGGTCGTCCACCCTAGAAGCTTCTTCGGTGCGCTTCATCTCCGGTAATTCAATCAACTTGAGTTTTTACAAATCATCAAACATGGGCGAAACATCAGAATCCAAGAATGGTTGCTTCTTCTGTTGTCACTCTTCAACAATTCTAGTTCCCCTTAATGGGCGGGGGAATGACCTTGGCCTGGGTTTTTCAATCAACTTGGTGAAAACCCACACTGGTCTTGTTTTCACATTTATGGCCTCCTTCATTTCTTGCTTTAGGAAGGGCTTGCCCCCTTTCTTGACTTCTTGTTTTGCAGGTGCATTGGATGAGCTAGGAACACTTGACATGCTGAGCCCCTCATTGGCTTCAATACTCAATCCCATGTCGTGAGCGATTGGATAGTTCTTCAAATGTTTTGGGCTTGATTCCTTGCAGGATGTAAGAGAGATGGAAGTCCATGCCTTGAATACACATTTCGATTGTAGAGCTTTGGAATATCCTCTCTTTACAATTAAGGCACAATTCCCTCCATCTCTCGATGTAAGCCGACATGCTCACCCTTCCATTGGCGGGTGGTGGTTAATTCCAAGAAGCTGATAGTCCTTCTTGTGCTGTAGAAGCAGGTCAGGAACTTGCGCATCATGTCATTCTAGCTATCAATGAAACCATGCTTCAAGGCAGTGTACTAATCAAAAGAAGTGCCCTTCAAAGAGCGGACGAACTACTTGATGAGGAGATCTCCATATGTTCCAGCATCATTCGAGGTTTCCACAAAGTGGGCAATGTGTTGCCTTGGATTGTCTTTTCCATCAAACTGTTGGAACTTGGGAAGTTGGTAGCTCAACGACATCTTCATTTCTCCAATCCTCTGGGTATAACCTTTGTGTAAGTGTACGAAGGTTGTACTCCCTCGAGCTTTCCTTTGATTGCTCCCGTGATGTATAGTCATTTAACTGCTCAACAAGTATCATGTCCTCAGAAATCGGAACACTCTTTTCAGTGGGCAGTGGGCAAGAGACACTATATCTTCCATTCCTAGCCTACTATGATGATGTCGTGACTCGACGTCAATCTCTTATTCTTGGGTTTGAGGCTACTTCCCAAAAGCTCGACTTGTTTCGCCATTTCTTCCACTTTCAACCTTTTCACTGAGCTCATTGATCCTCCTTTCTAGGTTATGAAGAAGCGCAGTCACTCACCCCCTCGAGAGCTTTGGTGATATTTGCTAGTTGTTCCTCCACCGAAGTTGCGTTCGTTGTCATAGTGGGCATATGACTGTGTAGATGTGAGTCCATCCGGTGATGTTCTCCACAGAGGTGATGACTGAGATATGGGAGATGAGCTTCCGCTGCTTGGGGTTCCATTCGAGGGAATAGGACTCGTAGGACTCTTGCTGCTAGGAGTTCCTATTGAGGGAGTTGGGCTTATAGGGCTTGTAGGACTCTTGCTGCTAGGAGTTCCTTTTGAGGGAGTTGGGCTTGTAGGGTTTGTAGGACTCTTGTCGCCAATAGTTTCCCTTGTAGAGGATGAATCCTTGTCATATGTAGCTTTCTGTGACATGATGAAGCTTCTTTCCATCCTTCGAATGATGTTGTGAACGATGTCTTGGGTCTCGTCCAGCTGCAACCCCAGGTTCCTCGCTCGGCTCTAAGTCATTGGTCCTTCTATTTCGCGACTACCACCGGAACCGGCCACGGATGATGCCTTGGAGTTGGCAACTTGAGCTTAGGTCATCTTGGAGGAGGGATTTCCTGATGCCATTTGGATTCCTTGTAGAGCTCACGAATCAACAGTGAAGAGATGAGCGGCAGATCAGTCCCACTGGGCGTGCCAAAATTTGTAAACACAAAAAATAAACTTTTGTATATATTCACAAAATCGGGTTACAGTGTGTGTGTAATTCAAGGTGCAAGAAAAAAAATCTCTGTGTAGTCCTCTAATTCTTCACTGACGTATTCTAATGAAGTGCATCCGGGATTCAAGTAGCGTAGCCTCCGGGATTCAAATGGCGCGTGCTTTCGGAATTCAAATGGCATAGCTCCCGAGATTCAAGTGACGTGATCTTCGACAGAAACGTCAAGCTTCAAGACAGTCAATTCTGCAGAGCTTCAAAGTACCTCCAATGCTTTCAAGTTTCCTTCAATGCCTTCAAGATCTTCAAAATGCCTTCAAGTCTTCAAATGTCTTCAAGTTGTGCTTTCAATGCTTTCAATGCGTTCAATGAGCTCTCAAATCTTCAAGTCTTCAAATTGTGTTTTAAGATGTCAAATGAGGGCTCTATTTATAGTGGAAAGTGTAACCATTATCCTTCAACAAACTCCACTTTTATTTAATTAATTAAATTAATTCATTATCTAATAAAATGAACCTTACGAAAATCAAGTCTAGGTTCAATATTCTATTATTTAATTCAAACTCAAATTAAATTATAATGATCTAATTCAAATATAATAAAATTATATTTTAATTCAATTATAATAATAATTATTATTATTATTACATTCGAATATGAATTGGGTTTGGACCAATTAATTTAATTAATTCAATAAACCAATATCAAATTTAATTAGGCTAATTAAATTAATTTAATTTCTATGACACAATTAATTAAAGTGGTCCAATAGTCAATCTCAACATCGACCCAATAATTATTTTATCGACTCATTTGTCGGGCTCAAATTTTATGTGTCTACAAGGTTAGAGGCATGTCAATAGTTATTGCTTGGACCGTGATCCACACAGCTGTGCCGCATCCGTTCGCAACTTAGGCACCATCGTGCCGCATCCGTACACAAATTAGGCACCATCGTGTCGAACGAGACGCACGATATGCCTCGGTCACCCATTCAAAAGAAAAAGGGAAGACGAGAAAAATCGTTAGCTTGACGCGACAGTTTAATTCGTACAAAAAGTGTTGCTCTCAAATCTTCAGGTCCAAAACCGCCGTCATTTTGTTTAGTTTAGTTTTATTTTTTCGCGCGCCTAACTGCAACACATATTTTTATAATTCATAATGTACATTATTCTAAAACATAATGTATATTGTTGGTCCCGATAGAATGAAACGAGAGTCTAGAGGGGGGGGGGGTGAATAGACTCTCTTCGTGAAATGCCCTTAACGTCACGTTTCGGTGTTTTTGCAGCAGCGGAAAAGTCAGATTCGTTTTAATAGCTTTGCACGAGTTTATGAGATTAGAGAAACTTTCGGCAACAGTGATGGAGAATGATGCAAATGCAGAAATAAAAAGAGTAAGTAAGGAATAGAAGGAACACGAGATTTTATAGTGGTTCGGCCAAACGTTGCCTACTCCACTCTTCTTCCACAACTTATGGAAGGATTGCACTATCACTCCTTAGCACAATTACACAAAGACTTCCTTGATCACTAAGCCGGACAGCCTTCGTAGGTTTTTCAACTTCACAAGTTTACTCCGCCTCTATCAACTTCTTCTCCTGAGTTGAGGTTGGTAGAGAATGATTTCTTGATTTCTCCAACAATGAAGTCTTGACTGAGAGATGATTGCTTCGAACAAATTGCAAGATTTATTTTGAGGTGTAAAAGAAATTATCAAAGACCTTCTTCAAGTAACTTAACACCTCAAAACTGGTTCACAAAAGCTTTTGGAAATTTGAGAGCGTTTCAAGAGCTTTTGTAAGTAAATGAGTCGAGTGATAAAGAACCAGCACCTTCTTAGTTGATGAAGGTGGGTTTATATAGGTGATGAAAATTCATCCGTTGGAGGGAGAAGAAATTTTCGAACCTTTTAACCAGTGGACAAGGACCGGGGAGCTTCATGCATTAAATGCTCCATTAATGAGGTTGTACCATGTAGCCGTTGAAGGTATGGAAAGCATTAGGGTTTTGTCCTTTAGCTCCAGGAGATGGTACATCTTCATTTAATGCTTCTTGAAAAATGTGTCTCATAAGATGAAGTCCTTATAGTCCTAGGATGTTGTCAAATCAGACAGGTAGAACATTCTTCTCGTTGTCTAAGAGAAGTAATGTTTGATAAAGATCGTCTTTTAACAAAACTGTCCTTTCGTGCTTGTTGACAACTCCTGCTTGACTCACGTTGTTGTTCTTCATGTCTCGTGTCTTCTTTCGCCATGGAGACCCTATCATCTAGTCATAACTCATTTTCGTGTGTTTGTCTAGCTTAACACGAATTACAGAGGAGTTATGGCAACTCTCGTCTAGGACGAAAGCAGCTATTAAAAAAGCTAAAGGTTAGGGGTCTACTTTTCTACATTACATTGGTATCATCAAAATCTTAATACAAAGTTCCTAACAATTTCCCCCTTTTTGATGATGCCAAAACCTATACTCTTCTTATAAGGCTGATAAAAGTTCCATAGGGATTTTTTTTATTTATTATAAAAACAGCCATACTTGAGAGTTTACAAGTCTTTTTCTAGATCAAAGCGTTAAAAAGAAAGACCAGGACAAATAACTCAGACAAGTGACACGAGATGTGTGACAATGAGAGTTTTATATATAAAGATGTGATCATTACAAAAACTTTATGAAGAAAACATAACGAAAGTTAACTTACATTCCTTGAGTTCTCGGTCATCCCTTTCCTTTTTTTGCTTTAGCATCCTGTTGAAGTCTATTTTCTCATTGATTCTTGCTCTGAAGACTTTAATTGGATTGGTCCTGACAAGCTCTTCATGTTCTCCTTTGATATTCAGGCTTGTGTAATTGTTGTAGGCTTCACGAATGTTGCTACCTTCAACAATTCCAGACTTCCACCACGAAATTAGCTCAAACGAATTCATGCCTTCTTGATAACTCTTTCCTGATTCCTTGTGCACTTTGAAAGCTGCATTGTGAATGACATTCTGTGGGGAGTCTTTGGTTACACTAGAAAGATCTTCAATGAGATTCCTGATCCTTTCTATTTCCATTGCTTCATCTTCTCTTCTTTTTCTTTCTTCATCATGTTTCTTCCACAGTTCTCTATTTTCTCTTTTGATCCTCTCGTTTTGGGTGCTGGTGTGATCTTGCCTTGTATGATTGTCCCTAGTTTTAAGCCAGGTAGGGACATTGCAACCCTCAAAACGTTTGCCACTCCTTTCTTCCTATGGAACAAAATCCACAAAGTTCCCTATGCCATCCATAGTAACTTTGTCATTCTTCATAAGCCTTTGTCTTTGTTTAATTTGTTCTCTCTTGGATAGACCTGTGAAGATGTACTTGGCTTCAGAACCGAAGGATTGGCGAGGCTTAAGAGATTTGGATTGGTATCGACCATGGTATCTTGGCTTCGAGGAATGGTGACCACGAGACCTGGATGGTGGATGAGATGGATTCGTGTTTCTTCGGCCAGAGTCTCTTGGTGTCCGATAAGGTGAGTGTTTTGCTTGTGGAGACTGATCTTTCGTGATATCTCTCGGATCTTTCGGACGATCATCATCCTTATCTTTGTCGTCATCTCTCTTTTCCCCCTTTTTGGCATCATCAACACAGGTGGTAGGAGGAACAGAGGAAACCTTATTGATTGCAAGCAAGATATCCTGGGCATACCCGAGAATCTGAAAGGCATATTCTCCCAGTTGATACGAGTTATATCTTGATAAGTGTCAATCTTTGTACAGGCCAGATCAACACGCTCTTTGAGGCCAAAATGAGAATGTTTGATCTCGTGCTGTTGCCATGCAACTTTGTTCAGGGCAATTTCAAGATCATGAAGCTTCTTTGTCATTCTCTCAAGGATCTTGTGATCTGATTGGCTTTGTTGCTGCTGTTGAGGCTGTGCTGGAGGTGGAGGCCGAGGTTGAGATTGTGCTTCTATCAAAAAATCGACCTTCTTGCACAAATCATCCAAAACTTTCGTTTCCTTTTCTCGTAGAGCAAGATATTGCATGTGGATGGTTTCGGCTGAATGGACAGTTTCTCTCATGAGGTTCATGATAGTCCGTGGGGACTCTGCAGTAGATTCTTCCTCAATGTTTGTTGGCGTCGTGTCCATGTGATCATCGTGAGGTGGTGCTTCCTGTTTTCCACCACTTGCTGAGCTAAGAAGAATTGGTGAGGCTTCCAGTTTGCCCTCACACATATTTTCTTTTTCTTGCTGGATTGGAGTCTCGTCCATGGGTTGGACATGTGGAATTATGGCACGAGACAGATCTTCGGGATGTTTGGCTGAAACTTCGTCCTAGTCATCACTGTCAGAGGGTAATTTTCTTAAGGGAGATATTTGAGGAAAGGTGTCATAGTCAGGGCCGATTAAAATTGTAGCACTGTCTTCGGGTTCGTCTTCTTGAGCACCTTCATTACCCAACTGAGCATCATTGCCATCATCATCGTCATCATCATCGTTATCATCAATTTCGTCATCTGCATCGTCAACAGCATCATCATTATCATCTTCATCTTCATTCACATCACTTTCGTCTTCTTCAATCTCTCGTCCAAACTCATCCTTCGTGCCACTAACATCGCAGTTTGGATCATTTTGGTGTTCCTTCTCTAATGTGGTCTTGATCTTGGATAGCAACATGGCATATCGAAGTTGCTTCATTTCTTCTTCATAGACTAGATCCAAGGGTGGCTTGTTAAGTTCGATGCAGATTGGAGCTTTATCTCTCCCGAGAGTGCGATTCGTCATCTTGTATGAGAATACTCGATTGATCTCTTCAATTCGAAGGGCTTTGGAAACATCTTCTGTGCCAATCCATTTTAGAGCAAATTCTTCTTCGTCTTGCATGACTTCAAAAGTTTCAAGAAAAGTTCTTAGAGGAGCAGTACGCCACTTTTGCCACTGCAGAACTCGTTGATAATCGTTTTCAATGGATGCTCGAAGAATTTGATCTGGTGTTGGTGCTTTGGGAGCTGGAACAGAAGGATTCGGGAGAACGGGGGTTGTGATTGGTACAACAGCTGTCTCATCTACCAGTACAGGTTCTTGTGTCAGATTACCCTGCTCTGCATTGGTAGGTTCTTGTGGCAGAGAAGAAACATCAACAAATTCAACAGTCGCTTCTTTCGTCTTTTCTGGCGAACCAGGTTCTTGTGGAAGACTTAAGCGACTGGCCTCCATTTCTACATCAGTAGGTTCTTGTGTCAACTCACGAAGAAGTTGCTCTGCCAAGGCAGGTTCTTGTGGATGGTGGACTTGAGGAGAACCGAGACCAGTTTCGGGTTCTTCAGCATCAGAAATTCTCTCAGGAAGGGCAACTTTCGGTTGAGCTTCCCCCTCAGAAAGTGCGTCGTTTAGAGCTTCTTCCCCCTGTGGAGGTACATCTCTCGTGTTTGCTGCTTTCGGTGTAGAATGTTCCTTCGGGGAAGGTTTAGGCCTAGCAGGAGACCGAAAGTGACTCTTTTTGATGATTCGAGAGAGTACCAGATTGTCTTCTTCGGAAGAATCCTTTACAATGATTGTTTCTGGTGATGGAGTGGGATCTTTCTTCTCTTGAGGAGATTTTGGAGGAATTGGAACAACTGGAGTTTCTTCTGCCTTTTTCGCCTTACTCCGAGAGGAGTGTTTTTCTCGCTTTTGTCGTTTCGGCTTGGGTTGATCATCCTCTGAAACCCTAGGGGTTCTCGACTTCCTCTTGGCTTTGACCTGCTCAATAGGAATCCCCAACTCTAATGCCTTCTGCTTGTCATACCCTGATGGTTTCTGTTTCATGTGACATGCTTTCTGTCCAGGCCGAATTCCTGGGCGCAATATGACTCCTTTCGTTGCAAGAAGATGGCTTATCACAAACCCATACCCTAACTTCTTTGCAATGTCTCCTGGACTCTTCCTGTGAAAAGTAATGGTGTGAACAATATTGTTGAAGATGATCTTTGACCAGTCGACCTTAATTTCATTCAGAAAGGCATGCAGCATTTTCAATTTCTCCTTCATCACATCATCAGTGCCTGAGGTCTTGTGATCAACAATCTTGTTGAAAATATCAACAGTAAACTCATAA
Organism: Ipomoea nil; assembly: GCF_001879475.1. Lineage (NCBI taxonomy): Eukaryota > Viridiplantae > Streptophyta > Magnoliopsida > Solanales > Convolvulaceae > Ipomoea > Ipomoea nil. The sequence goes on along the minus strand of NW_017619822.1, from coordinate 690,198 downwards.
TCTAGCCGGAACCACTTCTTCTTCAACGGCCATGTGATTTCTGCCTTGGATGGTGCGTGATTGTTCTTGATGGATTCATAGAACTCCTCTGGGTCGAGATGATAATAGATAATATCAGACTTGTAGGTCTCATCTCTCTGTGGAAACCCGTATGTTGATCGAACGTCCTCCAAGGTAAGGACCACATGATGATTATTGACTCTGGAAGTAATAGTCAAGATAATCAGAGGATATTGAAGCATTCATATAGAACTGAGTTACGTCGATAGGATGCCATATGGTGTATAGGTGTGTGATGAAGCCATATAACCCTGTTTCTGTGAGAAGATGAATGATGTTTTCGCCAAATCGTCTGTCCAATATGTATTCAAGAAAACCATGCGCATCCCACATGCTACCTCCGACAATGAATGGTACTCTGGATTCGATGAACCTTAGATTTTCAGTTGGAAAGCTTGGAATCTCCAGGATGGATGATGTTTCTGGTTCTTTGTCAGTGGGTGAGGCTTGTGAATGTTCCGCCATTGCTAAGGATTTGAGAGAAAATGCAGAATGGTGTATAAGAGAAGAGGCTGTGTGAAGAAGGTAAGGTAAAAAGAGCAAAAAGGTTTAAGAAGGGTTTTATAGGACTCCGGGTATCCGGGTATGGGTAATCCATTTAGAGATGAATAGTTTGAATTTCAAAAGTACTCCCGGTTTTTCTTCTCCAAAAAGGTAACTGATCAACGTGGGGGAGTGATAAGATCGTGTGCAGATAAAAAACGATCATTCCCTCATTTAATGAGGTGAGAGAAAAGCACTTGAGTGCTTATAGGTGCATTAAATGCACGTCACATCCTGTATCAGACAGAGTGGGGGAGTGGATCATTTTTCTCGGCCCACATGATCCCATTAGGATCCATATGAACGGTTGGAATTTAAAAGCTGAAAACATCAAGCATTTAGGCATGATTCCAAACCCGAAAGTAGATAGGATTTTCATAACATAAGACTTGTGAGACAAATAAAGTCAAACAGGTCCTTTTTACAACAACAGAGATGTTTTTCCCGAGAGAATTATTACACATAACAATACGTAACACAAACGATTACGATCTCTCGTGCATTAGTAGGCAGGCTTGCCTTTCACTCATTGCTCCCCTTCTTCTTTCGTGCGTACTCAAAGTATTCCCTCTTTCGGATTTCATGAGCAAATACTTCAGCGATGAGTGTCTCGTGATCTGCTCCCAATGTTTCTCTAGAGAGACCTCATCTCTCCATGTCATCCAGTTCAGCCATTACTTTGGCTTTAGCAAAAGCGTACAATGCACGATATTTTTCTTCGTGCTTTAGAAGAGGTGTGAGTTCAACAAGAGAGTAGAACTCTGAGATTTCTGGTTCCTTCCCAGATGGTGAACCTTTCTTAACTGAGTTCCCGAGATCACGATGAGACATTTTTCCAGACTCAGATAAGCTCTCGGATGTGAGGGCCATTTCCTTCCCTTTATCCATGAGCTTGAAGAAAGTGATAAGTGAGTCCATAGATGAGTGAGAAGGATTTATTAAATAGAGAGTTTGAGCCTCTCAAAAGGTGTGTCCGAATGACTTGACCAAGGCACGCCTTAGGGAATATATTCTTTTCCAAGAATTTGTCCTTGATTCGAGATTTTAGACGGATGAGAAATAAGATAAGTAAAATATCGTTCAAAAGAAAACCAGAGCCAACAAAGTTTTATTATTCATAGAACCGAGAGAAGAAAATACATAACATAAGATACAAAAACCAAAGGATCAATTTTTCTTTCTCTCGTTTTTCTTGACTCCAGACGGCTCATCTTTTGCCTTTTTCAGATTTCCCAGCATTTGCTTAAACCACTTTCCGGTTCGTGGGTAGTTTGAGCCATATGAGGATTCAGGTTCTTCATCCTTATCATATTTCTCCTTTAAGTCCTCTTGTTTCAGAAATGCCATATAGTCTCGATCACGAAACTTGGTAGGATCCTCAGGAGTGACTGGAGTAGGATCTTTTGAAGGCTTCTCTTCACTTTCAACAATAAAACCCGCCATATCATCATATAGAAGGGATGAGTCGGAATCAAAGAGAATTTCCACTGGTGCTTGTGGACTGTTACCAGGATAAAGGTCACCCTGTTCCTCCCTGAGAAGTCTAGCACCTTTTCTTAGTTTGTGAGAATCACCTCTAGTAAAAGGTTTCTTTGGAGCCATGGTGAAGAAAAGAGATGATGGAGATAAAGTGAAGATTTCTTCTCCTTTTATAGCAAGAGATCCATACTGTTCATGCGTCTGTTACACATATTTTTCAACGTAGCAATAAATGCTCATAAATATGTTCAAGGAGTTATCAATTCCAGGCAAGACTTTGACTGTTAAAACGATTCTTTATTAAGCATTGTTCCAACTCCAATAAACTCAATAGTCATGTAACTCATAATAATTTATGGCCCCTTTTTGACCGGATTAAATTTGAGTGAAGAGATTTCCTGTGACTTTTGACAAGAAACAGACAAAGTTAAACACAGTCATGAATTGCATTCGTTCTTAGTACGAAAAGATAACATTTTTATTGGATCATAAGGATGAGAGACAGAGGGTTCCAAGTCACGAGAGTACAGTACATAACAAATTAGAGAAAACGATAGGGCACGTGAAGTTCCAGACGAGTCATCTCTTCGGTCACATCAGACAGATTTGCCTTCTTTGTATATTCATCCAGCTCCTCAAGTGAGAGAGTGGGTTCGGGTGAAAGAGTGGAGGACCGAGAGTGAACCATTGTGAAATCTTCATGAGATTGATCACTAGGTTGAGGAACTTCATAAGAAGGATCCAAGTGAGAGCTTTTCATCATCAGAATTCTCTCTTTAGCAAGCCGTGTGGCTTGTTCCATGCAGTATGCCTTCTTAGCCCTGGACTCATTGACCAATTTGTCAAGAGTTTCCTTCTCCTTTGGTGCTGAGTTAGGCATGGAGTAAGTTACGATGACCCTTTCCCTATCTTCTTCCAGCCTAATGATGGTGGCATTTGGTATCTTGCTGGCTTCTTGCATATGATGTTTTAGACGATTAGCTCTTTTCACAGCTTCATCGATCTTTCCTTTTCCTTTGTCCATTCCTGCAAACTTTTTCCTTTTCTAAGGTTTTGAGAATGAGTAAAGCTCATGAAATAGAGACACAATTTATAGGAAGAAAGGTGTCGTGAGAATCTTAGAAAAATCTTTTAGATACTGACATCATATTGAAAAGATAAAGAGGGATAGAGTCATATATTAAAAGAACACAAACTTGATAACATCATAACTTGTCATCGTGGCCTAACAAAGTTATTTAGGCCTTCTTTTTCTTGCGGTGGACTTGAGATGAGAAGCCATCTTAATTGGAGTGCTTGACAGTGAGGAGTTAAAGCTCCCATTTTGTTCCAGCACACTATTTTCCTTGACATACCCTATAGGATTGCCAACAGAGTGGAAAGATTCTCTTGACTCATTATCGGTTGTGTCATGGAGAAGACTTTGTATGTGTTGAGCGTGTTCAAGAAACTGATTAAACTCTTGCTCGGTTACTAGTGGCTCAATGAGAATTTCGCTCTTTCCCTCTTGGGCCTCCGTAATGGTTCTTTCGCTTCCCGTACTCATACCTGCACATGCAAACACAAACACTAGGGTTTTTGTTAGATATGAAATCTTATCCTCGTAGTGTACCTTATTTATAAATATCCTTGCGTGTGAGGATGGATCAAATCTTTTGAATATCGAGATCAAGAATCTTTGCAGATTTGATTCTCTTGGCTTTATGTCATTTCAATCATTCTGAGTTCATTCCTTAGAGAGGAGAATCTTGCTTCACTCAAGGGTTTCGTGAGTATATCTGCAAGTTGATCATCAGTATTAACATACTCAAGAGATATATCTTTCTTCTCGACATGATCACGAATGAAGTGATATTTAATGTCAATATGCTTAGTCCGAGAGTGTAAGACAGGATTATGTGTAATGGCTATTGCACTCGTGTTATCGCATTTAATGCTCACTTCTCGTGCATTTATGCCATAATCTCTCAATTGATGTCTCATCCATAAGATTTGAGCACAACAGCTTCCAGCTGCTATGTATTCGGCTTCAGCCGTACTTGTAGCAATAGAGTGTTGCTTCTTGCTAAACCAAGACACAATTCGTCCTCCTAGGAACTGACAGGTTCCTGAGGTACTCTTTCGATCAATACGACATCCTGCGAAGTCTGCATCTGAGTATCCGACAAGATCAAATGATCCTTCTTTCGGATACCAGAGTCCGACACTTTGCGTTCCCTTAAGATATCTTAATATCTTTTTAGTTGCACTTAGGTGACTTTCTTTCGGCTTGGCTTGAAATCGTGCACATACACCAACAGCAAACGAAATGTCAGGTCTACTTGCTGTTAGGTATAAAAGAGAACCAATAATGCCTCGAAAGTTTGTTTGATCAACATCTCTTCCTTCATTATCAACATCCATTCTAAGGGATGTACTCATTGGAATTTTAACGGAACTTTTTCCATCAATGCCAAATTTTCGGATTAAGTCCTTGGTGTATTTGGCTTGATTTATGAATATTCCATCTGAGCATTGTTTGACTTGTAACCCCAGAATAGTTTAGTTCACCCATCATACTCATCTCAAATTTGCCTTTCATAAGATTGGAGAACTTTTTCACACAAAGTTGGATTCGTGCTTCCGAATATAATGTCATCAACGTAGATTTGAACTAATAGAATATGATCATTATCTTTTATACGAAAGAGTGTTTTATCAACCACTCCTTTCGTGAAGCCACAGTTGATAAGAAAGTATGAAAGAGTATCATACCAGGCTCGTGGAGCTTGCTTTAACCCATAAAGAGCCTTTTTGAGATGATAGACTTTTTCAAGCTCATTATTGACTGCAAAGCCAGGTGGTTGTTCAACATACACTTTTTCTTCAAGAAGTCCATTTAAGAAAGCACTCTTGACATCCATTTGATAAACTTTGAAATTCTTATAGGCTGCAAAAGCTAGGAATATGCGTATAGCCTCAAGTCGGGCTACCGGAGCGAAGGTTTCATCAAAATCAATTCCTTCTTCTTGGCAATATCCCTTAGCAACAAGACGAGCTTTGTTCCTAACAATGAGCCCATCTTCACTCATTTTGTTTCTGAACACCCATTTAGTTCCAATGACATTCTGATGAGATGGTATCGGAACAAGTTCCCATACCTCATTTCGTTCAAACTGATGAAGCTCTTCTTGCATGGCTATTACCCAGTCAGGGTCTTTTAGGGCTTCTTCTATGGTTTTTGGTTCCATTTGAGACAAGAAGCATGCCATCATACTTTCGTGCAAAGAGGCGCTTGTTCTCACACCTTCTTGTACATTACCAATAACCTGATTTGATGGATGATCTCTTAACCATCGTAGGTCTGGTTCAAAAGCATCTTGTTGATTTTGAGCATCCATTTCAGGAATATATGGTAGTTCGATGTATATCATTGGTTCAGGTGTTGTGGTACTTGTAGGATCATTCTGTTGAGTTCCAACCTTTTCTTGAGACACAGGTTCGGGTTCTGAAACCTTTAGCTGATATTTCGTGTAGGACGAAAGTATATCTTCTTCGTCTGAGATGTCTTCATCAACAGGTTGCTGAGGACTTTGACTTGACTTGATTGATGTTTTACATCCAGATGGACTCTTCTCAGATTGTTCATCAAACTTGACATGAATGGATTCCTCAATTACCATTGTTCGTTTATTTAGAACTCTGAATGCTTTGCTTACTGAGGAGTATCCCATGAAGAGTCCTTCATCAGCTCTTTCGTCAAAAGCCCTTAGATGATTCTTTCCATTGTTGTGTATGAAGCACCTGCAACCAAAGACATGAAAATAACCAATACTAGGAGTTTTACCTTTCCATAGCTCATACGGTGTCTTGTTGTGAGATTTGTTGATCAAGGATCTATTTTGTGTATAGCATGTCGTATTTATGGCTTCGGCCCAAAATCTCTTAGGTAGTCCTGAGTGCGAGATCATCGTGCGTGCAGCTTCTTTCAAGGTTCTGTTTCTCCTTTCGGCCACTCCATTTTGCTGAGGGGTTCGTGCTGCCGAGAGTTGATGAAAAATTCCATTTTGCGCACAGAATTCCTTTATGACTTTGTTGACAAATTTCGTTCCCTGATCTGATCTTATTCGAATTATTTTGACCTCCTTTTCTGTTTGAAGTTGTCTCAACAGATTTGGAGGAGCTGTTTCAGTTTCGTTCTTCTTTTTCAAGAAGAGCACCCATGTATATGTTGTGTAATCATCTACTATAACAAGAGTGTACTTTCTTCCACTCAAACTTGCTGGTTCTACTGGTCCAAAAAGATCCATATGTAGAAGACTTAAAGAACGAGAGTTTGCATCCACATCTTTTGACTTAAAAGATGACTTGAGTTGCTTCCCTTTTTGACATGCCTCACATATTTTATCTTTCGTGTAAGATACTTCGGGTAGCCCTCTCACAAGATTTCTTTTGGCAAGCTTGTTTATCGTCTTCAAATTCAGATGGCTTAGTTTGTTGTGCCATTCTTGATTGAGATCTGCATTACTTTTGGCCACAAGACAAATGTTAGCGTTAGAAGAATTTAAGGATATTACGTCCATGTTCTTCTTTCGTTGACCCGTCAAGGCTGTCTTGCCATCCTTCGTGTTCACGATATTGCATTCGTTTTTGAAGATTTCTACTTTGTATCCTTTGTCACAAAATTGACTTGTGCTTAGGAGATTGAACTTCAGTCCTTCAACATAAGAGACATCTTGTATTGTTATTCCCTTTTTGATGATGTCCCCTTTTCCACGAGTTTTGCCACTGTTTTCTCCTCCAAAGATAACTTTGGGTCCATCTACTTCTATAAAGTTGCTCAATATTGTTTTATCACCAGTCATATGTCTTGAGCATCCACTATCTACATACCATATGACCTGTTTTTCCTGCATCAAAGATTATGTGTTTTTAGGTACCCATTTAGTTTCGGGTCCTTGGGGTTAGCAGTCAACTTTGGAACCCACATCAACCTAGAGTATCCACGACTCATCCTTGGTCCTCTATATCCATTAGATGTACGATAATCTTAATGGATGCTGGCAAAGACTTTAGCATTATATTTCTTTCGTTGATCTTCCTGAGGAGGATTCTCATAATGCTTGAGATGATTAGTTTGTTTACGTAGATGAACCTTTTCAAATACTGCTCTAGGGAGAGGTTCTGGGTAATCAAACCAACCTTCTTCTGATGGCCCAGTCCATCCATTGCCATACCCAGATCTTTTGAAGGATCTTTTGGGTTGTCTGATTTGTCCGTTCTTTGAGATTCCTTGAGCAGGACTCTTTCGTGTGAATTTCGGACAATAATGCCTCTGGTTAACATTCGTCTTTTTCTTGGATTGAGTATTCCTGTTAGGCTGACCCTTTTTATGGTTTAGATGTTGTCTATTGCCATTTGGTCCATTCTTTTTTACATAAATTTGTCTAGGATTGCCTTTAATGGATTTCTCCTTTCCAGATTCCACAACACGTTGTACAGCCGTTCCTTTCGGCTGGCTTGTTGTTTGTGGTGTTTTGACATTGTTAACTGCCATCATAGGCTCAAACATCTGGGTTCCTTGAACAAATGCAGCCTCGAAGCTTTCGTGTGAATATGCATTCGTGGATTTGTTCAATTCGACTTGTGAAGAGGAGCTGGGGTTAAAACCAATTCCAGTTTTTTCCCCGGGCAGTCTAGATTCATTCAACATTCTATCCATTAGATTGGATGAATTATTGAATTTATTCAAGACTTCAAGCATTTCTTGCTCTCTCTTTTCTTTTGATGTGCATTGCTCCTTTAGAGCGAGAACATCTTTCTCAAGCTGCTCCTATGCAATGACCAGCATATTGTTCTCAACACGAACTTGCTTTAGTTCATTATAGCTAGTTATGAGCCGAGAGTTCTCCTCTTTAAGTTTGGAGTAAGTGTTATTTATCACCTTGAACCTCCTCATCATTTCGGTGACAGATTCATTGGAGGTATGACTTCCCACAGAACTTGACTCAGCTAAATAACAAGAAGATGAATGAGAGTTTACCTCATCTTCATCTGCCATGAGGCATAGTTCGTCTGACTCTTGACTAAATAAGCACAGTAGTCCTTTCTCCTCATTAGTGTTTTCGTCTTCTGAGCTAGAGCTTGAGGAGCTACTTTCGGTTGCCACTGTGTCAAAAGTTTCGTCTACTACCATAGCCTTCCTTCTTCCTTCCTTTCTGGAGTTTGAGGATTCAGGCTTGTCGCTCCTTTTATATCTTTCTCCAGTCTCTTTTGAGAGACTTGTGGTAGTGTTGTTATCTTGATGCTTGCTCACTATAGGATGAGGACAGTTTGCCTTGAAGTGTCCTGGCTTTCGACAATTATAGCACAATAGCTGCGAGTCCATGGTTTCGGTTTTTGAGGTTTGAGGAAAGTTCTCATGCTTCCTTCGGTGGCCCGATCGTTGTGGATCTTGAAAATTGTTCTTTCTCATGAACCTTTTCATTTTCCTGACAAATAGTGCATATTGTTCATCAGATAAAAAATCACAAGAGTTAGATTTTGACCTGTTGGATGTTGATGCTGATTGGTTTGCCACGAGAGCAATATTTCTTGTTTCTGATTCTTCAGCATCTTTCGGTTCATGCTCGAACTCATATGCTTTGAGATCACTGAAGATCTTGGCCGTGCTTGTAGTTTTCATATCTCGGCTATCCCTCATTACAATAACCTTCATTTCCCATGATTTTGGTAATCCACGAAGAATCTTCAGATTCATCTCCTTTTCAGTTGGCTCTTTCCCGAGATCTGACAGATCGCCCATAAGTCTGGTGAATCTGAGTTCCATCTCCATGATTGTTTCATTTGGCAGCATTTTGAAATCTTCAAATTTCTTCATGGCCATTGTCAGTTTGTTGTCTTTTTCTTGCTCGTCTCCTTCTCCCAAACGCATAAGGACATTCCACACTTCCATGGCATTCTTGCACTTTCGGACCCTGGGAAACAAGGAATCATCCAGAGAGTTGTAGAGAATATTTCTTGCCACATTATCCAGATTTGGCTTTGGTATCATTTGTGCAGCTCCTGCTCCCTGTGCGGCTGCTTGTGCATTCGCCATCATGACCGTGATTGGTCCGGTTGTTATGACGTCCCACATTTCATCATGAATAGAGCATAGGAGAGCCTGCATTCTTAACTTTCAGTCATCAAATTTAGCAAGACTAAATGCAAGTTGCTTAGAGCGATGTGCATGTTCCTTTTCCATTTTTAGATAAAAAACGTGCAAAGAAAACATACAAGATTTTCAAGAGATTTTTGAAAGGGGATCTACCAGGCAGTAAATGCAAAGCCTTTACCGATCAAGGTATTTGCTCTGATACCACTTGTTGGTCCCGATAGAATGAAACGAGAGTCTAGAGAGGGGGGGGGGGGGTGGGGGGTGAATAGACTCTCTTCGTGAAATGCCCTTAAAGTCACATTTCGGTGTTTTTGGCGCAGCGAAAAAGTCAGATTCGTTTTAATAGCTTTGCACGAGTTTATGAGATTAGAGAAACTTTCGGCAACAGTGATGGAGAATGATGCAAATGCAGAAATAAAAAGAGTTAGTAAGGAATAGAAGGAACACGAGATTTTATAGTGGTTCGGCCAAACGTTGCCTACTCCACTCTTCTTCCACAACTTATGGAAGGATTGCACTATCACTCCTTAGCACAATTACACAAAGACTTCCTTGATCACTAAGCCGGACAGCCTTCGTAGGTTTTTCAACTTCACAAGTTTACTCCGCCTCTATCAACTTCTTCTCCTGAGTTGAGGTTGGTAGAAAATGATTTCTTGATTTCTCCAACAATGAAGTCTTGACTGAGAGATGATTGCTTCGAACAAATTGCAAGACTTCTTTTGAGGTGTAAAAGAAATGATCAAAGACCTTCTTCAAGTAACTTAACACCTCAAAACTGGTTCACAAAAGCTTTTGGAAATTTGAGAGCGTTTCAAGAGCTTTTGTAAGTAAATGAGTCGAGTGATAAAGAACCAGCACCTTCTTAGTTGATGAAGGTGGGTTTATATAGGTGATGAAAATTCATCCTTTGGAGGGAGATGAAATTTTCGAACCTTTTAACCAGTGGACAACGACCGGGGAGCTTTATGCATTAAATTCTCCATTAATGAGGTTGTACCATGTAGCCGTTGAAGGTATAGAAAGCATTAGGGTTTTGTCCTTTAGCTCCAGGAGATGGTACATCTTCATTTAATGCTTCTTGAAAAATGTGTCCCATAAGATGAAGTCCTTATAGTCCTAGGATGTTGTCAAATCAGACAGGTAGAACATTCTTCTCGTTGTCTAAGAGAAGTAATGCTTGATAAAGATCGTCTTTTAACAAAACTGTCCTTTCGTGCTTGTTGACAACTCCTGCTTGACTCACGTTGTTGTTCTTCATGTCTCGTGTCTTCTTTCGCCATGGAGACCCTATCATCTAGTCATAACTCATTTTCGTGTGTTTGTCTAGCTTAACACGAATTACAGAGGAGTTATGGCAACTCTCGTCTAGGACGAAATCAGCGATTAAAAAGCTAAAGGTTAGGGGTCTACTTTTCTACATTACATTGGTATCATCAAAATCATAATACAAAGTTCCTAACATATATTATTTTTAAACATAATGTACATTATATTACTCCAGATGTTTTATTATTCTAACACGTAATGTACATCATTCTAACACATAATGTACATTATTCTAAAACATAATGTACACTATTCTAAAGTATAATGTACATTATTTTAAAACATAATGTACATTATTTTAAAACATAATGTACATTATATTTACTCATAATATTCACAACGTTGTTTTGAACCGTGTCGTACACAATAATTTGTTAAGGTATGTTTACCAGGCTAAAACGCCTCTGATCTCTTGGGGATATGTTTCCCTAACTCGTTCAATATAATATTCAATATAATATCCCATTCATTCCTTCTCTTCAATTCGGTCCCAAGTACGCACCTTTCTCCGGCCGAGAAAGGCCCCTATGACTTGGCCACTATAGTGCGCTACTCTAAAGTCACATGTTAATGCCTTCTTACACTGCTAGCTAGACTCATCATTTCACTACCATATGAATCTCCAAAATTCACCTTTCAACGTAACCCCACTACTCCAAGGAGCAACCGGTGGCATTTTGAGCTGCTATAGTTAATTATAGAATGTATTGGTCTTGTTTTATAACATAGTCACCTTATTAGTTAATTTTGATTTTGATTTGTTTGACTATTATTAGCTATTTAACTTAGTTAAACAATCAATATGAATTATTGATTAATTAACTTTTTGTAACAGCTTATTGCTCAAAAACGTTAAAAATCCAAAAAAAAATGCTCAAATAGCTTTTTAGATCAGCTTTTTGAAAAAGTTATTTTATATGTACTTAATTAGCTATCAACTAACAACTAATTTACCAAACATCTTTGTACAATCACCTAATATTATCAACTAGTCAAACTCATTAACCTAATCAGCTAACAGCTATTATCAAACTCCATCATTATATCAATTACTAGAGGAATCCAAAAAGTCATTGGGCTAGGTATCGTGAATTGTGATAATCCACAAGTAGTTTGTAAAATATAAAATATTCCACACTGCACAGAACAATATAATTCAAATTCCTTGTGCAACTTCGTTTGGGGAAGGAATCTGCTCAACTTGGAGACCATACACAAACTCAAAACCAATCATAAAATATTTTATAGAGGACATCCAAAATCTTCCATAAAAGTGAAAGAAATGAATATAAACTTTTTTAGGTGGAACGGGCCGGACAGCACCTATGTTTCCTTTCCGGCCTATCAATTTGCATTTTCAAAGTGACCCTTCTCCTTATATTTCTCACCTTTAATTCCAGTATGCATGCTTTGCATTTTTGTATATTTTCTAATGTAAACATGGTGGTTTTGCATTAAGCATGGTGATATTCAAACATTTATTAATTACTATACCAAAATTATAATTAGTAGCAAAAACACAACTTTAATTAACATCCACCATCCCTTTCTAACACTTGAATTGCTAGCAGCCTCAACTGTACAAATGCACGCTAAAGGTTATAGTTGCGTTAGTGGTGAAAACGCAACATTATTTCGTAACAATCAATTCTACATTTCAATAACATGATGTTGGGCTCGACCTTCCAATCAAGATGACACTAAACATGAGATGTGCAATGGCTAGGTTAACTTTTCAATATTTTCAAACTTTTTTTCATACCATATATATATATATATATATATATATATATATATATATATATATATATATATATATATATATATATATATATATATATATATAATGGAATAATATTGTTGCAATAATATATGGCTCATAGTAACTAATACTCCTTGTGGGGACAATATTGATGTGGCATTATGGGTCCAACTAACAAAAGATGGATAAAAAATGTGTTCAGTGTTCTATTTTGAAAATGATAGAAGAGCAAAAATTGAGAAAAAAGCCTTACAGGATTCTATCATTATATTGCACAAAAGATAGTTGGAAACACCTTTAATTTTTTGGTGCACATTTTTAGATATAGAATGTGTGTATATCTGAATAAACCAAAATAGATATCCATGTTTTAACTGAGTGTGGGTTGTTGCAGGTTAGCACAGTTGGGTACCCATTTACTTGGGAGCGGGGAAGGGGGACTAGGGACTGGGTGGAGGAAAGGCTGGACCGTGTAGTGGTTGAGGAGGGGTGGTGTGAGACTTATGCACAGGCCCGCATTTTTAATGTTAGTACTGACAATTCGGATCACTCGGGGTTGTTTTTAGACATACATTCTAGTTTGGCAGCACCTAGGGGCAGGCCACCTTTTCACTTTGAGAATTCGTGGTTATTGGATAGGGGATGTAGGGAGGTGGTGGACAGTTCATGGGCGGGTTTCAAGGGGGAAGGGTTGTAGGGTAAGCTAGACGGGTGTGGGGACAAGCTCCGTAGGTGAGGTGGTGACAGACATCATAAAGTTGGAAGAGAGATTGGGAATATAAGGAAAGACTTGAACCGGCTATGGGGCAGACGGGACGGGGAGGCTTTGAATTTGGTCAAGGAGCTGGATGCCCGGTTGGTGAGGCTTTTGGAACAGGAGAATGCATTCTGGAAGCAGCGGGCCAAACAGCATTGGTTGAGGGAAGCTGATGCCAATACGAGGTACTACCATAAATATGCCTCTGCGCGAAGGCGTAAAAATAAGATTGTTAAGTTGAAGGATCCTGAGGGCAGGCGGGTAGAAGGTGAAGTCATGTGTTCTATGGTGCTTGAATATTATAACAATATTTTCAAGTCAAATGGTAATGTGATTGAGGAAGCCTTGGATTTTGTCCAGCCACGTGTGACTCAGGACCAAAACTATAAACTAATGAGGGTGACCTTTTGAAGCTGAAGAGGTGAAGGAGGCTTTAATCAGTATGGGTCCAGATCAATCTCCTGGCCCGGATGGTATGAATCCTGCTTTTTATCAATTCTTTTGGGATGTGGTAGGGGTGGATGTCACTAATTTCATTCTTGGCTGTATAAATAATGGTTCTTTTCCTGATCGCCTAAATGATACCAATGTTGTTTTAATTCCCAAGAAACAGGCCCCGGAGTTAGTAAGTGATTTGAGGCCAATTGCCCTGTGCAATGTGGTTTACAAAATTTTGGCTAAACTATTGGCTAATAGGATGAAGTTGCTTTTGGGTTCTATTATATCTGAGTCCCAGAGTGCTTTCATCCCTGGGCGTTTGATTACTAATAATATACTTGTTGCTACAGAGGTAGGCCATTATTTGAGAAGGAAGCAGGGAGGTAAGGAAGGGTGGGCGGCTCTAAAGTTAGATATGGTAAAGGCCTATGACAGAATGTAGTGGGGCTTTTTTAGAAGGTATGATGTTAAGGCTGGGGTTTGCACAGGAGTGGGTTAGATTAATAATGCTGTTTGTTATCACTGTCCGGTATAAAATCATGGTTAATGGGCAGGTGGGGGTGTGGTTGTTCCTTCCAAGGGGTTACGACAGGGTGACCCTCTCTCACCTTATCTGTTTATTATTTGTGCAGAAGGATTATCCCTACTGCTATAGAATGCACAACAACAGGGCCAGATTCATGGTTGTAAGGTGGCTAGGGTGACAGGTATGGAAAGTTTCTAGGGCTGCCATCTGTTATTGGTAGGAATAAGGGGATGGTCTTCTCGTATGTGGAACAGAAGTTGAGGCAACGAATTGGAACCTGGAACAAAAAAGTTTTGACCCGGGCTGGTAAGGAAATTCTTCTTAAATCTGTGGCTCAGGCAATGCCAACTTTCACTATGAGTGTCTTCTTGGTTCCTGTTTACTTGTGTGAGAGGCTGGAAAGGATCATGAACAGGTTTTGGTGGCAAAATGGCGATGAGGCGCGGGGAATACATTGGTTGAGGTGGGAGAAGCTATGTGTCCCGAAGGGTAAGGGAGGCCTGGGTTTTAAGCAGATCCACTACTTCAATCTGGCGTTACTGGGGAAGCAAGGCTGGAGGTTGTTAACAAGCCCGAAATCGTTGGTAGCTCAGGTGTTTCAGGCCAGGTATTACCCGAACTCCTGTTATCTGGACGCCACCAAGGGCCATAATCCCAGCTACTGCTTGCGTAGCATACTGGCTGCGCAGGGGTTAGTCAGAACGGGGATAAGGAGGCGGATTGGGAATGGGTTAACTACAGATGTGTTGAGGGACCCTTGGCTAGTTAATGTGGATGAACCGCATGTGACAACTGAAATGACTCCGGCCCTAAGGGGTTCTTTGGTTGTTAATTTGATGACCCCAGACGCTCAGACTTGGGATGATGAGGTTGTTGAGGATATATTTAATGGCCGAGACATTGATTTTAATTTTACGGACTCCTATTTGCCTTGATTTTGATGATGTCTCTGGTATTGTAAGGGGGACCTAAGGGGGAACTATACTGTGAAATGTGGTTATAGAATGCTAAGGGACGATTATGATCGAAACTCATCATGTTCCGTCTTCTTTTACAAAGTGGAATGCCATATGGCAGCTAAAATGCCCCCCAAAATGGAGGTCTTTGTTGTGGAGGGTTGTAAGAGGGGTGTTGCCCACCAAGATGGCGTTGCTACTTAAGCATGTAGAGGTTGTTCCAGATTGGTCCATTTGTGGCTTGCAAAATGAGACTCTTCTACATGTTTTCTACTCATGCCCTTTAGCTTGGAATGTTTGGAGGCTATCGAACATTCTCTTGCCGACTCCAGATCTGCATGGTACTATTGATGTTTGGTTTCAGCATGTTTTTGAAACTTGTGACAAGAAAACTTTGCATGTTTTTGCGGCTGTCTTTTACTCGATATGGCATGCACGGTGTTAGGAATATAGCGGAATAATGCGGAAGCGAACAATCGAAAAATTGAGAATTATAAGAAGTTAAATAATAGTAGGGAAAATAGAATGACAAACTAATAAACGAATATATATATATATATATATATATATATATATATATATATATATATATATATATATATATATATTCCTATAATAGAGAAGCAAAGACTATATATGTATATATATGCGTAGGGACAAAGAGGAAGAAATAAGTTAGATGGAATCAGAATTAATGAGCAAATGATACAAGCAAATAACAAAACTATTTATACATAAAAAAAAAAAACAAAAAAAAAAAAAAACAAAAAGAGACTAAAGTGGTAATCACAAGGAGTAGAGGAGAACACAGATAACGTCAATGCAAGAGAAACGGAGAATGATGTACCTAGAATGACAAAGGCGTAGCGTATTCATCCAAGTGAGATTTAATAGAAGTACCTTCCGTCACACGGATTGTGTACAGACGCTCCTTCAGGCGTAGCGTATTCGCCAGAGTTTTGGCCATGTAAAGCGTATCCAGCTTGGACCATAAATCTGACGCAGTCGTCTCACTTACTACCTCACGCAGAACCTCTTTAGATAGGCACAAAAGAATGGTTGAACGTGCCTTGTCATCCAAATCTTCCCAGGCTTCATCGGTCATTGTAGCCGGTTTCTTCTTTTTCCCAGCTAGCGCTTTCTTCAAACCGTTCTGGGTTAGAACGGCTTCCATCTGAACCTTCCAGATAGAAAAGCTAATTTTCCCGTCGAACTTCTTGATATCGAACTTGGTAACAGTCGACATCTTTGAAAATAATTCTCAAATAAACCTGCTAGGTATGCTAGTGATGATGAAACCCACTTGGTTGCTTATGCTCTTTCAGTTGCACAGGAGATTGATGGTGAAACATCCTGCTATTCTGAGGTTATTTCCTGTGCCAACCTCGTCCAAGTGGTTGGTTGCTATGCAAGAAGAGATGGAAAGTCTCCATAAGAATGAGACTTGGGAGCTGGTAGAGTTGCCGAAAGGTAAACGCCCATTGAGATGTAAGTGGATTTACAAAAAGAAAGAAGGCATTCCTGGGGTTGAGAAAGCACGGTGGAAGGCACGGTTAGTTGTTTGAGGTTTTGATCAACGTGAAGGTATTGACTTTAACGAGATTTTTTCTCCAGTTGTTCGTCATACTTCTATACGTGTTCTACTTGCTTTTGTTGCTCTTTTTGATTTGGAATTGGAGCAACTTGATGTAAAGACTGCTTTCCTACATAGAGAGCTTGATGAAGAACTTTACATGTACCAACCTGAGGGATTTGAAGTTCCGGGGAATGAACATTGTGTATGCCGTCAACACAAATCTCTTTATGGGCTAAAGCAAGCTCCAAGGCAATGGTATAAGCGGTTTAATGCGTGTATGTTGGGGCAAGGATTCTCAAGAAGCCATTATGATAGTTGTGTCTATTTTAAAGAATTTTCTAATGGGTCTTTTGTCTATTTGCTTCTTTATGTTGATGATATGCTCATTGCTTCCCCTGATATGTCTTTGGTTGATGACTTAAAGTCTCAACTAAGCAATGAGTTTGAGATGAAAGACCTTGGTGCAGCAAAGAAGATTCTTGGCATAGAGATACACAGGGATCGTCAAACAGGTAAACTTTATCTATCCTAGAAAAGTATGTTGAGAAGGTGCTTGATCGATTCAATATGTCTCATTGTAAACCTGTGTCTACTCCACTTGGTGCACATTTTAAGGTATCATCTGGTTCATGCCCTAGTCTGATGTTGATGTGGCTTATATGTCAAAAGTTCCTTACTCTAGTGCTGTTGGAAGTCTTATGTATGCTATGGTATGCACTAGACCTTATTTGGCTCAAGCTGTAAGTGTTGTGAGTCATTACATGCATAACCCTGGTAAGGAACATTGGAACGCCGTTAAATGGATTCTACGGTACCTAAAGGGTACTTCATCTTTGGGCTTGGTTTTTGATCGAAATTCTTCTGCATCTACTGACATTGTGGGCTTTGTAGATTCTGATTATGGTGGTGATCTTGACAGACGTCGATCGCTTTCCAGTTATATTTTCACTCTTTGTAATTGTGCTATCAGTTGGAAAGCTACGCTTCAGTCTATTGCTGCGTTGTCTACGACTGAGGCGGAATATATTGCAGCAACAGAGGGTGTCAAAGAAGCTACTTGGCTACGGGGTTTGGTTATGGAACTTGGTGTTTCACAAGGTCACACTATTGTGTTCTCTAATAGTCAAAGTGTTATCTATCTCACCAAGAATGATACCTATCATGCCAAAACCAAACACATTGATGTTAGATATCATTTTATTCGAGATGTTGTAGCTGCGGGAGATATAGTCGTTCAGAAGATTCATACATTGGAGAATCCAGCAGATATGCTCACCAAACCTCTAGCTATCACTAAGTTCAAGCAGTGCTTAAGTTTAGTCTGCTGTTTCGATTGTTAATTTTCACAGTGAATTTGATCCAAGGTGGAGATTGTTAGGACATAAATTATTTGTGGCTCAAATCCAATAGGACAACATGTTGTCGCCCACCATCCACGTTGCCTCATTGGATATCATTCTCCGTTTCTCTTGCATGCACGTTATCCGTGTTCTCCTCTCCTCCTTGTGATTACCACTTTAGTCTCTTTTTTTTTTTTGTATAAATAGTTTTGTTATTTGCTTGTATCATTTGCTCATTAATTCTGATTCCATCTAATTTATTTCTTCCTCTTTGTCCCTACGCATATATATACATATATATTCTTTGCTTCTCTATTATAGGAATTAATATATATATATATATATATATATATATATATATATATATATATATATATATATATATATATATACATATATATATATATTCGTTTATTAGTTTGTCATTCTATTTTCCCTACTATTATTTAACTTCTATAATTCTCAATTTTCGATTCTTCGCTTCCGTATTATTCCGCTATAATCCTAACACACGGAATGAAGCTGCGTGGGAGGGGTTAGTGCGTCGGCCAATTGGGGTACTGTGGCAGCTAGCTCTGTTGGCGTGGAAGTAGTGGGGCCAAGTGGCACATGAGGCACAACAACAAACGCCTGTGGCTATAGGGGAGGTGGGGGCGGATGGCGTGTTCTCATGCAAAGTCGATAGGGGTATTGACACAACTATGAACAGGCCAACTTATGGAGCAATTTTGTTTGATGGTACAGATGGATTCGTGGCAGCAAAATGTGGTGTTGTGAACTGTGTGCTGGACTCTACCATGGTTGAAGCGGAAGGTTGTAAGCAAGCGCTCATCTGGATTAGGTCGAGAGGTGTGCAGGAGGTGAAGGTTATGTCAGATTGTTTAAACTTAGTACACGCTTTGTGTAGTGAAAATGTGGATTGAACCTATCTAGGCTCTATTATTCATGACTGTAAGGTGATTGCCAGTACTTTTCAGCATTGTGTTTTTAAATTTGTTTCTAGATCAGCGAACCAGGCCACCCATGCCTTAACAAAAGCGGTTGGCTATCAGGCTGGTCCGATGAGTTGGGAGGTTGTTCCCCCTCATTTTATTTCTGATTTGATTTAATATATCATCCTTGATGTTGGTTTTCAACCAAAAAAAAAAAAAACAAAAAAAAAAGATATCCATGTTTTATATGGAGTACAATATACTCTTCCATTCCCAAAATAAATAATTTATGTTCCAACATAATTATATATACTTTAATTTTATGTTCCAACATAATTATATATACTTTTCAATTTGACATTGTAACAATTTCAAAATATAAATATAGAGTAATAGGTAAGGTTGTAGAACTGCAAACTAAGTTGATTATGTTAGAAATTGTTGAAATTTTTTTTCCAATGGCATGTGTATAAGAAACATGTGTATAAAACAAGGTTAGGACAACAAAAATTTCGTCTTTATAATCTCATGGTCTAGTGGCATCAAGTTACTCTTAATAGAGGTGATATTGACCAAAAAAAAACAAAAAAAAAAAAAACAAAAAAACAAAAAACAAAAACAAAAACTCTAAAAGAAACAAAGAAAGAGAAAAGAGAACAAATATATATATTTTGCTTCTTAGAACTTGTATTGGACAAGGTACTGGATTCGACCCAATGCCTCTAACCCATCAAATCTGTCAAACAAGGTCAAGAGTAGGTACTGGATTCGACCCGATGTCTCTAACCCATCAAATCTGTCAAACAATGGTCAGGAGTAGAGCAATGGTCATGAGTAGAAAACAGGTGGAACAGTTATAAAAGTCCATGCATTAAGAGCACCGCCTCATCAAAAATCAGAGTTGTGGATGACAGCGTCGTTTTTTAAAATGCTGTTACTTTCACTATTATAACGGTATAACCGTTATAGATTTATAGTATAAAAGCTGAATTCTTGTACACAGAATGCATGATTGCATCTCTTTTTATAAGAGTATTCCTTTGATTAATTTCGTACAACGGAATTAATTAAAAATAATTTTAAAAAAAATTAAATCCAATCATTGAACTGAATTAATTTTACAAAAATCGAATATTACACCCTAATTAGTTTAATTTTTCTTTAGATTTAATGCCATATGAGGTCCTCTGAGTATAGTTGTTTAGCCACGTTTAGTTCTAAACTTTTAAATTGTTCACCCGTGGTCTTTCGACTTTCAAATTGTTAGTATCCGTGTTCCAAGTTAACCACCCATGGTCCTTCAACTTTCAAAATTTAACCAGTCGTGGTCCTCTTAGAAGGACCGTGCATGGTTAAAATTTGATAGTTGAAGGAACATAAGTGATTAACTTGGACCACGGATGGTCACTACTGAAAATTATGAAATTTTCGACGACCTGAAAGTGATCTTAAATCAAGTCGAAAGCCTTGTTCCGACCACTTTGGTATCCGGAAAAACCTTTGTTGCTATTTCCGACCACTTTTTGGTATCAACTTGATTTAAGATCACTTTCAGGTGGTCGGAAATTCCATAATTTCCATTATTGGGTAACAATTTAAAAGTCGAAGGATCATGGGTGGTTAACTTGAAAGTTTAAGACTAAATGTGACAAAATCACTATATATACTCAGAGGACCTCAGATGATATTAATTCTTGTTCTTTATTTTTCTTTCTCTTTTGTACATTATATTCTTTGGTCATATATATGTGGAAGTTATTTGATACCTCCTACTTTGGTGCAACTTTCCTAAAATGGAAAAGGTTGAGTGTTTTGATTATATTCAAATTGTTAGTATCCGTGTTCCAAGTTAACCACCCATGGTCCTTCAACTTTCAAAATTTAACCAGTCGTGGTCCTCTTAGAAGGACCGTGCATGGTTAAAATTTGATAGTTGAAGGAACATAAGTGATTAACTTGGACCACGGATGGTCACTACTGAAAATTATGAAATTTTCGACGACCTGAAAGTGATCTTAAATCAAGTCGAAAGCCTTGTTCCGACCACTTTGGTATCCGGAAAAACCTTTGTTGCTATTTCCGACCACTTTTTGGTATCAACTTGATTTAAGATCACTTTCAGGTGGTCGGAAATTCCATAATTTCCATTATTGGGTAACAATTTAAAAGTCGAAGGATCATGGGTGGTTAACTTGAAAGTTTAAGACTAAATGTGACAAAATCACTATATATACTCAGAGGACCTCAGATGATATTAATTCTTGTTCTTTATTTTTCTTTCTCTTTTGTACATTATATTCTTTGGTCATATATGTGTGGAAGTTATTTGATACCTCCTACTTTGGTGCAACTTTCCTAAAATGGAAAAGGTTGAGTGTTTTGATTATATTCAAATTGTTAGTATCCGTGTTCCAAGTTAACCACCCATGGTCCTTCAACTTTCAAAATTTAACCAGTCGTGGTCCTCTTAGAAGGACCGTGCATGGTTAAAATTTGATAGTTGAAGGAACATAAGTGATTAACTTGGACCACGGATGGTCACTACTGAAAATTATGAAATTTTCGACGACCTGAAAGTGATCTTAAATCAAGTCGAAAGCCTTGTTCCGACCACTTTGGTATCCGGAAAAACCTTTGTTGCTATTTCCGACCACTTTTTGGTATCAACTTGATTTAAGATCACTTTCAGGTGGTCGGAAATTCCATAATTTCCATTATTGGGTAACAATTTAAAAGTCGAAGGATCATGGGTGGTTAACTTGAAAGTTTAAGACTAAATGTGACAAAATCACTATATATACTCAGAGGACCTCAGATGATATTAATTCTTGTTCTTTATTTTTCTTTCTCTTTTGTACATTATATTCTTTGGTCATATATATGTGGAAGTTATTTGATACCTCCTACTTTGGTGCAACTTTCCTAAAATGGAAAAGGTTGAGTGTTTTGATTATATCAAGTTAAAAGGTGGTTTATCAATTTAAAACCAAACAGGCCGGTTTTGAGTTAGTCAAAAAAAAAAAAAAAAAAAAAAAAAAAAAAGAGTTAGGAAGTTCCTAGTTTATTTTTGAAATGCTACTTAAGGTAACTTTTCAAAATAAGCTTTTATTTTAAGCTACTAGCTTATTTTAGAACATTACCAAAAAGAGCTTATAGCTTATTAGGATGAGAATTTGAAAATTCAATTCAATCAGGAAAGATAGGATTACAGAGAGTATATCTGAAACAATCTCTAACTGATCCTATCTAACAGGTTATTAACAGAAGACTTATTCTAACCACATATAATAACTATAGGTTACAAATATAAATAAAACAATAACACTAATATTACTCACACACCCCCTCAAGCGAACGGTGACAAGGACACAACGTTCAGCTTGTCCCGAAGAGTGATAAACCTGGGCCCTGCAAGCGGTTTGGTGAAGATATCTGCAAGCTGATCCTTCGTCGATACAAAATTAACCACAAAGTCACCACTGGCTACCTTGTCTCGAACAAAATGGTAGTCGATCTCAACATGCTTCGTCCTGGCGTGAAAGACTGGATTTGCACAAAGATATGTTGCGCCCAAATTGTCACACCACAAAGTCGAGGACTGCCCAGAGTGTAACCCTAGCTCCCGAAGAAGAGAAACGACCCAAGTCACCTCAGCTGCCACATCAGCTAAGGCCTTATACTCTGCTTCAGTCGAGGAGCGCGCAACTGTCCGCTGTTTCCGTGAAAGCCACGACACAAGGTTTGTGCCCAAAAAAACTGCATAGCCACTGGTGCTCTTCCGATCAATGCGGCAGCCAGCCCAGTCGGAGTCGGAGTAAGCGTGAACTGTAGTAGTCGGTGAGGAAGACAGTCTCAACCCATAGTCTAACGTGCCCTTGACGTATCGTAAGATGCATTTTACCATGCCCCAGTGATCTATCGTCGGAGAGTGCATAAACTGACATAACCGGTTGACGGCATACGACAAATCCGGCCGAGTAATCGTGAGATACTGTAGGGCCCCAACTATCCGTCGATATTGCGTGGGATTATCAAAAGGTTCATCTGACGGAGTAACCGGCTGAGTCGTCGAGGCAGGAGTGGATAAGGGTCTGCAGTCTACCATACCAGCCCTGTTCAGAATATCATTCATGTAACGCCGCTGAGACAGAATAACCCCGGCTGAAGTGTCAACTGTTTCTATCCCCAAGAAAAAACGGGGTTTCCCGAGATCCCGGATCTTAAACGCTGACGCAAGGCGGGACAACAGCGTGTTAATAAGTGTGGCACTGCTTCCAAGCATAATAATGTCGTCCACATATACTAGTAAAAACACTTGACACCCATCGACACTGTAGTAAAAAAGAGAAACATCCGTCTTCGACGCACTGAAGCCAGTAGCAAGGAGGAAGTCATGCAAGCGTTTAAACCACGCCCGTGGAACTTGCTTAAGCCCATAGAGAGACCTCTGTAAGTGACAGACATGGTCGGGATGAACTGGGTCTTCATACCCTGGAGGCTGTTTCATGTATACGGTCTCCGCTAGATGCCCATTTAAAAAGGCATTGTGCACATCCAACTGCCGGAGCGTCCACTTGTTGGTTATAGCTAGGGAAAGAAGAAGGCGAACAGTAGTCGATTTAACAACTGGACTGAACGTGTCGAAAAAATCTTCCCCGGCCACCTGATTAAAACCCTTAGCCACAAGCCGTGCTTTATACCGTTCGACTGACCCATCAGCAGCCCGTTTGGTGCGGAATACCCATTTGCATCCAATAATATTCATCGTGGGACTAGGCGGGACTAGACTCCAGGTATTGTTATGCAAAAGGGCATTAAATTCTTGATCCATAGCATCCCGCCACTGTGGATGGCCAACAGCTTGGGAATAACAAGTCGGATCAACTGAAACGGCTGTGAGGGCCTGAAATTCTTCAGTAGTACCCTGAGTTTGACCACGGAGACGCATGGCATGAGCTCTTTCTTGTGGTTGAGCCCGACCCCGCCCTCGACCTCGTGGTCGACCCCGCCTCCGAGTAGCCGGGACAGCGGGCTCTATTGCTAAAGGTAGCTCTTCTTGAGTAATAGGGCGGGCGGCAGAGTCACGTGATATTGTGGCGTTGGGTTGCACTACAGGTTGAATATGAGTGGGCACAATAGGCCCAGATGCCCATGGTACAGGGTGGACCTCAGCTACACTTGGAGCTATACCTGTAACAAAAGGGAAAGTGGTTTCATCAAACCGTACATGTCGACAGACATAAATTTTTCCACTGGTTAGATCCATGCACCTGTACCCTCGGAAAGATAAAGGGTACCCCAGGAAGACACGGGGAGTGGACCGAAACTCTATCTTGTGCCGATTATAAGGCCTAAGATAGGGAAAACACAAACAACCGAAGACACGTAGAAATTGATAGGGTGGTATTTTCTGATGTAGACGGAAATAAGGGCTTTCAAAATTTAGGACTGAGGTGGGAAGGTAATTGATGAGACATGTTGCTGTCTCGAAGGCAAAATCCCAGTATTGTTGTGGGACTGACCCTTGAGCGAGAAGAGCTAAGCCCGTTTCGACAATGTGTCGATTGCGGCGCTCAACTCTCCCGTTTTGCTCATGCGTGTATGCACACGACTGACGGTGATTAATCCCAAGGTTTTGAAACGTGGCATTTAGTTTGCGGTATTCACCCCCTAAATCGGATTGTACGGACTTGATAGAGCGCGAGAATTGTCACTCTACCAGAACACGGAAAACATCAAAAGTTTTATAGATGTCTGATTTTACCCTTAATGGATAAAACCAGCAATAGCGTGAAAAATCATCTACAAAAAGAAGAAAATAGCGAAAGCCACTAGACGAGATAACTGGTGCAGGTCCCCAGATATCCGTGTACAATAAATCAAGTACATTATTGCTAGAAGTATTGAGTCTATCTAATGGAAAACGACAAGACTTGCCGAGATGGCAAGCCGTACATGACCCGAAACTAACACTATTTGGTGAAACTGAACAATGCTGCAGAATTTTATGCTGGACCAATTTGTGAGGGTGACCAAGCCTGCGATGCCATATCGTGGGTGATGCCCGGGAACTGACGAACGCGAAATGACTCCGGGAAATTGGCAACTTGTAAAGACCTCCAGAAGTCGGGCCTTTAAGAAGCACCGCCTTGGTTTTGGAATCCTTCACAACGAAACAACTGTCATGAAATTCAAAAAACACAGAATTGTCTTTAGCACATTTTTGTACAGATAAAAGAGGAACAGTTAATTTTGGGACATGTAACACATTAGACAGAGACAGGTGTTTTGACACAGAGGGGATCGATGCATGGCCAACCCGCGAAATTTTTAAGCCTGTACCATTTCCCACTCTCAAGGTGTCCGGACCAACATATTCCTCCGATGACGTCAACATTCCAGCTTCTGGAGTTGCGTGAGCCGTGGCCCCAGTGTCGGGGTACCACGCCTCGGATGACGGCACGGTGGTGATCGGAGTCTCGCCCGAAACGGCGACATGCGCCTGCGCGGGTGGTTGTGTGGTGTACCGTTTGTAACAGTAAACCGCGGTGTGTCCCAGCGCCCTGCAAATTTGACAACGTGGACCGCCACCACGCTGATTGCGGCCACCACCCCTCTGGTTCCGGCCGCCACGGCCACCATGCCAGTTGTTCTGCCTGCCGCCTTCAGTACTGCCATGACTGCCCGAATTGCATCCGCCATTCCCACTGCCTCGGCCAGCATAGAAGGCCGAATGGGAACTGCTTCCGGCGCCGTCTGCAAAGTCATCAGCAAGGATAAAATCCGCGGCTTGCAGGTGATCCGCGAGGTGTGGCAGCGAGACCGGAGCATGCGCCATCAACGAAGCCGCATACGCCCTGTACTCCGGACGCAATCCCCGTATCACGTACAGATTTTGCTCGGCCATAGAAAGGGGCTGTCCGGCTTGGGCAAGCGCTTCCACCAACAGCTCTGCTTTGCCGAGGTAGTCTCCGGGTGTAGACGCTCCTTGCCGCAGCGCTTGAAACTGACCAAGCAGGCTTAAACACCGTGCCTGCGTGTTGGAGCCGAGGGCCGTGCAAATGGATCTCCAGACGGCAGCGGAAGTCTCTCGGCCAACAGCAATATGAAGAACTTCATCTGACATTGAAGATATGAGCAGGCTCAAAATAGATTGGTCCTGAAGAACCCAGGCCTTATGCGCCGGGTTGGGAGTGGACGGAGCCGTGGTTGCGCCGGAGCCGGACTCGCCGGAGCCGGATGCGGACAGAAACGCCGGTGGGCACGTGGTGGAGCCGTCCACATAGCCGATGAGATCCTGCCTTCTGAGAAACGGGTGAAGCTGGGTTCTCCAAAACAAAAAGTTTCTCGAGGTCAATTTCATCGAGATGAAATGGTGTGCTCCGGACAACGGATTTCCGGTTGCCGGAGCTGAGCCGCCGGCGGCGGTGGAATGCGTTCTCTCGGAGGACGACGACATACGATCGGGTAGGGGGGGTTGGGTGTTTTGCGGTGGAGGATCGTGTTTAGGCTGATACCAGATGAGAATTTGAAAATTCAATTCAATCAGGAAAGATAGGATTACAAAGAGTATATCTGAAACAATCTCTAACTGATCCTATCTAACAGGTTATTAACAGAAGACTTATTCTAACCACATATAATAACTATAGGTTACAAATATAAATAAAACAATAACACTAATATTACTCACAATTAGTAGCTTAAAATAAGTTATAAGCGCCTAAATAAGCTCTACCAAACAGAGCCTTAGTTAGCGTTTCAAAATAAGTTTTTGTTTTAAGTTTTTCATATTTTATCAAACAGAGCTTAAAGCTTATTTGAATGTAAAATTAAAATAAACTATAAGATCTAAAATAAGCTCTACCAGATATACCTCAAAGAGATTTACAGAGAAGTTTGAGAGGTCTAAAACATAGAACAGTGACTAGAATGATAATACTTTATTGAGACAAACAGAACATATAGAGATACAGCAGAGACATTCTAGGAAGATGTTACATATTAGTAGGGGTGTAAACGAATCGAATCGAGTCAAATATTTCACTACTCGATTCGAATTCGACTATATATTCGAATATTCATATTCGTATTTGTTTAATATTCGAATCTCAAATTTGATTCGTATTCGATTCGACTCGAATATTCGAATTCGAAATGCCTTATTTAATCTTTTACAAAATTCTCCAATAAATTAAGATAAAATGTAATAAAAATTTATATTTAAATAGCATAAAATATTCGAATACTATTCGAATCAAATACACTCTAATTCGTATTCGTAATCGAAAAATATCCGAATCGAAAAAAATATTCAAATTCGGATTCGTATTCAAAATATTCGAATTCGAATCACGAATCAAAATTTTTTTATTTGATTTGTTTACACCCCTACATATTAGTAGGAACAATAAATGACTTATTCTACAGCAAATAAATATAATATAAAACAACTATACATTCACTTAGCATCGTCAAAATCTATAAACATTTATTCCTAACAAGTAACAAACGCCATTACTAATTTATGACAAAAAGGAAAAAAAAAAAAAAAGACACTTTGGTCGATCAATACGCTGAGGCTGGGAAGAAACAGAAACACCCAAAGAAGCAGGTTGTGCCTCAACTGGCACGGATGGTTGATGGGACACGCTAAGAGGAGGATTACGTTGTGACACTTGAAGAGACACATACTAAATTTGCATAAGACTATATTTGGATGTGTATTGGGCAAATGATGTGTAGAAGAAGCAGAAGGTTGAGGAGGAGGAAACACTGGCAGTGGGAGCGGTGGTACTAGGGGTACCGAAATAATAGGAGTTCCAGAAGTCATAATATTAGGATTAGACTCGATAATATTTTAGGAATTGAGACCAACCTAGGAAAAGGGAAATCAGTCTCTACAAAGTGACCATGACATGAGATGTAGACCCGATGAGTTAAGGGATCATAGCATTTGTAAGCTGACTGAGATTCTGAATAACTTAGAAAGACACAAAGCTTGGATCTAGGTTGAAGTTTAGAGGAGTTATATAGACGTAACCAAGGAAAGCAAAGGCAACCAAAACACTTGAGTTTCGTATAGTTGGGAGATTTATTGAACAATTTTTGAAATGGGGATACATAGTTCAAGATTGGGGCTGGCATTCTATTTAATAAGTAAACTGCAGTACGAAAGGCATAAGACCAGTAAGATATTGGCATAGAAGCCTGATGAGGCAACGACAGACCTGTTTTGATGATGTGCCTGTGTCTGCATTCTATTATACCATTCCGTTCTTGTGTATGTGGTGGGGTGGTGAAATGAGGTATACCAATAGAATTGAGAAAAGGGATTAATTTAAGATATATTCACCGCCATTGTTTGAAAACACAAAGATTATTTTCTAGCTAAAGTACCTTTCAACTACAGTTTGAAATAGAGGAAAGAGAGTAGCAACATCAGATTTCTTCTTAAGGGGATACCACCATATGTACTTCATAAAGAAACCAACAAAAATAATATAGTATGAATAACAATCAACAGAAATATTTTTTGTGCTCCATACATTAGTATATATCAAATCAAGAGGTCTAGAACTACACAATGATTTTTTTAAAAAGGTAGTTTGTAACTCTTGTTTATATTGCGTGAGACGCATTTGAAGTTACCAATGGCCGACGATGGTAAAGAAAATTTATTGTGATGAGAAATAAACCTAGAGTTTTAATAGCAGGGTGCCCACTCAGAGACAGCTGGAACAGTGAAAGTATTAATCTGAGGATTACTCGGCAAAGTGGTGTAATAAACATCATGGATGTTCTTTCCCTGCATCAGACACGCCCCCGTGCGAAGATCCTTGACACAAAAAAAAAAATAAGAAAAAAATTCAACGGAGACATGGTTAGTTTGACATAGTTAAGAGACTGAAACAATATTACGTTCCAACTTCGGAACACGCAGGACATCATTTAAAGAAAGATCACGAGTAGATGTGGGTAAAGTAGTTGAGCATGTATGTAAAATTTATAAACGATTACCATCGCCTAAGTGAATTTCATCCGTACCACTGTATGCTGAGATAGAAGGAAGATTAGCTGGATCGAAAGTTGCATGATGAGAAGCCACACTATCAAATAACCACGACTGTTGTTGCTGAGGCTAAGAGATGACCGAGGTATTAACGGAGGGACCTGCAAAGTTATTGGGAGATTGGTGAAGACCAATGGAGAAGAGTGGATCTAATACCATATAGAAGTATGACTGGAATGATAATACTTTATTGAGACAATCAGAGTAGTCTAGGAAGAGGTTACATATTAGTAGGAAAAATAAATGACTTATTCTGTCCGCATGAGCAGCTCAGTTGGTCACATGAGTGAAGTTTGAGAGCAATGACTCAAGATTGAATATCACCATCAACATCCGCGTTCAGTTGACTGCCAGAAGCTCTTTTGGGTCGAGGCCTTCAGGTTGGAAATTTAACATTTTTGTAAACAATAAATGAGTATACATTTCACTTAGCATCATCAAAATCTATAAATATTTATTACTAACAAGTAACAAACGTCATTAATAACTTATGACGAAAAGGAAATTTTTTTTTTTAAGAAAAAAAGATTTTATTAGCGGCGAATAGGCCGGAAAGAGGCAAAGCCCCTAAAGTCGTACAAGAAAGCCTGTTGTACTTTTACGGGCAAGCTATTAAAGGAACGAAACAAAGTTGGCGAGTCATAAGCAATCCCAGCCTCTGCTAGAGCATCTGCTACCTGATTATCTTCTCGATAGACGTGACGAATTGAAGAGCCCCACCCAAGCAGGCAAGATCGAGCACAATCTACCGCAGTTTTCAACTTCCACGGCACTCTAGCATCTCCGGCTGCAACTAAGCTGGCTAAGGAGAGGGAATCCACCTCAATTGCAGCCGGCCGCAAGTTGAAGACGTTGCACCATTGAAGAGCGCAATGAAGGAAGCGAGCTTCGGCCTCCAAAGCAGACTCGGCAGTCACGGGATAACTCAAACCCGAGACAAGAAATCCCTCCGAATCTCTCAGACATGCGCCACCGGCAGCTCCAGTGGCCGTGTAGACAGCGTCAATGTTCAGTTCAAAGCCTCCCGCTTGGTGGCGCAAGCCATTTAATCCAGATGGTGGTCCTCCTCGGCTGATCAGCAAAGCGCGCCACTAGACCAGTAGCGACAAGGAAGTCATCGTCTCGCCCCTTTCTCTTAGGCCGAGAATAGGAGACAAGAAAAGTTTCTTTTCTGATTCTGTTGATGGTGTCGCCTACAGAGAAGGCTACATCCTCAAAAAGACACCGATTATACGCACACCACAAAAACCAATTAATAAAGCAAGGGAGAAGATGTGCAACAAAGCCTCCGGCCGTGCCTCTCTCCGCAGTGAGCCACCAACTGTGGCATTTCGACCTGATAAAATGGGCAGCAACAGAAATTCCAAACAGACCATCAAAGTGTTCCCAAACCTGGCGTGCTTTGACAAAATTGAGCAAGCAGTGATCCAAGGTAGCAGATGCATTAAGACAAAAGGGACAAATGGAGGGCAAGCATATACCAAAACGCTGTATTATATCTGGGAAGGGGAGATATTTTCGCAGTAGTTTCCACATGAAGAAGGAAATTTTGGATGGAATTCCTTCGTCCCATATGAGGGTGGACGATAGAGTCCTACCGACCTTATGTCGTAGAGCGTTGAAGGCAGAAGATATCGAAAAATCCCCAAAGGAAGAAAGAGTCCAGATCAGCCCATCAGATTGTTCTTGGACATTGTCCATCACAAAGTCCCTTTGCTGATGTATTCGTCTCCAAGTAGCCATGGTGGACACTTGTGTGCCTTCATTTGGATAGTTAGCATTCATAAAATTCCTCCACAATGAATCTCCCTGCAAGAGATTAAATTGTAACTTAGCTAAATAGGCCTTTTGAACAGAAGTCAAGGATCTGATGCCCAATCCCCCTTCCTGGGTGGGGAAACACAGTTTATCCCAGGATGCCCAGTGCCGCTTGTTCTTGCCATCACTTTTTCCCCACAAAAAGTTTGAAAACCTGGACTCAAGAATTTTTGTTGTTTGCCGAGGCAAAAGAATAGAGCTTGCAGTGTATAATGGAATCGTGGAAAGCACATGCCTGATTAGGATTAATCTCCCTCCCGGTGACAACAACTTCCTGTTCCATATTTGTAGCTTGTTATCAACTTTCTCGATAAGATGTTGGTGATATATTGGTCTGTTTCGGCCTTTAAAAAGATTCACACCCAAGTATCGGAAAGGCAGTCTCGAACTTTGCATGCCCAAAGTTTGTGTCATAATAAATAGCCTTTGTCTCAAACAATTTTTGGAAGTAACAAAGAAGCTTTTTCCGAGGTTGATTTTCTGGCCTGAACCTTCTTGATAAAGCTTTAAGACGTCTTTCAATGCCTTGAGAGAGTTCATAGCTCCATTCACAAAGATCACAATATCGTCCGCAAAGGCCAAATGAGTGACCAACGGACAATCCCTTTTCAACGTGTAATGCGACAGTATACCAACTCCCACTTTTTGTATGAGAGAGCGCGATAGAGCTTCGAATACCAGGATGAAAAGCAACGGAGAAAGGGGGTCGCCTTGCTTCACCCCTCTAGTTGGATGGAAAACACCGCAGCTTACCCCATTGACCAAAATCGAGAGCCTTGTCGCTGCAAAATTGCCTATAACCAGCTGTACGAAAGCCGGTGGGAAGCCAAATTTAAGCAATACTGCACGTAGAAAAGGCCATGATACCCTGTCAAAAGCCTTCATCATATCTAGCTTGACCACCACGTTTGCTCCCGGCACTTTTTATCTATGTATTGCAAAAGCTCAAAAGCGAGAAGCACATTGTCCTGAATACTACGCCCCTTCACAAAGCCCGCTTGTTCTCTAGATATCAATTTAGGCAGAATTGGGCTTAGGCGCGAAGTAACAATTCTGGTGAAAACTTTGTTTATGAAATTGCACAAACAAATCGGTCTAAAGTCAGCGTAAGAGGCCGGATTTGCAATTTTTGGGATTAAGACAATTTACGCGCTAGCCATGGCTCTAGGAACCGGAACCCCCGCAAAGAAGTCCTGCACCGCATTAACAACGTCATCCTTTATTTCCTCCCAACAATGTCTGAAGAATGCCCCTGAAAAACCGTCTGGACCCGCAGCACTATCGGGGTCAAAATTCCAAACTGCTGCCATAACCTCCTCTTGCGAGATTGGAGCCATAATAGTCGAAGCATCTACCTCGGCCAACCCTTCTGGAATATGTTGAAGTAATTGATCCAAGCCTGGGCAGTCTTCCGCCCCAAAAGGAGGCGAATAAAATCTGACCGCTTCCTCCGAATTTCAGCCCCGAGAAAGAATCCCTAATTGTGCTGATTTGGATTGCCTTAGAATGCTTTCCGGCGCATCTACAAGACAAACGTTCCCTCTACTCGATTGCAAGTTTGATTGGTTCTTCGCTTAAGTTGATTCTTCCACTCTTTTGCACAACCGGCCATCAGTCGCTCGGGTCTGTGTAGAACTTAATGTCAGTGCCTCGCTCACGGACCACGTCTGGATCAACAATGGTTCGTACGGTGGTTTCACGCAAAAGATCTCGTATGAATATGTCCCACCTTATTGTTTGGGATGCCACAAATTTGGGCACTACAGGTCGGATTACAGAGCTAGAAAAAGAAGGAGGCAGAAATCCAAGAGGAGGCGGCCTACTTCTCGCAAATTTTCCAACGATCGCGAACTTGAACTTTTGTGAAAAGAGATGAACATCTTCATCCGAGAAAGAAACGAAAGGCATTCCTTTGTATCTTCCTGGCGGGCGAATTGAAGGAGGAGAGGTGGTGTTCGACAGGGTATCCGCAAAGGTGCGGGGAGGGGGCACGACGGCCCCCGGCGCCGCCGTCATCCGATCGCAAAAGGCTGAGGAGAAGCACCAGATACGAAGAGTTTTTTAACTAACTTTGCGTTGCATTTCCGCTAACTGATTTTCTAAAACTTTTCTATCATAAATTTGTTAGTGACAAACCACTTCCAATCTTCAACATTTACTCCAGGTGGAATACTTTTTAAAGCCTCAGTCTTACTTGATGCAAGGTCTCAGAAATTTTATATTCAAAAGTGACCTCCAATTTGTCCACAAAGTACAGATATGCTTTAGGGTATCATCACGATATAATTCAATATTTGGATTATCAAAATATTCAAAGTAAAGGACAAGATAAAGTCCAACTTGGTCAAGGACTCTTCTCCTTTTCCTCTGCAGTCTGCTCTCTATATGTGTGTGTATATATAGTAAAATAAAAAATTATTTAAAATTTTATTCACTCCTTCCTAGACTACCAGAACCAATTTTTTTCAACCTACTATACGTCAGGAAATTTTTTTTTAAGTACATAAGAAATTGAGAAAATAAGTACTATATGTCTATATAGGCATTATTATTAGAGTGAATTCCATTTTTGGTCCTACTGTTATAGGGGCGTTTCCAATTTCAGTCCACTTTAATTTTTTTTGCCACTTTACAACCACTGTTATTGAATGTGTTCCACTTTTAGTCCACCGTTAATAGTTTCGTCAAGATGTCGTATAATCAAAGGGTATTTTGGTCTTTTTATGTTTGTCTCTTCTCTTTTAATCCATGTGCTTCGTCCTCCTCCTCCTATATTCGAAGATGGCTCTTCGAACAACGAGAATGGGAAGCCAAAGCTACATCGTTTCGTTCGTTCCAACATGGGCCGGCGAGGTTTTGATGGGCATATTTTACACTCATATTTTAGTTACATCTTTATAATATTTTTATATTAATTATTTAATATTATCTAATAATTAGTTCTTAAAGTATATTCTATTCTTATACTATATATAATATATATAATATTATAATATATAATTTATAAGAGTACATACTACGTACTTAATACTATATATATATATATATAATATATAATATAATATATATAATATAGAATGCATTATAGTATACATATAATGCGTACTACATTATAATTACTTATATATATATATATATATATATATATATATATATATATATATATATATATATATATATATTATAAATCTAAACTTTGCAATTGATTTTTTCTTTTTTGTACAGGCATGCATCATAATAACATGGCTGGAATTGTGGAAGACTCAGGCATTAAGGCAAAATAATAGGAAAAATGAGTGGTAGAAAATTATTGGGAAAATATATAAATAGTTAAGGTTTTCTATTGTAAAATGTTCATTCTTCCCTCCTCTATAGTATTCGTTGAAGTTGTTATCAATGTTCATTTGTGGCTAATTTCTAATTGGTTTAGTGAATTGAAGCCCCGGAGTTCATAACGCTGTAAGGTTATTTATTTAACTTTATTATATATATGTTTTTATGCATTTTGAGTATTAAATATTCTTCTAAATTATTTGAATAGTTGTATCATTTAATTGCTAGGGAGGCCTACTAGTTATTTATTTGATATAATTATTTGCTATATTAGATAATGTTGTGCTACAAATTATTCTAATATTCAGTAGCAACTGAGGTTAATTATTGACGGCTTAGTGATAATTGGTCTCGGGTAGAATATTTTCCTAAATTAAATGCAACCGCTTGTGCTTGTGTTATTTAGTTTGTCGGTTTTCCTAGTTCCTATTGCTGCTACTAAATTAAATCTATAGCGCTTGTCTTAGATTATTTAGTAGTTAGGGGTAATTAAACCGCTTGTGCTTTATTTACCTACAACTAAGGGAAAACATAAATGAAATAATTTCACGACAAATATTCAATTGCATATTAATTACTTTATTAATCAATGATCAGTGTTGAATTCCGGTGGTGGATCTTTACTAACCAAGGTCTCCTATTATAAGTGTTTTCGATATATTATTTTCATTGCTTTATTCGTTCAATTAAATTTCTTGTTTATTTAAATTCTCTTTTATTTTATCTTTACTCTCGATATATTCCAAACCCCCCTACCTTTAATTTGAGCACAAAAGTTATACTAGTTACTCCTCGTGGGATCGATCCTTACTCCCGCTACTACGTTTGTAAGGTTTTAATTTGGGAGCCTACGACAGCTCACCAAATTTTGGCGCCGTTGCCGGGGAGACTTTCTTGTTTATTTTGTGTTTATTTATTTGTTTATTTGTTTTTCATTTGTCCCAAAAAAAAAAATTTAAAAAAATCTTTTTTTTCGTTACTTCTACGTAATTGCTGCAATATATTTTCTTTTTGTTTATGCTTATAACTCGATCGGCTAACAAAGAAGTCTTGCCGTACGATCCAGAAATTGAAAGAACTGTACGCAGGTGGAAGAAACAAGCTTTGAGCAAATTGGAGTTTAGTGATCTGGCTACCGATTCTACCTTAGAAGAGGAACCCATGGCTCAGAATCGGACTTTAAAAGAGCTTGGAGCACCAAATTTAGATCACCAACCTTTATGCATCACTTTCCCTGCTCTGGATGCTAATGTCCAATTTGAATTAAAATCTGGATTAATTCATCTTTTGCCTTCTTTTCCTGGACTTGCAGGTGAAGACCCTCACAAGCACTTAAAGGAATTACATGTGGTGTGTTCAAGTATGAAACCCACAGGGGTTACTGAAGAACAAATCAAGTTGAGAGCCTTCCCATTTTCTTTGAAAGATTCAGCGAAGGATTGGCTATATTATTTACCTTCCGGAAGCATCACCACATGGAATAACTTAAAAACACTATTCCTTGAAAAATATTTCCCAGCTTCAAGGGCGGCCAACATTAGAAAGGAAATCTGTGGTATAGGGCAAAACAATGGAGAGTCCTTGTATGAATATTGGGAGCGTTTCAAAAAACTATGTGCAAGTTGCCCACACCATCAAATTAGTGATCAATTACTCATTCAATACTTTTATGAAGGACTTTTTCCAATGGATAGAAGCATGATTGGTGCCGCAAGCGGTGGTGCGTTAGTTGACAAGACACCAGACGCTGCAAGAACCCTAATTGCAAACATGGCTGCAAATTCTCAACAATTTGGCAATAGAATAGTCCAACCGTCTAAGCATGTGAATGAGGTAAATATTTCTGCTCTCGAACAACAAATTTCTGGTTTAACTACTCTTGTTCGTCAATTAGTTGTCGGCAATGTGCAATCTGTAAAAGCATGTGGAATTTGCTCGGTAGTTGGGCACCAAACTGATGCTTGCCCAATTCTTCAAGAAGAACCTATTGAACAAGTTAACATGGCTGGAGGTTTTCCTGGACAACCTCAAGGTAAGTATGATCCGTTTTCTAATAAATATAATCCTGGATGGAGGGATCACCCGAACCTTAGCTATGGGAACTCACAAGGGAACCAGTTTGTTCAGAATCGTTCCAATTTTCAGCAGTACAGGCAACCATTTCCTTCAAAACAACAACCAACCCAAAGCTCTAGCTCAGGTATGAATCTAGAAGATATTGTTAAATCTCTTGCTACTAACACTTTGCAGTTTCAACAAGAAACACAACTATTCCAACAAGAGACAAGAGCTAGTATTCAAGAAACAAAGGCCAGTATTCAAAACTTAGAAAGACAAATGGGCCAACTAGCAACTACGGTTAGTCGGCTGGAAGCACAGAGTTCTGGCAAATTACCCTCTCAAACGGTGGTTAATCCAAAAGAGAGTGTAAGTGCAATTAGTGCTGACAGTATGTCGCTGGAAAAGAATGTTGATTTAAACAAGGAAATAAGTGTAGGAATCATTGCCAACAATAAAGAGAAGTCCCAAGGTAAGCTTGCATCTTTTTCTGATTATGAACCAGTACTCCCATTTCCTCAAGCTCTTTTAGAACCAATAAGAGGAAACTCAAATAATGATCTGTATGAGACCTTTCGTGAATGTGATGCTAATAAACCACTTTTAGATTCTATGGAAAAAGTATCTTGCTATGCAAATTTTTTAAAAGAGGTACGCACTATGAAAAAGAAACGAAATAATGAAAAAATTGAGAAAGTGAAAGTGCAAGAGAATGTCTCTATGGCTAGTCAAAGCAATCTTCCTGAAAAGTGCAAAGACCCAGGTATGTTTACTATTCCATGCATGATAAGTGGGGTGAAATTTGAAAATGCTATGTTAGATTTAGGAGCTTCTATTAATGTCATGCCATATTCTGTTTATGCTTCTTTAAATCTTGGACCCCTGAATAAATCTAGTATAATAATTCAATTGGCTGATGGATCTACTACATATCCTAGGGGTGTGATTGAGGATTTGATTGTTGAAGTTGATAACTTGGTTTTTCCTGCTGATTTTTATGTGCTTGATATGGAAAATAATAATCATATTTTGTTAGGAAGGCCATTCTTAAAAACTGCGAAAACTAAAATTGATATTCATAGTGGTATGCTTACTATGGAGTCTAATGGTAAACTTGTGACTTTTAATATTCATGATACCATGAAATCTCCTAGTGATGATGATTTTGCAATTTTTGTTGATTCTTTGAACTTTGTTACATTTGATGAAATTGCTTCGAATGAAAAGGAAAAAAATAATAAATCATCTTTAAGTACTAGTCTGCATGACGGGACTATTTCTTTGAATACTCATACTCATCGAAGGTACTCAAAAAGACGATGGAAATTTAAAGAAATATCATAAGTCGAGCCAACGACGATAAACAAAGGCGCTGCTTGGGAAGCAACCTAAGGTGTGTTTGTTCCATTCTTTTTCTTTTATTCCCTTTCTCATTCAATAACCCTTTTTCTGTGCTTTTTTGTTCAACATTGGGGACAATGTTGATAATAAGTGCGGGGGAGGGAATTTAGTTTTATTATTTGTTTGCATATGTCAAAATTTTCAAAAATTTTCACAAATATTTTACTAGTATTTCATGCAAAATAAGTATTATTTTGAAAAAAAAAATCATTTCCTGAAATTCATAATGTGATTGAATAAATAGTTTGGCAAATTGTGACTAGTTTGTTAGCATTTCTTGTTTGATATGTAGTGGCTATATTAAGTAAGCAATAAACCTGTGATTGTTTTGAGCCATTGACTGACACTTCGGTCTTATTTTCTTTCTTTTGTGTGGTTTCTTCCATAATTTTGTTTCTCTAGAACTTGCCTTGATTCTCTTTTAAAGCTAATTAGACCATGCATGATTCAAATGTGATTAAGGCCATTATTTGACTTTGAGCCTCACTAGCCAAATAACCGGTTTGTCCTATGATTTATTTCCCTTTGTTAACCACTTTGAGCTTTATGGCCATTCCTTTCTTTATTTTGGACCACATTACAAGCCTTTTATATCTAAAATAATGCCTTCACCCAGCTGAATAACTAGTGGAGCAAATTTTGGATTATTTTTGTAATCTACGTGAGGTTGGGAAGGATAAGTGTGGGGGAGATCACTCACTCTTATTAATATGATTGAGAGTGAGGTGAGTTGTATCTTCGTTGCCAATATGTCGTTGGTCTTCTATGAAAAAAGAAAAGAGGAAGCAGTTCACGATTCAAACAAAAAAAAAAAAAAAAAAAAAAAAAAAAAAAAAAAAAAAAAAAAAAAAAAAAAACATGAAAAATTGAAAAAAATGAAATGGAAAAATGAAGAATATACGTTTGAAAAAGAAGAATATTGCTGAAAATTTATGAGAAAATGAAAAAGAATCAGCAATTGATTTTGAGTTGAAGTTACTTCTAAATAAATGAAGTAAGGGGAAATTCTGGTAATACTGAGGAAGCATTCTGTACCTCAATGGGATGTGTTTTTTTGATTGGAAATTGAGGGTGTTAGATTACTTGTATTTATTTGTTCCTCTAGTTTGAAGCTTTTGTTTAAGCTAATTTCCTAAAAATTCCCTACCTTAACCCTAGCCCCATTACAACCTGTGAAAAGTCCTTATGATTTGTGTCATGCATGACTCTTGTAGTGGTGATTGAGAAGATATGCAAGCCTATGGTAGATCAATTTTATAGGAATGAACTTGAGTGAAATTTATACCAATCAAACACTTGAGTGATGAGTGATATTCCTGTGAGGGCTTACTAAATTTCTCCATTTTCAAACAGGGTGCTAACTTATTAATTGCAGGGTGCTTCAGATTGTTGTTCATGATATGTTATGAGTTTTGGGAATTTCATTTCTATTTACTTCGCAAATAATATTTTTGCTTGGGGACAAGCAAACGTTTTAGTGTGGGGGAATTTGATGGGCATATTTTACACTCATATTTTAGTTACATCTTTATAATATTTTTATATTAATTATTTAATATTATCTAATAATTAGTTCTTTTTATATACATAGTATAATCTATTCTTATACTATATATAATATATAATTTATAAGAGTACATACTACGTACTTAATACTATATATATATAATATATAATATAATATATATAATATAGAATGCATTATAGTATACATATAATGCGTACTACATTATAATTACTTATATATATATATATATATATATATATATATATATATATATATATATATATATATATATATATATATATATATATATATATTATAAATCTAAACTTTGCAATTGATTTTTTCTTTTTTGTACAGGCATGCATCATAATAACATGGCTGGAATTGTGGAAGACTCAGGCATAAGGCAAAATAATAGGAAAAATGAGTGGTAGAAAATGATTGGGAAAATATATAAATAGTTAAGGTTTTCTATTGTAAAATGTTCATTCTTCCCTCCTCTATAGTATTCGTTGAAGTTGTTATCAATGTTCATTTGTGGCTAATTTCTAATTGGTTTAGTGAATTGAAGCCCCGGAGTTCATAACGCTGTAAGGTTATTTATTTAACTTTATTATATATATGTTTTTATGCATTTTGAGTATTAAATATTCTTCTAAATTATTTGAATAGTTGTATCATTTAATTGCTAGGGAGGCCTACTAGTTATTTATTTGATATAATTATTTGTTATATTAGATAATGTTGTGCTACAAATTATTCTAATATTCAGTAGCAACTGAGGTTAATTATTGACGGCTTAGTGATAATTGGTCTCGGGTAGAATATTTTCCTAAATTAAATGCAACCGCTTGTGCTTGTGTTATTTAGTTTGTCGGTTTTCCTAGTTCCTATTGCTGCTACTAAATTAAATCTATAGCGCTTGTCTTAGATTATTTAGTAGTTAGGGGTAATTAAACCGCTTGTGCTTTATTTACCTACAACTAAGGGAAAACAGAAATGAAATAATTTCACGACAAATATTCAATTGCATATTAATTACTTTATTAATCAATGATCAGTGTTGAATTCCGGTGGTGGATCTTTACTAACCAAGGTCTCCTATTATAAGTGTTTTCGATATATTATTTTCATTGCTTTATTCGTTCAATTAAATTTCTTGTTTATTTAAATTCTCTTTTATTTTATCTTTACTCTCGATATGTTCCAAACCCCCCTACCTTTAATTTGAGCACAAAAGTTATACTAGTTACTCCTCGTGGGATCGATCCTTACTCCCGCTACTACGTTTGTAAGGTTTTAATTTGGGAGCCTACGACAGCTCACCAGGTTACTTAGGTTTTAGGTTTAACATTCTCATTTCTTTAGTCAAACATAGTTTTGGATGAGAAGAAATGTCAAAATACCCCTAGATTACACGACCTCTTGATGGAAATACTAACGGTGGGACTAAAAGTGGAACACATTCAATAATAGTGGTTATAAAGTGGCAAAAAAATTAAGGTGGACTAAAATTGAAAACGCCCCTATAACAGTAGAACCAAAAATGTAATTCACTCTTATTATTACAATAGATTACACATAACTTAAGGAAATTTTTTTTTAAGTACATAAGAAATTGAGAAAATAAGTACTATATGTCTATATAGGCATTATTATTACAATAGATTACACATAACTTTCTTTGTTTATTTCTATTACAACCTTATTTATCACCATTGATATTTATATAAATATAACTAACTTTTTACGCGATTGGGATAATGTCCAATAGTTTTTTTTTAAATAAGTACTTTGAAGTATATCAAATACAAGATTATATTGGAATTGTTCATGCATAGATAAATGAATGTTGAATTTACGTATTTAAATAGCTAATTCTAAGTTTACAAATGCAAGATAATATAGTCAAGATTGATTATAATTGTCAATAAAATAATTGTATAGGTAAATTAGAAAATCTAAAGAAAAATTTAAAATCTGATCAATCTGAGCATTCATTTTATTAAAAAATTTGACCGCCCATTTTTCCTATTTATTATACAGGCCTAACTCTCTTGGGCTCTTATTAGTATAGTAGATATAGTATTACTATATTTTAGATTTTAGATATTCGTGCATGGTAAAGTCGATTCTTGTCCTTAAATTCCATGTGTTTGTTATACCTTAGCTTTATTCCCTTGCCTTTCTTCAGAAACTTCGATGAAGCTGCCTGCTTCGCTACTCTTTTTGTCTATATATAATTTTACCTTTATAACATGCATGTCCCATATAATGGACCCCCCCCCCCCCCCCCCCTACATGGTCTCACTATACTTACAATGCAGAAATAAAGCAAGAAAGACAACGCAATTGCAATTAGCAGCCACCACCTAATTAAGACTGTATATACTTACGTAAACCTCAATTTCCATAATCAGAAATTGAAATTTCATAATATTATATTCTGCATGTTAACGTATTCTTATCTTTTAGGTTCATTCATTCATTTCATTAATCATTCATTCTGTTGCTCATATGAAACTTGTAAGAGATACTTGTCGAAATGATGTATAATAAGCATATAGATACACAAAATCTTAAGTAGGATCTTATTATCCACTTTCTTTAAATGTCTGATTCCCTTTTTGGGGGAAGGATAATACCAGTACTTGATTAGGCAACTGTTTTGTTCACATTTTAAAGTTTTATTTATTTATTTGTAAGGAAAATAATTTAAGTTTAAGATGGACTATTTGCGCTAGAAGTTATAATTTGCACCGTAACATGTATTTTTAATTTGGTTAGTTTTATTAACTTGTAACTGAGTTAGTTGATTGTTTATATAGATCGGGAATAAATATGAACAGCAAGCTTGAGTAAATAAATGCAAATACGGACTAATTGTTTCTAAAATTTAAACGTGTTTTTGCAAGCAAGAAATAAAATTGAAGACCATCATTTTAATGTAAGTTATTTATTTATTTTTAATTTGCAAGTACTCTTTCATGCCTGCAGACTGGAAATTTAAACGCCAGTGTGGGTTATTTGCGGTGGTTGTTTGGTTTGAACACTAAAGCATTACCTATTAGCTCCTAATTGAAGTTCGTACAGTTGTACACACAAAACGGAAAAATGCTTATTTTATTATTTCAGTTGTGATCATGGCCTAGACTTCCAAAGGGCTGATCTCCAACCCTAAGGGCCCCCACACTCCGACCCGACAGAGCATTTGGGAAGATGTAAATCATGGTAACTCAACTGAACATGAATCATGACCTAGACTTGATATGATATTTCGTTGTAAATATTGTCTATAAAAAGGAGAGCGTTTATAATGTAAAATAATAAAGAGAAAAATTAAAAATGGGTCAAATAAGCTTTTGAACTTTATATAAAAAACATAATTGACATCTTAACTTTTAAAAGTTACAATTAAACGCATCAACTTGTCATTTGTGTGCATTTGGATCTAATAGTCGATTGTCCACCAGTAATAACTGGTCATTAGTATTCTGGTCATGAAAATTGACGACCAATGAACAGTCGTCAATCACTTTTGAAGAAAAAAAAATTGCGACCGCTAGCTAGTGAATTGTCGTTGGTTTCCATGCATCTTCACTGAAAATGGCGATCAGTAGTTTGCTCTCTCCACCAAAGAAAGCGACCAGTAGACTGCCTTCTCCGATGAAGAAGAAGAAGAAGAAGAATGCGGCCGACGGCCGTTCGTTGGCTACCTATCATTAGTTTCAGTCATTCAATTCGAACCCAAGTGACTTGTTATTACCAATGGATAATTATATTGGTTATTGGGTCGAGATGTACAAGAAAAAAAGTTTGTGTTTAATTGTAACTTTTTAAATTCAGGGACCAAATCTCATTTTTGTATAAAGTTTAAGGATTTATTTGAACATTTTATCAAGAATAAGTATGTAATACAATTATCATTTTAGACTTAGGTGAGACATAACACACTACACCATCCAATTTGATATTTGTCCACATGTTGTGTGACCCTTTAAAAGTAATAAGCTTTTACATGTGAGAGATGTGTTAAGCATATTATATAAGAATTGATCTTGTGTGAAACTTTTTCACGTGAGACGTGTAATATATTTTAGCTAAAATGTAGTATTTTTTTATAAGCTCATAAAAGTATTATTTTTTAGCAATATTTCCAAAAAAAATCCCGCCTAGGCGCTAGCCAGTCGCCTAGCACCATAATTGGTTGTCTAGGTGGCCAGCCGGCTAGACGACCGACTCAACCGCTTAGGCACTAACCGCCTAAGCCTCCTAGGCACCGACTAGGCCTCCTAAGCACCGACTAGGCCGATTAGCTATTGTTATTTTTTTTTTTTTTACATTAGTTATTTCACCCAAAGCGACATCGTTTTGAGCGAAAAACCTTAAATTGTTCAAACTCTACATGTTTTTTAAGTTAATATTTAATATTTTAGTAGTAACTAATTAAATAGTTTATAATTATTAGCCTTAAAAAAATTTAGACATATTTTTAAAAAATAAAAGATAAAATAAAAAATACATGGACACTTTGGCAGCCTAGCCGCTAGGTGCCCCCGAGCGCCCAAGGAACGCCTAACGATTTTTTCAACAATGTATTTTAGTTAAAAATTAAAGTGCCATTCATAATTGTATGGCATTACATTACATTCTATAAAGGGAAATATTATAATTTGTGTCCCAAAACTAGCTAGCATTATAAATTTCTAATTACTCCAAATTAAAATGTGACACATGCATGTGTAAGGAAGTT
Organism: Ipomoea nil; assembly: GCF_001879475.1. NCBI lineage: Eukaryota > Viridiplantae > Streptophyta > Magnoliopsida > Solanales > Convolvulaceae > Ipomoea > Ipomoea nil. Next base: position 646,420 of record NW_017619822.1, on the reverse strand, counting down.
TGTTAAATATTCATACTTTGCACATGCATACATACATATATATACATGTATATATGTATGTATATGTACACGTATACATCCTATATATGATGTTCTTTTTGTTTCATATATGTAAAAGAAATAATAAAACAAAGAAAATTATACAAAGAAAAGAAAGTTATAATAAAATAAAATAAAGATGATGATGATGATGCTATGATGATGATGCTTCTTCTCCGAATCTTTAGTTCAGGAGGGAGCAGCCTTTCTCTCTTGGCTTTCTTTTCTTTTTCTTTAAATTTTTTTATTCCATTTTTTTTTATTTTGGTATTCTTCCCTTTTCTTGCTTTTCCGATATGGATTCTTGAGGAAATAGTTCAGAGAAGAGAGCCCTTTGGGTCACTTGCAGTATAGTATTGTGTGTATGTGAGAGATTTTTCTTTTAGTAGATTTTGTTTATAGGTATCCTACCCATGATGGTCCGGATTGTCCGGGTCGGGCCAGAAGGATGAGTACTTAATCCATTCTGCTTCTTGTGGATTTGGGATGGATGTTTCCTGCATCATATCCAACCAAAAATAAACTGTTGTTAATTGTCTCTGTAACAAAATATATATGCTGAATATTTACATATGATTAATAATGTCTTGCTTAAATCAATGACAAAAGGACGAGAGGCTCGACCCGAATCAAGTCCCACAAAAGAGCTTGTCATGCATTTAGTTCTCGTTTATCTGAGAACTAGTGTAATTATTTTGTAATGGTTGAACTTATTCGTAAGGGCTTTTATATATTGACCAAACCCTAGAGTTTTGTGAATAAAGTGAATTGTGTGATCGATCTCAATCTACAAGAGAAACAACTCCAATGGAACTGAATCCCCACCTTACACCTTACTAAGACTGGGGCAAAGATTGAAATGGAAACTTTTCCCATGAATTGACAAAAATGAGACGATTTTGAAAGCTGAACTGAATGGAAAAAGAGCATTTGGGACTTGCATTTGGTGTCAAAAACGCATGTCCCAGATGCGTTTGAAATTTTTTTTTTTCAAAATGTTGACCGTTGACCACATACGCTAGTGGGACTTGCACCTGATGTATTTTATACATCAGACGCAAATCCCACTTACATCTGATGTATTACGTACATCGGGCGTCGGAACCAACAAGGATTGATGTCCAACGATCTGATCAAGGAAAAGAAGAACATCCACAGCTGCTGGTTATAGTTCCATCATCTGCTGGTTATAAGAAGAAGGTAATGAGAGTACTTTACACACCTTTGTCCAACTTTTCATTTCAACTCAAAATTGTCTCTCCACCTTGAATTTTGCGCAAAAAGTCAAGGACCCAGCGTTTGTGTTCAACATTTAGGGAAAAAAAAAAAAAAAATCAAACGCATCTAGGACATGCCTTTCTGACAAAGCAAGTCTCAAATGATTTTTCCATTTCAGTCCAGCTTTAAAAATTGTCCCATTTTTGTCAATTCATAGGAAAAGCTTCCCATTTCCGTCTTTGGTCCTACTAAGACTTATCTCTCTCTAACCTTTGCACCACTAAACTATGCCTTGGTGGGCTATTGTAATTATTTTATAGTTTGGTTGGCAATTTGGCATAGATCTGGGAATTGGGTGAATGTACATTCAAGTTATTTATATTATCTTACAGCCATATAACATAGGGAAATATTTCAATGTCTCTTTGGTAAAAGGAAATATAGAGATGTTTTAAATTTGTTATATTAGGAAAGATTCTGTCGTGTACAAATGGAATATTATCCCTTTTTGTGACAAAACTAATTGGTCTCCTAGCTGCACAAGATCTAGTTAAGGTTGTTGCTATATCTTTGACTTATTCTAGCAAAGGGATTGATTTTTTATATGTGAATCATGTTAGGACTCATATTGTGTTATAGACTTATAGTCCTAGTCTGCTTATATATGTACTCTTTATATATATACCAGGACTATGTGGTCTAATGGTATCCGGGTTGGACTTCCATTTGGAAGGTTATGAGTTCGAGCCTCAGTGGAGGCGTTATTGGCTCTTTGTGTTTCAGTAGATTGAGAAAGTATATGAACAGATAGTACAATGTAATAGAGCTAATAACTCTTTATATATTCTCTATGCCCCTGTTTGGTAAAATAGTTAGTCTATACGTCAATTTTGGCTTATTTGACCAATATTAGTTGTTTGACTCGATTTAAAAATCAATATAAGTATTTGGTTAATTAGTTTTTTGTACTCCAAAATGTTAAAATTCAAAAAGCTACTCAAAGCAACTTTTTCAATTAGCTTTTTGAGAAAAAAAAATTATACCAAACAGCTATCAGCTAACAGCTAATTTACCAAACACATTTCTACAATCAGCTAATGTTATTAACTAGTTATACCCTCTAATTAACCCAATCAGCTAACAATCATTTACCAGATAGAGTTATGTAATTCTGTACAATCTGATGATTGAATAATATAATCCTAATCAATCAAGCAAGAAACACCATGGAACAGAAACAATTAATATTTATCTTTATATGCATTATATAAATGCATATAATGCAAGAATAAACATAGAAAGTAAAAAAATTGAAATGATGCTAAGAAAGAAGACTATATATATAATGTTCAGAGTTCTATTATCCATTGGAGCTGCCTATTCACCTTATTGATTTGAGTCGGTCAGTTACAGACAATGTATGCTACTTTTTTTTTTCTTTCTGGACTTTCTTGTAAATCAAAGAGTAAATTTAACTAAGAGATTTTAAGTAAAATCTCACTCCCTTATACTAAGACAACATATAAGGAAGAGAAAAGGAAAAAGAAATTTACTAATATTATCAATATTTAGTACTCAAAAGAATTGAGAAATTAAATTCAATAGGGAAAAGGATCAAATAGGCCCTCGAACTTTAGCTTAAAAGTCAATTAGGCCCCTAAACTTTTTAAAGGTGCAATTACACCCATTAACAATTCATTTAAGTGCAATGAAACCCAAAAACAAATTAATGACCTGCTATCACAGGTCATTAGGGTTCAAGCCACCTTCTGGCGAATTTTCCGGCAAAAAAAAAAATGACCGGCGAAATTTTTGGCAAATCTGAGTCGGTTGGTGGTCACCTTTTTTATGTCGGAAAATTCGCCGGAAGGTGGCCTGAACCCTAATGACCTGTGATAGCAGGTCATTAACTTATTTTTGGGCTTCATTGCACCTAAATGAATTGTTGATGGGTGTAATTGAACTTTTAAAAAGTTCAGGGACCTAATTGACTTTTAAGCTAAAGTTCGAGGGCCTATTTGACGTTTTTCCCAATTCAATATTATTCTCCAAGTACTCTCCCCTCTCCCCTCTCCCCTATCCCCCCTCTCTCTATATATAAAAACTAAATATTAAAAAAAATGTAACTAATTTGAGTGCAAATTTATTAATTAATTCAAACACATAAAAGATGATCTGACAAGATAAAAGTAACGATTAAAAACAAGAAAAATTTGGGAGTGAAGAATTATTAATAGACGAAAAAATGGAAAAGGAGAAGTCTTATAGTTATTTACCCCCTTACTTCCCTGCCCAAAAACCCCACCTAATTACTTTAGTACCATAAAAATAATTGCATATAAAGTCACTAAGGACTAATTCTTTCAAGACTCAAGTAGCTAGTATTTAAAAATAATAATAATAATTTGACAGAAAAATAAAAATAAAAAAGGAAAATGAAAAAATTCATGGTCAAAAAGTGAAATGGATTATTACATTATTTACATACATACCTCTTTCATGTCAGTTGAAGTGCAGCCCATTATGAGTTCCTCCAATCCAGATGTTGATCTTCCCCCTTCTTGTTGCTGCTGCTGCTGTTGTGCTTGCTGCCAAAAACACTACATGTTTAGCACGAAAAGAAAACATCATCATAAATGACATCATGCATTGTCCTTTTTTTCCCCTTTTTCTTTTTCATAATTAAATTAAATAAATAAAACTGAAATGTAAAAAGCAAAACATATATGATTGATGATTATATTCCTTGTTTTTTAGAACTTTGCTGGATGCCATAAAGTTCCACAGTTACGTTGTAAAATATTGTGTACACTCCAAGTTATATACATATATGTACGTGTATTTAACGTTCATCAAAATTGCTAATAATAATAATAATATTTATTATGATAATTGATGAATTAATTACCTGGAAATTATCATTAGGGAGTAACATTCTGGGGACTTGGAAGGGGTCAATATTGTGGTCAAGAATATTGACTGAAGCGTGATGGAGAGGAGGAGGAGAGATGATGTGGAATTGTGTTGCTGCAATTTGATGGTGGTGATGATGGTGTTGATGATGTTGGGGAGGGTCATGTGTCACGTGATATGCATGTGATTGGTGTTGATCGGAGATGTCACGCTCTTCGCACGCGCCTCCATGCTCCGCCACCGCCGCTGCAGCACCTTCCATTGCCCTTGAACCTTCTCCTCCTCCGATTCCGGCCTGCTCAACAACAAATCAAATAACCCATTATTCTTAAACATCACTTCCTCTACAAAGAAAAGAAGAAGATGAAGGAGAGGTACTTAAACCAATCAAGATTAGTAAGGATACAAATAAAGTCACCTGTTTGCTATGGACAATATAGGCTGATTTATGATCCTTAATGGTTAACATTATAAGATAGGGTTAAATCAGTGCACACTCTTGGTTCTGACTGCGGGTTTCCCTGGTACGAGGGGTAACCCAGTCAAGATGACTAAGGATACAAATGCAGTCACGTGTTTGCATCACAGTTCTCTTAGTTTAAGCTAATTAGTTATGGATAATATAGGCTGATTTGTGATCTTTTACTGGTTAAGGTTATAAGATAGGGTTAAACCAGTGCACACCCTCGGTTCTAAGTGCGGGTTTCCCTAGTCACTCAAAAAAAAATAATAATAAAAATGCATGCATGCCATGCCTCATCAAAGTTCTTTCGGAAGGGAAGAAAGCCAAAATGGTCAGCTTTGAGTTGTTGAATGTCCATGGCGGTGTAACTCGACATGGCCGCACCAACAACAGCGGCAGAAAGCTCATCTCTATGGGAAGAACCAACGTTGATTTCCTTGGAAGAAGAGCAGCTAGTGGGCTCACTGCTAGCTTCGCCGGCGCCGCCGCCGACGGCGGCGGCGCCGGCAGTACTCCTCTCCGAAGACCAGTTGCATTGGCGGGGCTGGGTCTGATAGAAGATCTTGGAAACCACGAGCTCTCCTTCCTTCTCCTCTTCGTGTTGCCCTAAATGGTACTGATGCATCACCCAATTAGTCTTTTCGGGCTTCCGGTTCTTCCCAAAGTTGGTGTAGAGTACCAGGATCTTCTTGCACCCTTTCTGCTTCCCGTGCACCATCACCGGCCTGGTTTTTCCGGTCTTGTGCCACCGCGTTTCGCCGCCTTGAAGATCGCATTCCGTCTGGATTTTCCTCCGTTTTCTGGTCCCGGTGGTGTAGGCCTTTGATGGCCTGTGGAAGAAATGCCTGTTCAGTCCATCCCTAGTAACACCTGGAGAAAAATCGATCAGATAATGGAGGTGTTAAAAATGTGACCAAAATCAAAATTAGGTTAACTTAGGTGCAACAAACAAACAAGCTCAAAGTCCGGCCACAAATTAAATGAACGAATTTGTTGAAAAGTTAGTGAATTCAAGAACCAAACCCCCCGGCAGATCTGATCAGAACTACTGAACAATGGCAGTAGTAAAACCTAACTTCTTGAATTATGTCCCATAAAGAAACCATCTTTTGTTTCCGGCTTTCCAAGAAACTCTATCATTAGATCAACCTAATAAAGTTGTTAGGAAGTTTGAGATTTTAACCATTTGTCGGACCATATTTATTATTATTTTTTTAACACTCAGGTAATCTCAACTTTGCCGGACTAATGCTAAGGCCACTGGACCCCATCCCAAGAGCCACTGCTGAAGTAAATCCCGAATTGCGCGATCAGCCACCGTTCAGATCAGATCCTAGTCTTCATGTGAGTATCCATATTTAATTTTTGACATTTTGGGTGTAATAATGTATGTTAAAGTTGTCAAACCTGGAAGTTTCTCAGGATGAGTATAGCAAATGCCATCTTCCCCTTCAATGGTGGGAATGAACTCATCAATCAAAGGATGGGATTTGGATTGATCTCTTGCTAGTACCTTTGCTTCAAGGTGCTCTATCAATTCTTGATCTGTTGGGTCAAACTTCACCCCAGCTGGTAGACCTACCCAATCCTGCAAATCAACTCAATTTACTAAATAAAACCCAAACTTTTTTTTTTTCCAAAAAAAAAAAAGAGAGAGAAATAAAACTAGAAAACCTTTAAATAAAATTAGGGTAAAAAAAAAAACCAGAAAAATAAATGCATTTATTTCGGAAATGACAAAAACACAGAATCACTCAAGCAACAACAAAAAATCTTGTCGTCTACCATGATCCTTCCTTTTTTTTTTCCGCAAAAACAAAATATTTATTTTTAACCAAAAAGAAAACAAAAACTGTAATAATTAGTATTATTTGGAGATGAAATGAAAGCTTACAGGTTTTCCTTCAAGCTTATGACCACATTCGGGACAGTGTTTGGATCCACAAAGCTGATGCTCCTCAAGCTTTGCATCAATGAGATCAGATCCACTCTTGTTCATGGCTTCCTTTAATTTCTCCGGTTACCGGCGGCAGCAGCGACGGCGGCACACTTCTCTTCATCAATTAATATAATCGCCGGAAAATTGGATTCACATCTCATCACCTCCCTCCGTATATATGCATATACGAACCATCTTGTACGACGTTGTACTCTTTCGTACTTTCCGAGCTTTGTGTCTCCGCTCCTGCCCAGCACACAACTTTATGCAACTTGAAGGAATAATACCCAATTTGTTTTCAATCTTTGGACTACTGAAAAAAAAAAACACAAATACCAAATATGAATCAATACAAAAATCTGTTAAAAAAAATGAATATATATTATTATAATAGCAGGTTGAATAAAATCCAGAATCCACTGAAATGAAAAATACATACTGAACTGAGCTGGTTTCATCCACTAGGGTTGGCGAATCAAATGGGAATTGAAAACCCCAAAACAAAAACAGAAGCAAAAAGAGAAAAAGGAAAGAAAATCTAATACAAGAAGAGGGATTAATCAAATTCTTGAAGACAAAATAATGGTGAGAGAAGAAATATAATGAAAGAGGGAGAAGAAGGATTATATTGAAGTAGAAAATCTGGGTTTTAAGGTCTTGAGAAACACCAATTTTGCTTCTTACTTTAAGAACACAACTGGAGAAATAAAGGAAAAAGGGAGACTGGATTCTCTCTCTCTCTATCTACTAACCTTTAACTTCTTCTTTTCCTGATTTATGGAAGGTTCGCTGTTTTCTTTGGAGTGTTTATCTCTCTTTCTGTGAGGGGAAAGACAAGAGAGAGAGAAGAAACCGATTTGGTTTTTTCTTTGGTAGCTTTCTAAAGTTAGCTCAAGAGATAGTGTTGGGAGTCACCCTCCCCCTTGACTAGTACTCAAAACCACATCTAATTAACTGTCTTTTATTTATTTTATTTTATTTTATTTGAGAGTATTCATCTACGTATATATGTGATATGTGTATTAAATTCAGTACACATACTTAGACATATATGTTTGTGGAATCAAAGATTTGGGATATATATATATATATATATATATATATATATATATATATATATATTATTTAAATATAAGTTATTTTTCTTTTATCTAAGTAGTAAATATACCCTTATATCACATCATCTTCATTTTCTCATATAATAACATAACAAAATACCTCTCAAATTTCTCAATTTTCAACAATTTTAAAACTAATGTTATAATTGAATTTGACTATGAGAGTAAAAAACTAGATCACACAATAATATTTAACTATTATCGTAACACATTAACTAACAGTATATAATCTTGAAAACTTTTGTAGATGAGTTTGAAAACAATTTTTAGGGACATTTTTCCGACATACTAACTAAATTAAAGAGTATGCTCTCGAGCATAGTTCAACTGATAGATCAATCTTAAAAATAAAAATAAAAATATTAGTACTTTTATTTTACTAGTAGTTGTAGAAGAATTAGGTGTTATGATATTATTTATAGTATATTTTAAAACTTAGCTTTATTCTCAATTAGATCCATATATATCTAAGAATCGAAAGATTCTTGCATAGAAACAGAAAATAGTGTCTAGAAAAATACTATTTGTATTAACTTTATACTAAGTTTAGAACTATTTAATATAATTAAAGTACACATCACAGCCAAGACCTTGTGGTTTCTAGTAGCACCAAGTTGGATTCTCATATGGGAGGTTGTGACTTCGAGCATAGGTTGAGAAAGTAATTACTAGTTATGAACAGATATTACATTATAACAGAGTTAGTATCATTCAAAAAAAAGTACACATCACAAATTTCATACTTATTGATTACTTTACTCTAAATTAAACAAATTATATATATATATAAAAAATCCAGTTCAAATATTTTGAATTGTGAATTTTCATCACATCTTTCAAGAGGATAACAACAGTGCCAGACAACCTTATTTTCTTGGAGCATAATCTGAAGAAGAGGATCATTGTCCTTGAGAATCCCCAAGATAATGTCCAAGAAGAATGGTAGAATCTCTTAGACTTCAACTTAGCCTCTACATTTCTTCTTATAGTGCATTCAACTTTTGAATAATATCTTTTCCTGGCTTCACATTCTTAAACAAATACCCCCCCAAAAAAAATGGTCTCTTGACTAATTAGCGGTTCATAGGTGTCTATTGTAAAACATAAGCCTAATTGCTTCCTACAATAGACAGGAATCAATATTTTTGTAGTAGTGACAACAGATATGATTGAGATACTGTTGAATTAGTTATATTCTGTAGAATACAAAAACTAGTACAATATATATAATTTTTTTTAAAGTTAAATACGTCAAAATGCGAAGATTGAACGCTAGCAATTATTATTGTGTGGACCATACTATCAAATAATGTATATTTAGTACACAAATAATGTACTTTTAATATATTAAAATGTACATTGTACTCAGGAAAAATACATTATCTGAGTACTGAAAGTACATTATTTTGAATAATGTACATTCAGTACACCAATAATATACTTTTAGTTATTAAAATGTACTTTTTTGTTATGGTACACACAGCACTGTGTGGATCTAATTTGCCGAACGCTAGCTAGGTATTAAATTTTTGTTTAATTATTCACATGGTTTTGAGCTGGAAAATGATCATGATTCAATTGGCAAGGATAGATAGGGTTACAAAGATTGCTTTATATGCAAGGCAAATGAACAGTATACTTGACTGGACCACAGCCCCAGCTTCAAATAATATAATATTCTTTAATTTTTCCTAGGGATGTACACACACACACACACACACACACACACATATATATATATATATATATATATATATATATATATATATTTATTTATTTATTTATTTATTTATTTATTTATTTATTTATTTATTTATTTATTTATTGTATCTATGCATTAAAATTATGTGCACATACACATACATATATACTGTAATAATACATATACATGCAATTAGTGACTCTAAGTTGATCAGGAAAATATATGCCTATGTATATGTACGTATATATGCTTTAAGATATGAAACACATGCTGACATGCATATATTCCACATATGAAAGAAATGGAGCCCACACCTGATGTGCTCTTATTATTATCTATATTTAGAACCATTATTCTTTATTCACGATGGTCAAAAATAAAATGATGATGATGAGAGGTCTCACATCAATATGTTTCTAGTATAACCAAACGCTCATCATGTTATTTTCTCAGATCTGTCTGATGTTTTGCTTCATTGTGGGATCGAAAATCAAAGGATTATGTGATGCTGTCTTTGGGAGAAGACCATATCTGAGGTATTTGGAATAATATGTATTACAAGACATAACAAGGTAAGCTAATAAGGGAATATGAATGTGACACATGAAATAATTATTAATTAATATTTTTTAAACTATATTATATTTGGTCTCAATAGTCTTTCATTTTCTGGTCAATGGCTTAAAACTGGAGTATAATTCTTGGTGTAGCAGTCTCTTACGGCCATCCATCATTTTACCTAGATTAGGTTTTGTTGGGACTATGACTTGGAGGGTCGGGTTTAACATCCCGTCTTCGACTTGTGATATTGTGGCCTGTGGTTTACCATTATATATTATAGAATGTGGTTAAATAGTTATTGTTGATCTACTTATCACCAATTTGTTTTGAAAAGGATATGACAACCAAATAACTCTGTGGTTAAGCGTGACTTTACCGATTGGGTAATTAAAATTAACTTTCATGGTTTAGGAAGTAAGCATAGTTTTGTGCGAGATCCAACAGGTTTCATTAATTATTTGATGGGTAATTAGAATTAGCTTGGATATCAAAGTAAATTTTATAATATTTACGGGTATCACATACGGATCGGACTTACATGAATTGTATCTCTTATCTCTAAATTTATTTACGATATTGAATAAATTTACAATACTTTATAAGAAAAAAAAATACCGGGAACAACGTAACTATGTTCCTAGTTTCGAGAAATTATTAATTTGATTTGTTTAGGGGTCGAATTAAACAACTAATTTTATTAAAGGAATAAGGTTCAAATTGGCCACTGAACGTAACCTGAAAATGCAATTAGGCCACTGAACGAAAAAAAAGTGCAATTAGGCCACTGGATACTCCAAAAATGTGCAATTTCACCTGATAGCAGGTTACCCTCAATTTTAGCAGGTTATCTGCTTACGTGGCAGCTGAGTTGCATTTTTAATAAATTTTAATTAATTTTTAATAAATTTTAATAATAACTTTTTATTAAAAAAAATTTAAAAAATAAAAACGACTTTACTTTATTTTTATTTAATTTTTTCCAACTTTTTATAAAATTTATTATTAAAATTAATTATTAAAAATTATTTAAAAATTATTAAAAATGCCAACTAAACTGCCACGTAAGCAGGTAACCTACTAAAATTGATGGTAACCTGCTATCCGGTAAAATTGCATACGTTTGGAGAGTTCAGTGGCCTAATTGCACATTTTTTGAGTGTTCAATGGCCTAATTGCACTTTTTTTTTCGTTCAGTGGCTTAATTGCATTTTCAGGTTACGTTCAGGGGCCAATTTGAACCTTATTCCTTTATTAAATTATGTCAAATCTTCACTTTTCTTATTTATTTTCATATAGTGTACGAATTATGATATTTTATATTTACAGGTGCTATATTCTTAATTCATCTCATCAAACACAATATAAGATTTGTTGTAGTTTTACTCAAAATTTATGACAAAAAATAACTATTATTCAACTTGTGATCATTAATTGGACATTATTATATTCAAAGCCGCATCCTTTAATTATTAGATTAGAATTCTGTTTCTGTCCAATGGAAAGAGAATAAAATGGGGGAGGAAAAAGAGAGAATTGCTGAAACTATCTGTTGACTGTTGACTCCATTTTCTGCTGGGGCCCACATAGCATAAACACCATAATTTTCTCTGGTCTTTTACGGATTCTGATATCCCTCCACTTATGCTGATGTGCCACAATCATCTTCGCATTCTGTGCATGCCAATACCCCAATTCACCCTTCCCTCTATTTCCTTGTTTACCCCTCCCTACAACTCACTCTTCTTTAATTAACAAGACTTAACTTAAAACTTTTACAATTTAATTTAATATTGATGAATATAATTAATTTGCATATTTAAAAATTATATTAAATATTTTAATAATTAGAACAATTGATATGCTAAATGTCGCCAAACACCTTGTGTTCAAATGGCAGCTTTGTCCCTCTCCTTGAGAGAAGGTTGTATGATCGAATCTCGATGGTGGGGTCACTGTTGCAAAAATCGGTCTAGGCGCCCGCCTATGCGCTAGGTGCCCCTAGATTTCCCCCCTGGCGACTGGCCGACTTGGCTGCCTAGCGTCAAACTTAGCCGAGTTAACCCGATCAGCTCGGCCTGACTAATTTTTTTTTATTTTATATATATATATATATATATATATATATATATATATATATATATATATATATATATATATATATATATGTATATATATATATATATATATATATATATACATATATATATATATATATATATATATACATACCCGTAGGCTAGTTTGATACTTTGAATCTTTGGATGATTGAAGTATTTGAGTATTTCATATTTGAGTATTTCTAATTTTTAATATTGTTTAGATGTTATGACTTATGAATTATGATTACTTCATTTGTTTTGATGTGTTATTTGATTAAATGTTGAAAACAACCTCATTAAAATTGTCAAACAGTAAGTCTGCAACTATTTTTTTGGCGCCCGCCTAGCGCCGTCTAGATTTCGCCTAGGCGCTACCTAGGCCGCTTAGGCGCTAGGCGCTGCTTGAGCGCCCGACTAGCGTCTAGCGCCTACTGCAACCATGGGTCGGGTATTGACTTTTTGGATTATAGTACTTAGAAAAAATATATAACATATAGTACCTTGTAATAGAGATATGCTAGAGGTCTGGAGGTACATGTCCATAAGTAATGATAAATATGTATTTTAGATTAGAAAAAATATTTAGTTCAAAAGTAATAAAGGTTAGAATATTGAAAATTTAATGCACATTCAATGAACAATGATGTGATGAATATATAATTCAAACATGATGAATTGCACTCAATCAATAAGTTGTGCTGCATCCTGCATGCATGTATTTTTATTTTTTATTTTTTATTATTAAACAGGCTCCAAACACACCATTTTCTTTCTTTTTTCTTTTTTGGTATTCTTATGAGCTTGCCGTAAATTTATACTAAATTTTGTTTTATTTGACATTAATAAACTATGCATGCGATGCAATTTTTTATATTTATGAGCTACTTAATTTTGAATTGATTGATTAAATTGAATTATAAATTAATTAATTAAATAATTAAATAAAGTATAACATAATATTATATGCATGCGTGTTGTATTTTCCCTAGTTTTCCGCAGAAACAAACAGGGTCTAGACACATAGTCATCCTAAAAACTTGTACCACAATGTAACTTTAAGGAAAAATAAATAAATAAATAGGGACATAAAATAACAAATTTTTTTATTGAGTAAGAGTATTGAAAAGGGACAAAAGATTCATGAAAGAGTGGAAAAGAAAATTGCATTTATACTTGACAGGAAGAAATGGATGGGCATAAGAGGCACATGTTTTGCTGCAATGTAAGTGGACTGTGTGTGATCATTCTCAAATGTTTTGCTTATGAATAGGCATGCTAAAACTTTCATCATTAACCCGAAAATAAGTGTCTTTACTTGTGTGTGGAAACTAGCCTGGGAACCACTCAATTGTCTCAAACTTGTCATCTTCTGATCTATACACAACTTTTGTTTCCCAATTATCATGTAAGTAATTAGATGTGTACATAAACGGTATAATTAGATATAATATACTTGATTGTACCGAGTATTACATGTACTAAAGTCCCCCTCCCCCCTACACACACAATAAGGATTACTAGACTTTGTGTTCCGATATGTTCAGAATAAATGTATTTAGATTTTGATGATGTCTCTAGGACTTAGAAGTGTTATGTATCAAGACTATGATAGGCTCCCCTGCATTCCCTTGTAACAGTTGAAGCAGCAGACTAGCTAAGACGAAGACCAGCTTCAGTGAAGATCAACAAATGAAGTAGGAAGAATGAAGCAGCAGATCAACAGTTAAATTAGTAGCCCGATATTGAGGCAGTGAAGGGAGAAGAGCAGATGATATGAAGGAATGGGACATGGCTCAAACTGAAGAAGCAAGTAAGAAAGACAACTGACTTGGAAGAAGGCAGCTAACCTGGAAGAAAAGCATATCAACTGAAGGTAGTAAAGCTAGCAGACCTGAAGGCAAATAATCACCCAAGATCTACCAGTAAAGAAGCTACCAACAGAGAAGTAGAAGAAGATTCCAGATCAAGACAAAAAGCAACATGTTCAAATCAAGACAAAGATCAGTACATCCAAATTTGAATTAGCACAACACTCAATGAGAAGCACAAAGTTGTTACATAACAAGACAATGACGCACAATTGCAAGATCGCGAAGTTTTTGGCAACATGGACAATTGTCAAAATGGGGTGCAATGGCCATATTCCAATCAAGATTATTTTACCAACCTACCTCCACTTCTATCCTATAAATAGAGGGCTCTGAAGCTCAGAAAAAAAAAAAAAAAAAGAAAAAAAAAAAAGAGAAGCAATAAGGTTCAATAGAGAAGTTCAGTGCAAGAAAGGTGACAAATCATTCAAGTTATTATGCTCAAAAGGAAGATCATGAACATCAAGGCAATATCCAGTATCTTTGAAGCTCCAGTCCAACATCTTAAAACAAACAACCTCCATTGCAGTCTTACTGTCGTGCTAGAGATCTTGCTCGAGGGGACTTGGTGGACGATCCTTGGAGTGAAGATTAGGTGTTGAAGATTTGGTGGGCATAGTCGATTCGAAGGAACATCACCCACAATCATAGTACTTGGTGGATAATCTGTGATTGGACCACTATGTATTTTTGGGGATAAAAATTCATAATCAAACCTTCTTGGAGTTTAAGGAGAAGAATGGATGTAGGCGGAGTTGCCAAATCACTTAAAATTCTCACTTTCACTTACTTTATTTACTACATTTACTTTAGCATACCATCATTAAGGTCAAGATCACCCTCAACAACAAGACATTCATAACATCAACAATCAATCACCACAATATAGGAAATCAAAACAAACCCATCAACATAATAGCATTTTCACAACAATCCTAATCCCTAGAATTTTAACCTACCATCATTAAGATCAAGATCAAGCAATTGCAAAATAGGCGAAACAAGATATAAGCAATAAAGAGTAAGTGGTAGATTTTACCCAAATGCAAGCTAGATCTTTTCAATAACAAGGGGAAATGAAGATCCAAGCCACAATTGCTCCAAATCTCCAAATCTTCTTGCTAATCAAAAGGTTTTTGTCTAAAACTGTAACACCCGGTGTTACGGCCTTCAAACCCGGACTAATTATGGAATTAATCATGTGGATAAATAATTAAAAGGGACTTAAATTGGATAGGACCCCCTTAATTAATTAATATGGTCCATGATGGACCGTGGACCCCTGTCCATATTAAAGACTATAAGCCCGATAGGAATAAGGAAGATAGACCTTCTGCTACCCAGACTCTGATTAGGATTCATGACCTTATAAATAGGGGATTAGAAAGCAATTAGAACCCTCTCACCTCTCATGACACCGAATACACAAATCGCCCAGGAAACCTAGCCAAAGGGATTCCCCGCCACCAAGCCTAGGGAGATCAATCGGAGGGAAATCTTAGAGAAGAATCTTAATTGCCAAGGGAGGATTAATTAAGGCTAAGAGGCAACTCATGTCTTACAAAACCTATTTTCCTTGTTATATCTTGATTATTGGCTCCTTTGATAATTGAATGTGTGATTCTGTGATTGAGTCTTGATAGAGCTTGCCTAGGGTTTATGTTGTGTTTATTTGATAATCTTGATGATCTTGATGTTGTGATTGATTGTATGTGCGATCTTCCGTTTGGGCATGTCTAGAGCTTGTCATTAGGGTTTACTTGATGAAATGTTGGTGTTCTTGTGATTCTTGTTGTTCTTGCATGATTAGGAGTTGATTCTTGAATCTTGATATGTTAGGAGCATTTAATTAGGATTTAATTATGTTCGTTTCTTAGCTTAATTCTTGTGGTTCAAGTCTATATTGTTGTTGTTGTGTATCGGGATGTATTCGGACTTGGTTTTGGGTTTAACGGATGAATTCCCGGGTGGGAAAATGCCAAGATACCATCGTACCAGCGGGGGGTTGGTGGGGGGACGAACCCCCACCTGACCACTCGCCAGGTACACACCACGGTACCAGCGGGCGGGCGACGGGTGGACAACCACCCGCCGTGCACCCGCTGGTACATGGTACCGCCCACCGGCGGGTGGTTGCCCACCCGCCGTACACCCGCTGGTACGGGCGGGGTGGTGCACCCGCTGGTACGGGCGGGGTGGTGCATTGTTTTGTCTTGTTTTGTGTTTCCCCGTGCCCCATTGTGCCCCGTTTGATGTTTATGTGGCTCGTTTGATATTTCGGGTACCGTTTTAGGAGTTATGAGTCGTGATTATTGCATGTGGGTTAGGTTAGTATCCCGTTGACCTAGGATGAGATTTGTATGATCCCGTGGGTGCCTAGTGGTTGTCTCGTTATCTTGGGAAGTAGAGTTTAGGCTGTATCTTGTGGGTTACGGGTTTATGTTGATGTCAATTGTTGATGTGATCGTTGTGCCTTCCCTTTGACTATCCATTGCTATGTGTTGATGTGTATTGATTGTTGTTGTTGTTGAGCGGTGGCACTGCGTTGTTGTGCATGTTGACTGATTGATTGTACCCGATGAGAACGGGATGTGATTGGTGGAAAAGAATTGTTGGAGTTTGGCACAACGAGTGCCCAGTTATTGTGCTGAAGGCACGAACCAACCTTGATTAGTTTGCTAAAGACATAGATCAAGTTATAAGAACTGCGGTGCCATGTCAGAGCTATATGCGCTGACCCCTTGGTAGTGGTGCTAGAGGCACGGATCATGCGAATGACACTGCAGTGCTATCAGATCGGTGGCATGTTGGAGATATGTTAGAGGAGAACCATGAAATGCTCCGGAGGAATAAGGGGGTGGCGTTATAAGGGTGGTCTGGAGGTACAGGTTGGAACTGATATAAGGATGGAGAGGAGTAAAGGTTGGAACTTGGTATAAGGCTGGAATGTGATGCTATTGTTATTATTGCCTCTGCTTGTCGTTGTGAATTGTTGTTGTTATCGTTTGTTATTGCTGAGCTTTGTGGTTATCTTATCTTGTGAGTTAGGACGCATGCTAGTATCTTTATGATAGTTCGTAATGCTAAACCTGTCGTTATGTCTTGAGTCTTGATCCTGGTTTTAAAGCTAGTGTTTGTTTAGGATTATATACGTATTCCAGTTTCAAAATGGTTTCTTATATCTATCTATATTGTACTTAACGCGTGGGAGTGGGTTACCAGCATTATTCATTGACGGTTGTTACACTGCATGTTTTTCAGGTGCAAATCTGTAGCTTCTGAGCGCGCTAGATGGATACAAGGATCTAGCTTAGATATTTAGCATTTGTTGGTTGGCCTGCGTGCCTTGATTTGTACTCGATTGTAGACTTGTGGATTTATACTTTGGTTAGTAGTTTAGCCTATGCGTCTAGGTTCTCAAACCAAGACGTGGCATAGCACCCCGACACTTATGTTGTTAGTTCCGCTTTGTTTGGACGAATAATGATAGATTCACCCTTATTTCGTAGGTTTTAAATGTTTTTAAAATTAGGGGTGTTACAGTTGGTATCAGAGCCTAAGTTCGACCTTAAGGACAATGCCTTTAAGATAAGACTTTAGGATGTTAAGCTCGAACTCTAGGTACCTAAGCACTTAGGAATTAAGAATCTTAGGACACGCGGTGAGACTGTGAGTTTATTTTTCGCTTTCTGCTCAGTTTACATCTGACTTGCTCCGTGTTTAATTTAAAACTGCTCATAGTAAGGCACCCAGGTAAGTGTGCAAACCCTTGACTTACATCTACGACGAATGTTAACTCTGTAGAACCGAAAATGTCACCATCAATGAACCAGGCGAGAACCCCTGACTCCCCTGCGCACGAACAAATAACCCAGAATTTGCAACAGTTAACTCAAATTGCCCAGACCCTAAGCAGCGCCGTCCTTACCAATCAAAATCGACCACCCTCAAACGGGAGCCCCGATGTGACCCGCCAAATATCGAACCATCGTCCACCCATCTTCGCAGGGGAAGAAGATCTTGTGACGCTCGAAGAATGGATCTGAATGTTCGACAAGATCTTTGAGATAGTAGGGTGTCCAGAGGAACGCCGCGTCGAATTAGCCTCATTCTACTTTGGGTATGAAGCGGACCTATGGTGGGTCCACGAAGGTCGCACCCATAGACAAGAGGCGAACTTCAACTGGGAAACCTTAAGTTGAGAAATACGCAAGCCTCACGTCGTGACATCCTGCGTAAATGGGGATAATCTACTTGTTTCGTCTTGTCCTTCTTACGCTGCTCTCACGCCGTGAGGATGGCGTAAATGGGAAATAATTCTCCTTTTCTCTTCTTCACGTGCGTGGCCTGTGACGTGTTTGGGTTCTCGTGTGCGCTCTTTCCTTGGCCTTGACTTTTTAGCCTCGTTTGCCACTTTTCTTGCCCAAAAATACTTATAATCATGTAAAATACAATTGGGAGGGTATCTTTGTACTAAATCGTGTTTTTAGGATAAATTACCCTCAAAAGCAAGACTTTCAGGTTAAAAACATGCAAAATCACATTCAAAAGGTTCATCAAAACTAGCATATTTTGACGCTTATCACATCAGTTTTGCTTTCCATAAAATTTCAGATTAGCATAATTTGTTGAACAGATATTATAAATAGGATAAAATATACTAAAAAATATATATTAAGGCAAATGGAGAGTGCACGCATTAACGAGCATAAAAATAGTAAGACAAAGTACTATGTAGTTAGAGAAATAATTGAAGGACAAAATCTAAACAATAAACCATTCTTCATTATTATTTATTTTATTCTTTAACAGCGATGATAGTACTAATTAATTCAATAATTCATGTATACAATGCAGTATATCTTACAAAGAAAGACAGTCACCTACGCCCCAGTCCCCAGACATGGGTAATAATTGAGTGCGTGAAGCATGATTTCTTCTATTAAAAGGTTATGAGTTTGGTTATTGCCAACATTCTTTCGGTGGAGCTCATCGTCACACAAGGTCTTTTTAGTGTCGCTTACTTTTCATGTGTAGTTTGCGATTTATTACATATGAACGAAATTTATGTAATGCAAGTACATTATCAAGTAATCACTGTGAGTTTCCCTTGTTACAAAAAAAAAAAATATAATAAAATTGTAACGATTAGATTTTTGTCACTTTCATAAGGTCATGAAATTGTTATATCGTCGTTAATGCTATTCTTGTCTGGAAAAGGAGGAGTGGGTAACATAGAAGTTAGGGCTTGAATTTTTATATTTCTTTTAGTTTTTAATAGTATTAGTATTTAGTAATAAGTAGTGATGCATGTGAATTGGGTATGACCAAAATCTTTATCATATCCACGTTTAGTTTGGGTGTTAGGTTCATCTAATATTAGCCTTCCCTTTTTCTCTACAACGTTGTTTTTTCACAACCTTTGACTTACTATTTATATAATTACACAAAAACATATATCCTTTTTTTACTTCATCTCCTATGATTCCATGAATATCATTTCTTGGGCCCGTATGGGCAGACTGCTCATAGATGTGAAGTTTAGAAAGAATAAATATCATTTCTTGAGATTTGACCAAAAATTTGGGGTTGTACAACATTTTATGACAAATACAACACGTATTTTAGACTAAATTAAAGTATTTCATATTGGATCATAGGTTAATTCAACTTTAATTTTATATGTGGATGACTATGTATTCTGAACTTTTGAATTGAATAATATTAAACTTATTTAAATATAATTCAATAAAATTTTGAACAAGATTTGTTTGAATGTATGTCAATTAATGTGATTGGGTGTGAAATTTTAATGTGTATTGTTAATAGTACAATCAATTTCTATTTTTGGGATGGAGACAAAACCAAGATATGTAAGATAACAAGTTTGTTATCTATAAATTAAATAGTTGTCAGGAAATTTCATTATCATGACTCTTTTGGGGCTATGTAGATCTGGTGAGCCAAACAAATGTCTTTAAATATCATTCGATTACATTTTTTTTTTTTAACCATTCGATTATATTTCTAGTTATTAAAGTAACAAGTTAAGAGCAATCATATTTATACTTGTGGGAGAAATTTTTGCAACAAAACCTTGAGGAGTGGGTTTTTGGCTAATGGAGTGATGGGGTTTTAATGAGGTTTTATTCTTGTAAAAATACAATTTTTGTGAGATCCCCAATTGGAGAAAATTGACAAAAATTAAAGACGTGCAAAATGCGCGTCTGGTGCGCCTACAATGCCTAATTGGCGTATGCAGTGAGGGGGTGTAGTCATTTTTTTTTTGTCAGATTTTGTTTTTTTCTTTTCTTTTTTCCTCCTCTCTCCTTTCTCTTTCCTACATGGCTCTGCATAAATCAAACAAATGAGGTTGTTCTAATATTTCAAGATCCATGTACTATAAGAAATTTTATAACAAAACTCAGAGCGCACTTTAGAGTAGTATTTATGGACTTTTTCATAAATCAAAGAAATTTTGTAATAGCACTATAATAATGAGCATTTAATTTATTTCATAATCAATGCAGCTATATATCAATATTCTATTTTAAAAAATAGATGACAAGAGAAATCTGTAGTCACTATCTAATGGTGTGCACTAAGTAAACCCTACCTCTATGTAATATCTCGTAAACTACATAGGAGAGAAAAACTGGATTAGAGAGACCTTTTTGCAATAGGCTCGACCAAAAGGAGGTTGACAAGAATCAACTTGTGACCTTTTAGATACTAAAATCATCCTCCACCCACACGATCACTCCTTTCAGGGCATATTCAATCAATTAAAATTTGATCATCACTTTGCTAGCAAATATGTGCCATATAAGTAACATCAAAGGTGAATTTGCTTCATTATAAATAAGCTAGATATGATATTTAAAAAAATAGTATATATCTTCCCACTCCCACATCAACGAAATATAAGAATTTCGTTAAATAAATAAATATTTCCTACATGACCAACCTCCCTAACTACTCATCATTGTTTCCCTTTTTGTGAACAACTCTTATGAATGCCCAACCAACCTTAAAAATGCTACTCCGAATATTATCTTTAATTTTTTTTTAATCATATTTTATCTTAATCTTATGTAGTAGGTTTGTCATAAATGTCACATTATTTGCTACTTATAAACTATTTGTCTTATTACAAATTAATGAGATAAAAAGATATATATTACTCGTATTTTTGGAGCATGATTTGGCACAAAGAAAAGGGAGTAATATATATATAGAATACGTATAGATAGCATATTACAAAACCCACATTTAATCATGAAATATTATGAGTTAATTCTATTTTTGGTCCTAAATTTATAGGTTACGGTCCACTTTTAATTTTCTTTTTTTTCTTTTTTATCAAAACATCCCCTTTTGGTCCTAATATTATTGTGACATGACCAATTTTGGTCCTCTATCAACAAAATCGTTGAGATTTTGTTAAATAGAAGGACATTTTGATCATAAGGTATTTAATTTGTTTGTTAGAACATCGTAGGAGTAAAATCGAATTCAAAATTTTATTTTGAATTTTCTAAAATTGAAAATTTTGGAGAAAAAAATATTTTTGAGTTGTCACACCCCAGGTGTACTTTTGTTGGAATAACGATATTGGTTCAAAGCTCTCGGACATATAGCTTTCACTTGTTGGATATCCATCAGTACAACATGTTCTTTGTGGGCCATAATCATTATTGATGTTGGGCCGGTGCTTGGGTGTCCAAGCGATCAGAGGTGGACTTGGCTTGGGTCGGACGATTGGCTTTGTCCTCCTCCCGATAACCTTTGGTTGCAACCCGATGCCCTAGGTGAGTCAATCTCGACCTCGGCTTAGGTGTGTCTCGTTCGTTGGGGTTGGGTCGTGGGCACTGCACTCGGCTTTGGAGGAAGCAGTGTTAAATTGGATTGTGGATGGGCGGACATGTTCGGTGCACAATGACATGCCCGACTTGATTAGGTGGCACCAACTCTGGATTCTTGTACCCAATTTGTTGAGTACCATCATGACCCATTGGGTGGTGGAGAGTGGCAAAGCATGGGTGGGGGCTTTGGGTTGGCGACCCGCCTTGGTTCCACATAGGTGCCTGGGGCCAGCGGGGTTGGTGGTGGCTAGCTATGTCGAGTGGATGAGCACGTAGTGCAGTGCCGGCAAATGGCAGAGCGGGGGGCCTGAGGTCCACGAGGCTTTGGTGAATGGTGGAGCATGGGGTCTTGGGGTCCACGGGGCTTTGGCAAGCGGCGCGGCGAAACATAGGAGTCTGGGGCCGACGAATAGCGGAGCGGGGGGCCGAGGTCCACGAGGCTTTGGCGAGTGGCGGAGCGTGGGAGCTCGAGGCCCACTGCTCTTTGGCGAGCAGCGGAGCATGTTCCGGGGTCGGCTCCTCGCCCCAATTGTTGTTCAAGCGATCCCTTAGATCTCCGAGGCGGGGCGATCTTGGTGTGGCAAGAATTGCGAGAGGTGGACCTCTCCATTGTTGATCAGGATGGTCGTTGACCGGAAGTGGAAAGCACGCTCGAGTTTGGATGTCAAACTCTCAATGAAAGCACCAATAATGGTACAAATTGACCTGGAGTATGCATGGATCAATTAAGTTCGCATAAAATATAAAGATAAAATGGTAAAAGGAATAATTGTAGTAATTAGAAGAGGATTAATGCAAGAGTATGACAAAGTATGTTGTAGGAATAAGACATGATGGATTAAAACATGATTTATAATACTAAAAAAGGTCAATTTATACATGGAGATTCCAACTAATTTAGCTATTTTCGTGGTGGGGCACAAAACTAGGTCAAAACCTCGTGGGCAGCAGGGTTGGGCCAAATCCGTTTGCCCCAACCCCAGAGTCGGGCATCATGGCTAGGCTCCAGACCAGGACTTGGGCCTCGGATCTTGCACCCAAAGCTATGGTCTCCTAAACCCCGGGTCCCTATTCTTGAGTCATTTTTAATATATCAATCATAATCAATCTAATGTAGTTGACATATATATCAAAATCTATTAAGTTATCCAAACGTTTCACCTTCAATTCGTTCGGAATGAAGATTATGTTTTCGTACTATATTACAATAACTAGTATTTGTCCCGTGCGATGCACGAAAAATATGTTATAAAAATATACCCGGCCTATATGAGGTTTATTCATATATAAATTTTTTGTTATTTAATAATTATTATGTGTGAATTCCTATGATAAAATTATGAACATAAATATATTTACAATTAAAATAATATTTAAGGTAGATGATTACTACAAATCTTAAACTATATTAAAAATTTAGTACATAGTATTTAATATTACAAATTTTTAAGAACTTAGTAAACTACAATAGTAATTGAATTAAAATTTTAGAGTCACCACGGATCAAAATTTTTAGACCTTTGAGATTTCTAACTCTAGATGTAGCAACATACAATTTACCTTTAAAGACCAAAATCACAATCTTAGTTCGATCATTGATTTTTTCTTCCAAATACTATCGAATTAAGTGTGTAATCAATAAAAGATGAGAACTAATAATTCGAGAATATAATCTTAATGTTACTAAACCTACTTCACGTCAATTAAGTTGGAGAGTGTTGTTGGATAGTATCCGATGAATCCACGAATAACGCATATTTGTCTCCGTAATCCTCAATATGCACATCAACAATCTTAAATATTAACCTGCCTAGCTATGCCATATATTAATTTCAAACTTATGAACTTTGGGGTTGCATGCAATAAAAAGTATATTTTAAATATACTAAGGGTACATTATATATGTATGTAAGGTACTTTCAATATAAAAATAATGTATTTTTAATATATTAAAAATGTATTTGATATTCATGATCCATACAATTATATGGACCATCGTTCACACAATAATTTGCCAGTAGAAATTGAAATATAAATAAATAAATAAATAAATAAATAAATAAATAAATATATATATATATATATATATATATATATATATATATATATATATATATATATATATATATATATATATATATATATATATATATTAATTAGAAACTATCAGTGGAAATTATTATCATTATTATTATTGCAATTATTATTATTATTGTTATTGTTATTATAATTAACAATATTATTATGGTTTTGTGAAAATTAAATGTTGATTATAACCATTTAATTTTCACAATAACAATATTATTATGGTCTTATGAAAATTAAATGTTGATTATCAACATTTAATTTTCACAAGACCATATGACTTTATCATATATAGGATGTTGTGTAATAAAATAAATTACAAGGAAATATTTGTGGGTTTGGTGATCTCACGCTCTAAAGCCTTACCAAAAAGTTCTTTTAAAAAATTCTGCTATATAAAATATATATTTTTTCTCACCAAATTATATTAAAGAAGCTTGCTACGACACTGCGGCATCGACATCTCCGAAACAACATTTATTTAAATTTCTGTATATTAATGCAAACGACAACGTATGTAGCAGCATGCAGCAACAATAATAATCATCGGAGAGATGCATGCATGCGTAATTAATTAAAGGTACTTGAATTTGCTTCAAGATTAATCACCAATTTGTTGAAAATGAGTCGTTGGATTATGTAACTGCTTAAGAACAGTCGAACAGAAGTCGGAGTCAAACACAACACAGCATTCAGTGTATAATCATTGACAGCATCGAAATTCAACGCAATTGTAACGCTCTTAGTCCTTACTACAAGGGTAGGGTTGTCTCATAAAGTATTGTAATAGAAATTTAACGGTTTTATAAGTCTAGATCTGCATTTGTTGGTTAGTGATACTTATTCTCATTTCGTGCATGACCAATTATTCGCTATTTATATGCGTAAATTATTCTGTGAACCCAACTCCACTTTGCAATATAGATCTAGGTCCAAATTTTCACAATTCATATACTAAATGTTCACAATTTACCTTTTAAAAATTCATAATTTGTATACTATGAACACACAATGTTAACATATATGTAATTGATTGATTACCTTATTTTATTAACAGATTAGGATATGATAACCCTGTATTGTGTTCTCAAATTCCTTTCTAAAGTTGTTATGTGTTTTGACTTAAAAACGAAATTTATATTTTAAAAGTTCACAATTTCAATACTAAAAATATAAAATTTATACGTGGTTTAGGTGGACCTTAGTCCATGGTATAACAACTCATTTATATGTTGCTACATATATCAAGTGATAGGTTTTGGTTTATTTTTTTAAAGATATTTAGTAACCATATTAAGTGTTGATTAATTTAAAATTGAGCTATTGATCCTTCGCCAATGATCTTGTGATCAAGTGGCATGAAGTAACTCTTCCAAATGGAAAATCATGGGTTTGGACCTTAATGTGAGCGATATTGACTATTTGTGCTTTAAGAGGTTGAGAAAGTATATATGAACAAATACAACATTATAATAGAGTCAGTAGTACTCAAAAAGTCATTTTGTATGTAATAAGTTACAGCTAACAGCTAATTTACCAAACATTTTTCTACAGTCAGCTAATGTTATCAATTAGTCAAACTCACTAACTCAACCAGCTAACAACTATTTACCAAACACCCCATCAATCTTTATGAAATTGGGCTTATATTTGATGCAGACTATTGCAAGTTTGGCAGACAAAATACTACAGATTGGATACCCTACACCACTATGTGCGTAGCACTGTGCGTCGCGCGCCTCCCAAAACAACGACGTTGTTTTGAGAGGCGCAGTAGGAAGTTGCTGTGATTATGTATATTTGTTCATACAATTATGTATATTTTTTATTATGTACATTTTTTATACAATTATGTACATTTTTTTATACAATTATGTACATCCGAATCAGGAAATTTTTGTGTATTATGTTAAGAGTTGGTGTGTATTATGTTAAAAGTTTATGTTTATTATGTATAGAGAAAATGGTTAAATAGGCCCCTAAACATTTCGCTAAAAGTCAATTAGCCCCACGAACTTTTAAAAAGTTCAATTGAACACATGAACACACGATTTTTGGTACGTTGACCCCATTAGCCAGTAACTTCTCAGGTAAAAGCCGGTAATTGCCCACGTGGCGCACCACATAAGCGTTGGAGTGCGTACTTGGATTCCACATAAGCATAAAACTAAAGAAAAATTAAATTAAAGAAACAAAAGAAAAGTTTTAAAATCACGATTCAACTCTAAATTCTAATTCTTTAATTATTTTTTTGTATTTATGCTTATGTGGCAACCAAGTACACACTCCAACGCTTATGTGACGTGCCACAGGGGCAATTACCGACTTTTACCGGAGAAGTTACCAGCTAATGGTGTCAACTGACCAAAAATCGTATGTTCATGTGTTCAATTGAACTTTTTAAAAGTTCGTGGGGCTAATTGACTTTTAGCGAAATGTTTAGTGGCCTATTTGACCCTTTTCTCATATGTATATTATGTTAGATTATGAGTATTACCTTTTAAAAAACAATATGTATATTTTGTTATACAATTATGTACATTCATGTATACAATTATGTACATTCATGTATAACATTATGTACATTTTTTAACATGAGATTTTTTTTTGAAGGAAAATTAACTACCAAACACTGGGTAGCGAAATTTTTTTTTTTTTTTTTTTTTTAAATCTGAAACGACGTCGTTTTGCATCTGAACGCACAATGCATAGCGCGCCGTGGTGTAGGATATAAATTGCCCAAATTTAGAGTCAATGTTTTAAAATGGTTTTGAGTCTCTGTTTCACAGAAATGTCCTTCACACTTTCTTTGAAATGATAGAAGAATATGTAGGTTGGGTCTGAGCATGTGTGCGATCGCATAGGACTTCAAAGACATCCAATTTTTAGAGACTCCATTTTACGTGTGTATAAAACTTGATAAAAATATGCAAATTAAAAGGCAAGACAACATTATTGTCAATAATCTAATCCGCAAATTGATTAACTCAACTCCACTATGAACCTAACTAACAATGCAAGTCTAGTATCTCTAAAGTTTGTGCATTTCTAGTATGAAAAAACTTTTCAAGGCTTCATTTTATTTTTGAAACACTCAAAGCCTTTCTATAGATTTATCATTCTTCCCAAAAAGGTTGAATCCCCAACCCCAAGGAATCCCCACACCCTGACCCGACAAAACATCTGGGATGATGTAAATCATGGTAACTCAACTGAACCACA
This sequence comes from Ipomoea nil, assembly GCF_001879475.1. Lineage (NCBI taxonomy): Eukaryota > Viridiplantae > Streptophyta > Magnoliopsida > Solanales > Convolvulaceae > Ipomoea > Ipomoea nil. The sequence continues at coordinate 619,328 of NW_017619822.1, read as the reverse complement.
AAGAGCCCCCCTCACTCGATCTTTGGTCATTCTTTCCAAACTTCACCCCTATGACCAGTTGAGCTGGCTATGCAGATTTTCAATAGATTTACCATGAATTGATAAGAAATAAACTCAAAACAATTCAAAAATTAGGTATTACAAAGTTAGGATACTATATAGTCTATATATCCAATCAAAGAGGGAATGTTCGTTGAATTCAATTTTGAACTCTTGGCAATGTTCAAGGTATAATATATCTAGCAATATCTTCTCCGTTTATGGAGATGTTTTAAAACGACTCTGATCCTTCAGTGCTATTAAAACTTTACTAATTGTTAATTATTATATATTCATCTATTAATTAATCATAACAAATTTCATACTAATCATATGCACAAAAAAAAAACAAAAACAAAAAAACATAAAAACAAAAAACAAAAAAAAAACAAAAAAACAAAAACAAAAACAAAAAAAACAAAAAATATGCACAAAAAAAAACAAAAAAAAAATACTCCCGCTGTCCCAATTTATGTGATTCGATTAACGAGACTTAACTGAAGTTATTTTAAATTCAATTTTTCATAATATTAAGTTTAGTATTGGTATATAAAATTTATATGTTTAGAAACTACACTAAAAGTACTATTAAACACAAAAAAAATCAAAATTAAAAATTACTAAGAAAATCAGCAAAGAAGAAAGAGTTGGTTTGACACTTTGACTAATTAATAGTAAACAAAGACACATAAAATGAGACAAATGGAGTATTATTAAGGCCTACACAGAGAGCAAAATGTCAGAAATCCAGATTCCAGCATTTTGCCAGGAAACAAATAGGAAAAGACTTGATAAAATTACAAGCACATACAATAAAGAAATTTTGCACCAACCAAACTTCAGCTTCTTATCAAAAGCTTGGAAGACTAATATTTATCATCTGATCTAGTCTAAAAGATTACTTTTCCACAAAACATTGTTTCATGAGATGGCCCAAAAAAATTATTGAATGTCTGGGAGAAAAAACTTAACTGGAATGGAACTTCTTGCTGACCGCATCGTAACTTGGAAGATTCAGAACTGGCAGGAATGACCAAAAATGAGAAAGTTTGCTGGAAAAATTGAATACAACATTCAAACGTAGAAACTGATGCCTGCCAAAAGAAAATTTACCATCCCCATATGAAGCCATGGTGAGGGGAGAAGATAAGAGCTTTTGTGCAAGGGATGAAATATCCTTTACTGTAACTTCATCAATGCCTTTCAGGAAATGCTCCACGGGTTTCCTGAGGATCCAGAATTTAACGAAATTAATCTCAAGAATTGAGGCATTGTGTTTCCTTTGAGATACTGACAACTTGTTTGCAAATAGAGTTAATACCAGCTGGGGTCCTCCGAGTACAATGACACTGCCACGTGTAGTTCTAAACTTTTAATTTAACCACACGTGGTCCTTCAACTCTCAAATTTAACCAGTCGTGGTCCTTCCCTTAGTTTATGTAAGGGCAAAGTTAGGACCATGGTTGATTAAAAAATTGAAATTTGAAGGATCATGAGTAGTTAACTTGAAAGTTGAAAGACCAAAGGTGGTTAAATTTGAAAGTTGAAGGACCACGAGTGGTTAAATTGAAAGTTTGGGACTAAACGTGGCAGTGCCACTATACTCGGAGGACCCCGGTTGGTATTAACTCTTTGCAAATATTAGAAGCAATTCTATCCAAAATTTTGCATCAGTTGAGAATCCCATTTTAGATATTGCCTATTTAGTTAATCAAGTGCAATAGTAATGTGACTATTCTTAGTGGTATTAACCGAAACACACTATATTGGGGGCGGGCATAACCAGACTAATTAAAGAAAAGTCATAGAGAAAAATCTTCATTTAGCAAAAAAAAAGGTAAAAAATAAAATAGCACAATAAACATGCCATTGTGGAGTTATATCACTGTATGTTAATAACAAACAATAACAAACACCATAAGCAAGGGCTTACCTCTCGCCATATGTCAAAATTTGTCTACCTATGTCTTCTGATGCAACCATCTACATCAAAAGTAATAAAAGAAAAGAACACATTTCTTAAGAGCAAAGGAGCCTATCAGCCTATGAGATCAGAAAATTGAAACCAAAATCATAAAATCATGGGAAAAAAAAAACATAAAATTATCATACCCTGGACTCCAAGTTCATCAAAATGGCAGACTTCGTTGATACTTTTGCACGGTCAAGCTGCACTTTGTCAACTACACGGTGGAAGAGAGAGAGATATGAAACAACTAACTCATTTTCCATTCTTCAATTTAGAAAATAATTTATTTTGAACCAAAAAAAAAAATAAAAATTCTATTTTACATTTTTCTTGGCAGTTACAAAATTGGCCTTGAACCTCCTATAGAGTCAAGGGAACATTACCCAGAAATTATACCTTCTCTAGGATTTGCAATGGTAGTGAGCTCTTCAACAGCTATATCAATAGCCCTTGATGAAAAATCAGAGGTCTGAAGCATGAAAATAAGGCCTCGTTAATTAATGTAGCATGTAGAAGGAAAAAACGAAAACTACAATTATATTTCTATCTAATTCCACAAAAGAGATGAAAAGTGATGACCACAGATTGTGAAAGAGCCTCAAATGTCATTACGGCAAAGGTTCAATAAAACTCAACCGTAAAAATTATTCGAATCACAAGTGTATGCATGGACAACCTTCTGAAAAGTAATATACATTTTAGGGCCTGACCACTTAACACTTTATAACAAATCATAATTTAACAGTTGGTTTTACACATTAAACATTACATTTGCACTAATTTTGTTGTTAAGAGTCCCACATCTATAAAATAAAGAGAGAACATATGGGTTTATAAGGTCATGGGTTAGACTAACTAATTGGTTGGATTCAATCTTTTAGTGTGGTTTGGCCCATGTCCATTATAGCCCAGTTGAGTGACCATGGCCCAATCTTAAATTATTATAACAGGTATCAACAAGAATATTAAAGTAATTAGATAGGTTCCTTACAGTGGTTGCTTGAATTCCAAATAATCCAGTATTGTTGTAAATACAGTTAAATGCAGAAAATGCTTGAATCTGTGGATACTGATTCAAGACTCGAAGATCTGTTCATTGAAGAAGAATATTACAAAAGGTGCCAATTTTAGGAAATATAAAATATTAACAGACCAAAAGAGCACAAAAACATTTAGATAACAGAACCTAAAAGGAAAGAAAGAGTGCAAACTGCAAATAAAATGCCCTGTATAATTCATTAGTGTGATAAGCTAAATGATTTGTCAAGAGTCAAGGGCAATTATTCAATGAACTTACATAGTCTTGAATACATTCCTTTTCCAGGACCACCAGCAGAGAAAGAGCCACCCCCTCCCATAAGTGTCTGTTTAGTAAAGGATTAAAAAAAAAAATCATCAAGCAAACTAGAACACAGATATGAAAACCAAGGGGCCGTTTACTAACTGGAAATTTCTGGAAATTTCCGGAAACTGAAAAATAGAAAACAGAAAACATGTTTACTAACACAGTTTTCCATTTTGAAAACTGAAAATAATTTCTGGAAATTTCTGAAAAACTGGAACACAGAGAATTGGAAAATAGAGAATGAAAACTGAAAAATTAGAAAACAGAGAACAGTTTTCTGTTAGTAAACAGACCCCAAGTGACTGCTAAGTACATGGCATTTCAATGAAAAAAAGAAAAAAAGAAAAAAAAAAAAAAACTAGAAATCCAGAATTGGGGAACTCAACTGCTATAAATTCGTTACTGCAAAATTGTTGAATACCTGAAGTACTGTCAAAGTCATTGCATCCTTTTCCTTATGCCAGCCACCAGGAACTTCAAAAGCAAGGGCAAAATGTGTAACCTGGTCAAAAGAGATATTAAAGATGCTAGTTACACATATACAGAATTGTCATTACATAAGAAGCAAGGCATCAAAGAGAAATTTTGACACGCACCCCATGATCAGCATGACAACGGTAATCGCCTCCTACATATACGGGCTTGGGATTACTAGTACAAGGAACAATAGGCAAGTCAGATAAAAGTGGTTCTGCAACTTTCAACAGCTCATCATGTTCAACACCTGATGCAGCTAGTACCATCCGAGAAGCAGTGTAATTCTCCTATTAAGGAGAACAGGACAGTGACACACAGTACAACAAATGAGGAAACTTAAGTATAAGGAAATGGGAAAGTGTAAACCATTATTAACACTCACAGCAACAAATTCCTCTAAAATCGTACTGTCCAATCTGTTGATTGAAGATTCATTGGCCATGAGAGGATTAGATAAGGGGCCTGTATAACCTGCAGTGTGAATGGCCTCCAAAAGTAAGGCCTGTGGGTTTCTTGAGTAGTCATCAATTTCACCTTTCATCTTGTGAAGCTGAAAGTAATAAAGAATAAAGAATTATTACTAAAAGATCCCACACATCATCTTTTCAGTAGGCACGAGAAATAAGATATATAAAAGATACCTCATCTTTAATTTCCCAATCCAAAAACGCAGGATTCCTAACAGCGTCTACAAGCAGCTCTACCATTTGAGGAACATATGTCTTCAGAGCATCATAAGTGTAACACATTTGCTCTCTTGAGGCGGCAGCTGTCACATTACCACCAATGGCTTCAACTTCTCGCACAAGACGCAAGTGGCTTCGGTTCAATGTGCTTTTAAATGCCATTTTTTCCAAGAGATATGTGGCCCCAAGCGACACTTGTGTTTCATATATTGAGCCACTATCAACATATAACCCAATTGAGGCGGCAGGGCTCTAATCCCAAACAATGAAGCAAATTATTAAAATTAAAAGTTAAAAGAATAGCAATCTTTGACCACAACTGCAAAAGAAAAAGAGAAGTACAATAGAGCATACCGCTGATGTTTCTGAAGCTATTCTGAGACCATTCGGTAAAGTTGTTACCTTGGTCTTCCCAGATTCAACATGATCAGGTAGCCAAGGTGGTAGAGTAACATCCTTTAGTGGGAAGTCTAGAGGAGTGAGAGAATTAGACTTATCACCATTTAACCAACTAAGGAGTCCCCCAGGGGATGACTTGGTTGCAGCAACAGATGAACTTGCAAATCTTGTCAATGCCCTACTGCCATCTCGACCCTATCATACACCCCAAAAAACTCTTGTTCATAGACTGTATTATATATATAGGGTTGCGTTTAAATGAGGACAACAATATATAGAGGATTGTGAGGACAGATTATTAGCACACAACACAATTTAATATACAATGGCACACTATCATACATGTAAACATCAGGTTTCGAACCCAGGCTCTATTAATTAACAAACCTATGCACACAACATACCAATTATGGCACATGGCTACATCCGGTCATGCACACGACATACAGACTAATGGCACACGACTACATCAGTCCTCACAGTCCTCTATAATATAGTTGTCCTCATTTGAATACACTTCTATATATATATATATATATATATATATATATATATATATATATATATATATATATATATATATATATATATGAAATTAGAATTGCCTTTGGATCCAGTACCATCAAATAACCAAATTGGAATAGTTAAAAATAGCTGAAACAGCAAGCATTGGCTCTGAACTCTTGAGCTAAATGCATATACAATGGTTTTGCCAATTACAAACATTCTCTTAAATTGCATCTACAACTTAGACTCATCCACCAAAATCTACTCTTCATAAGCTTAGCCACTTCAGATAGTATGATCAGAATTATCAATTAAATTAAATCAAAGATCAAATTTAGAATTTGATCTTTCTGTGATGGTCTCTTTCCAATTCCAATCCAAGAGTAGATAAATCTCACGTGCCCCAGTTTTGGCAGAAGTTTAAACTTTTTATATCTTTCAAAAAAAAGACCCCATAAAGAGAAATTTTCCTGATTAAGAAGATGAAATACCGTAAGCACTGGGCTATTGACAGATATAGAGACAAGAGATACACTGCAATAGATATACACATGCAGCCAGAAGCGCGATCATTTGAGTGCTGAAGGACGGAATTAATTTAAATATGATTACAAAATCCAAATTACAGGCAATAAGAGAGGGAGGGCGTCAGGGAGATGTGTATGGAGAAGATTGGAGCAACGGTTAGGAAGAGGCGGACCTTGAGAGCTCTGACGCGAGAGGCGGCGGCTCTGTACATGGCGATTTTGAAGCTCTATTGATCGCTGGGCCGCTTGGAGAGCTGTTGAAGCTATGGACTATGGAGAGTGAATGCAGTGAAGGTATGATCATGGGATTTAGCTGCCGAGTTGGAGAAGAAGACCCAAAAAAAAAAAAAAAAAAAAAAAAAAAAAAAAAGGACCGAAAGATGGCGGCTTTTGCGATTCGAGACCGGCGAACCAGGATCCTGGCGCGTGTGAGTGTTTTCTAGCACAGATATTCTGCACTTGTGGAAACTTGGACCTTTTAACCTTGGCAAATTATTGTGTGAACCATGGTCTATATAGTGCTATATTGACCGGCAAATTATTGTGTCTACATAGTGCTATATTGATCGGCAAATTATTGTGTAGATCATAATCCACAGAATGTTATGTGCACAATAACAAAAAGTACATTTTTATTATACTAAACGTACATTATTTTTTTACTGAATGTACATTATACAATATAATGTACACTCAGAACAAAAATAATGTACATCCCCTGAATACAATATACATTATTTTTGTATTGAATGTACATTATTTTACAGTAGACAAAATATGGTCCACACACCATGGTCCATACAATAATGATTGATGTTGACCATAACAAAAAGTACATTTTTAATATATTAATGTATATTATATAAAATAATGTACTTTTAGTACTCAAATAATGTATTTTCCTTGAATATAATGTACATTATTAATATATTAAATGTACATTATTTTTGTACTAAATGTACATATTTTATACTGTAACATACAAAATATGGTCCACACAATAATGATTGTTGAACCTTTGGCATTGGAGCAGTTCTTTTAGGCCAAATTAGGCCTTTGAAGCCTGAAGCCATAATATCAGCCCAAATAAATATTGTGGACGGTTGTCCATAATGCATTATGATCCAAGCATCAAGATGATATTTTTTTCTTTTAATGAAAAGAAACGGCACATATTCCGCGTCGTCCGCAAAAAGTAACTTTGATTGTATAACATATTCAATTTCATTTTGTATACACTACAGTTTCATTTCGATATAATTACAGTTTCATTCGATATTATACGTTCAAATATGTGAAATTATTATTCAGTTTTATTTTATATACACTATAGTTTCATTACAACGCAACTACATTATCATTTCGATATAACTACAGTTTCATTGCACAATATACACTCAAATATGTGAAATGTTATTCAGTTTCATTTTATATACACTGTAGTTTCATTTCAACACAACTACAGTATCATTTTTATATAACTAAAATTTTGTTGGACAATATACACTAAAATATGTGAAATTGTTATATAGTTTCATTTTGTATACATTGCAGTTTCATTTAAACACAACTACAGTTTCATTTCAATCCAATTGCAATTTCATTTGATAATATAAAAATAATACGTGAGACAGTTTCAGTTTAGATACACTGTAGTTTCATTTGATAATTGACACACAAAAAATACATGTTCCGTTTAGCTGTAACGACTGTCGTTTCTTTAAGTAAAGAAACGACGTCGTTTTTGGACCGCGGTCCACAATACAATTGTTGAATAAAACTTTATGGCCATGTTTACTAATTGAAATTATTTTTCTTCTTTTTTGAAAAATTGGATAATTAGAGAATAGAAAATAGAAAATATGTTTATTAGCACAATTTTTCATTTAAAAAACTGAAAATTTTCTAGAAAACTAGAGAACTTTAAAAAACTATTTATAAATGAAAAACAAATCATTTATCATTTATTTGATTATAGGAAAAAGTGTCAAATTGACCTCCTAAGTCGAGTGGATAGTGCAATTGGGTCCCCTAAGTGAAAAAAAACTTCAGGTCCCTTAAATCTGTAAAATTGTTCAATTAAGTCCAGGTTGACTTGTTTATCAGGTTAAATGCATACGGTGTTGACACATGTCCTTATTTTATTTTTTTTTTATTGAAAGTATTATTTATAACCACATTCTTACCATTATCTACGTACTTACATATTTATTCATTACTATAATTACATTCATTATTATATTCTTTCCCTTATCACCATATTCTATCTTCTCTACCCGCATTTACTTATATAAATATAACTTATTTGCTTACACTTAAAGTTAGACATTATTTACATTATCGAAATTAAAATTAGAAAACTACACGAAGTTTTAGATTTTGATTGAATTCCATAGATTATTGGTTCGGATATTTCTAGTTATGTTGTATCGTAATACAAGTTTGGTCCGGATAATGGATATTGAAATTTCATATATATTAGACATGAAAGTAAAAATTATATGTATACAAGTCATTCAAATGAATTTATTCAAAAATAGTTTAAATATTAGTTCAAAAATATTAATATTATCTAAACTAAATTTATGTAAATTTAATAAGTTATTGGTTTGGATATGTTTTTAGTTATGTTACATACGGATATGAATTTGCTTCGGATATCAAATGTTAAAATCTTACGTATATTAGAAGTAAAAGTAAAAATTATATTTTACTCAATTTAAACCAAACATATCCAAATATATCTATCTATCTATCTACTATCTACTATACTAATAAGAGCCCAAGAGAGTTAGACCTATAACGGGTAGAAAAAATGGCGGTCAAATTTTTTAATCAAATGAATGGCTCAGATTGATTAGATTTTAATTTTTTCTTAAGATTTCCTAATTTATCCTTAATGAATATGATTATCCGTTAACTTTTCCGTTAAATATTATCTTTTCCGTTAATTTCTGTTAGTTCACCGTTCACTTACTTATTGATTTCAATAAAAGGTCTTAGGTTCGAACCCCATTCCAATTAAAGTTGGCATAATTAGTACTCTATATTACTCTTATTAAATTATTATAAATAATAATAGTTTAGTAGCTACAACAAAAAATAATACATATGCATTTCTTTAGAATTATGTGTCTACAATGTCTTTATTCAAAAAAAAAAATTATTCATTATCAATTAATTAAATAAGAGAAATAATTTCATTAGTTATATTGTATTTATTTTTCTCCAATATAAAAATTCTTTACATTCAAATTCATCAATTGATTATATTCGCTACATTGTCCCTACAATGTCTTTATTAAAAAAAATTATTCATTATCAATAAATTAATTAGGATAAATAATTTTTTTTATACTATACTAATAAGAGCCCAAGAGAGTTAGGCCTATAATGGGTAGAAAAAATGACGGTCAAATTTTTTAATCAAATGAATGACTCAGATTGATTAGATTTTAATTTTTTCTTAAGATTTCCTAATTTATCCTTAATGAATATATTATTTGATTTGATTATTATTATGAGATTCTATATTTGAAGGAAATGTTTGGGTTTAGCAGCTTATTTGGGATTTGATCATTTATCCATTAAAAAAAAAAGATTTGTACTTGGTGGTGTTATTAAAAACAAATTATTTATTTTATTTTGAGAATTTAGGATTTTGAGAAAAATAATAGAAATTGGTGATTATATTTGATTTATTGTTCAATTGAGGAACTATATTTTGATAAAGTATTTGGAATTGGTTATGGAATTTTGGATATAAGAGCCTAAGTTATGGAATTTTAGAATATAACTCATGGAGTTGACTAAGGAATTAAAATTTTGAAAATCAAGGTAAGGATATGTGTTGTTGAATATTTGGTATAAGTTTCAAGTGATAATCTATGATTTGAAAGGAACACTTGAATTTAGTGATTTTATTTGGAATATTGAAATCTCTAATTATAAAAGTTGGATTATTTGATAATTGATTTATTTGATGATTTTAGGGTTGATTTACTCAAGTATTGATGATGAAAGATAGATGATTTTAGAAATTGCTTCCTAAACAGCCTAAGCAAGAACTTGTATGAAGATAGTTAAGAGCCGTGATTATAGTAGATTTTGGACTTGATATGTGTTAACCATTGGGTTGGAAGTTTGACTCAAGAAATAGTCAAAAAAGGATAATCATGTTTAAATTTTGGGAGATTGAATATGATGGATAATACGTTTGAGAAGGAGAAATTATTAGTATCATAGTATTTAATTTGCTAAATGGTTTTAGGCAAATTTTGTTGGACAAATTAAGTCTTTAAAACTGAACTATGGAAGTTTGACTATTGTTGGGTAAACCTAATATCTTTTAGAAGTTTTTAATATAAAGATTGAAATTGTGTGGATTCGGGTTGGACTCCGAAGATTGATGGGTATCTATAATTGTAAATTAAGGAAATAAGTTTGACTAAGTTATTTACAAAATGTTATTCAAGCCTAAGGTCAAAGCATTAAGATTTTAAGATTTCCCAAGTGACAGAGTAAATTCAAATGATGAGACTTATGAAATGGTGGTGAGATATGAGTTTCATTATATATGTTTTGTTGTAATTATTTGTATTTTGAGTAATACTTGCGAGTGAAAGCAAGTCATTTGAAAAAGCACGTGAATCTTGAATGCAAGAATTTACCTAGGGTTCTAATTAATTTTATTTTCAATTATAAAGCTGGACTAATTCCGGTACTACTCCAGTTATAATAACAAACATAAAAACGAGAGTAATAAAGGAAAATGTGCACTAGGAAATGTTCACGCAGTTCGGAGCCTCACTCCTACGTTTGCGGGGCCACTCACATCAACCCAAATCCACTATGATAAAAAGGAGTACAAGAGGAGAGTTTATTACACACTAAAGTATAACCTATAACTACTCCAGAACCTACTCCAGTGGATCCGATGTGCAGGCGATCTTCATTGCTTCATGATTTTGTGAAGAAGCCTTCTGCACACTCAGTAATACATAATAAAATCAGGGTAAGTAAATAAAGAAACTCAATACAAAGGCCTGTTAAAGTGCGTAATCAAAATGCTAACCAAAGTAGCATTTTATATAGGTAATGAGAGGTTTCTTCGATCCACAAATCATGCATTCTTTCCTTCCTTGATTTCGGATGCTCCAATCGATTTAGATCTCCTCCAAGATAGGCCTTGACTGAATAAAAGATTTGAAGAGGTTTTATAACTCCTGGATTACTTTCTTGCGCTGATCCAGTCAACTACTCCAGACGATATGACTAATCCAGCATCTAATCCAGAACTACTTTGACAACTAATCCAAGCCAATATTAAGAGGTTTAATGTTCTACATTTTTTACACTTACAATCTCTCCCTTTGGCTATTAGTTGACAAAACTACCTAAGAGATCTCAACGGCTTATAAAACAAAAACAATTGCCAGATGAGAAAGAGATACAACTTTGACAAGGTGGATTAGTCACTAGTTAGGAGTAGATATCTACACAGCCTTCTTAGACTTAACAATGATGTGCCAAAGAACTTAACCACATTTAACGCAAACAAGCACATAATAATTTTAAAAACACATAGATCACATACACATAGATCACATAGGATAACAGCTTGTCATTTAAAATAGAGACAAAACATTACACTTATCAAATAGACCACACAAAAACTTATCAGATAACTACATATAACTAGAAGCAGATAGCACACCATATTTATTCACTGGCACATATTGTAAGTTCCCAAAAAAACACTCCCCCTTACTACGTGCACTCCCCCTTTTTGGCAAGCTAATGGACAAAGAGCAGCATCAGAATTGGGAGGAGGAGGAAGAGAGCTCGACGGCTTCAGCATCACCAGCAGGAGCAGAGGGAGAGACATCTTCAAGAGAGGCGATGTGACGATTGGTGCGGAGCAGCTGAGCCTCGGCAGTAGAGATGGAAGATTGAAGGGCAAGAGAGGCATCCTTCATGGTAGCAATCTGAGTGGTGAGAAAGATAGCCTGCTGTCGAAGAAAAGCCAGGGCCGATGTGGAGTCAGCAGCAGAAGCAGACGATGGAGATCCCGCGCCTGAAGTTGGAGGAGCAGCTGGAGTAGGAGCAGGTGGAGTTGATGTGAGAGTGGCCCGATCATCATAGTGTGATTTCTGGAAGATGCGAGAGTCCATTGAGGTCTTATGAGTGATATGACAGAGCTCTTCATTGGAGTAAAGGTGTAGACCTTGTTGTTGTTAGTGCTGTCAATACGGGCTGGCGAGGCGGGGCGGGCCAAAGCCCGGTGGGCCGCGGGCCTAAACTGGACGGGCTAAAAAAGCCCGCTCCTAAACGGGCCTGGGTTTGATAGGCCCAGACCGCCCCGTCAATGGCCCGCGGGCTAGGCGGGCCCCCGCCGAAACCCTTTTTTTTTTAAAAAAAATTGTTCATCAAACATCTAACTAATTAAAATAAATTGATACATAAGTCATAACTCACATAAAACATAATAATCAAACATTAAATACTATATAAAGTTTAAAGTTCATAGTTTATCAAACATCAAACTAGTCACAACTACAAAGTCCAAAAATATTACATATAAAAATAATTTTAAAGTGCATATTTTATATAAAAATATTTTATATAAAATAAAATAAAATAATGGCGGGCAACCCGCGGGCCGCGGGCCTAAACGGGGCGGGCCAAAAAAGCCCGCTCCTAAACGGTCCTCTATTTTCAAAACCCGCCCCCTACCTAAGTAGGGGCGGGGCGGGCCGGCCCGACGGGCTAAGCCCGTTTTGACGGCTCTAGTTGTTGTAAGATCCCCGTGATCAGACATGGAAAAGGGAGATGAATCTTAGCTTCCTTTTTCTTTGCAAAGGCTATAATGTGATGATAAATGAGATGACCAAGATCTATGGGTAATTGATGTCGAACTTTGTACAAAAGAGAAGCCATCTTCTTGGTGACCATGTGCACAGAGAAATTTGGAAGCCAGTTACTCGAAGCTAGGCGAAAAAGAATGGAGCATACAACAATAAGCACATTCGACGGAAGGCCATCTTTGGGCTAGACAGTAACTTCGTTGTGTGTAAGATGTGAGGCAAGAAAATCACCCGCAGGTTCAAACAAATCATCACAAACATCACGCTGAAAATAATTATTGATAATATTAGGACTGAAATCATATCAAACATCCCTCATGAAGACCTGATGTTAGTGGGGAGAAGCTGGTAGAAGAGAATCAGACTGCAAATTAGCATAGAACTCCGGAATAAGCCAAGCAGAGTAAGCACCCACATTCTGAATGGTCTGAAGAAAATTCTGGGCATGAAGGAGAGGAATGACATTGCAGCTACGAATAAGATACTCAATACTGAAGTTCTTCTCAACGAGAATGTCCCGGCTAGAATGTTGCTGCCATATTACTTCCAGAACAGGATAAAGCAGAATCGGTCTGAAGAGTGTTTCCTTGGATACCTTAGAAGTCCTGGTCTTAGACGAAGCAGTTGGCTTTGGAGCTGGAACAGAAGCAGGAGGAGGGGCTGGACTAGAGAAGCCAGTCCTAGACATGGTACGCAGAGCAAGACCAGACAATTGATGTTCTTAGCGTTTGCTTGGGCGAGTCTCAGATACAAACTCAACATCGGCAGACAAATTTAGCTTCCTCTTAACAGCCAGAGCAGGGACAGGAGCAACTGGAGGATCATCCGGATCAGTGATTTTGGCCTTCCCCTTTGCGTTAGATGATGCAAACGGCACAACGATGACCGGGACAGATCTTTGAACACGAGCAGAGTTAGGTATATTGGCGATAATATCCGACATAATGGCCGCTTGAATAGAAGGATCCTCAGGTTCAGAGACAATGTCATGGATCGATACCCCAACATCCCCTGGAGCAGATCCTGGAGCAGCTTCTGGAGTAGAGGTATGATGTTATTGCGAAGATTGATGTTCAAGCATTGTGGGGACGGCTTCTTTTGAGCGATGAGGCAGAGAACCTGTGAAAGCAATTGTAGACAGAGGCACAAGAGATAACCCGGCAGAGGGATCCTAATTATAGATGCATGGATACAGCAGCAACACAACAACAACACCCAAAAGCATAAAAATGAAGCAATTCAGATTCAAGATGAAATATCACACCTAGAGAATAACAACAAGCAATTGCCTCTAAAGGGAGTAAAAGAAGCCAAACCGTAGATTGAGCTCGTAATTGTCGAGTCATAAGCTCTGCTTGGAGACCTCCTTCGTTGAAAACCTCATCAAGAGGCCAAAGTTCATCAGTGATGCCCGAAGCCCTTTCGAAGATCGCCTTTGAGTCTCAAACAGATAACTCCTCCATCAGTGCTGGATGTCGAAGGAGAGTGGCAAGAACACGCCTAGTGGAGAGATCAGAAATCGATGTCGTGCCTCGAAGAATTTGGTGATAGAGATCCAATCGCTCATCCTCAGTCAGGTAAAAAAGGAATGATTGAGATCAGAGTGACCTGCCATATGAGGATGTAAGAGAGTAGGAGAAGATTTTGTGGAAGATTTTGGCTAGAATTACGAATGAAGAGAGGAAGTTGCGAAGAGGTAAAATAGAAGGACAGAGAGAAATTCGGGATTTTGATCCTAATTTTGGGGATGAAGCCGATGATGTATAATAGCTAGGAGAGAGAAAAAAAATTAAAGAAATCGAGCGAGATTTAATGCGGTCTGATGACTCATCATTTAGTGTAGAGAGGGTCTGGAGTACTAGCTGGAGTAGAGGATGGAGCTGGAGAAGTTGCTGGACCAGATCTGGAAAAAAAAAAAAAAAACAAGGAGACAACAAAACCTAAATTATTCCAAAAACAAATAAATTAGATGGAAAACCTGCACACCCCTAGAGCTGCTCGGAATAACTCAAATCTTGTGTTATCTAGGGGCTTCTTGAATAGGTCAGCTAGATTTTTCTCTGTTGAAATGTATTCCGGGTTGATTTTTTTTTTTTTTCAACCAACTCTCGTATAAAGTGATGTTTTATTTCAATATGTTTAGTACGGGAATGTTGAACCGGGTTCTTGGAGATGTTGATAGCACTGGTATTGTCGCAATAGTGTCATTCACTATTGATGTAGACCATAATCTAGCAGCATTTGTCTCATCCACAAGAGTTGTGTACAGCAGCTACCAGCTGCAATATATTCAGCTTCAGCTGTGCTGAGAGATATCGAATTTTGTTTCTTACTTAGCCAGGCAACTAAGTTTTTCCCAAAGAAGAAACAACCACCAGAGGTACTTTTGCGATCATTTGCATTCACAGCCCAGTCGACATCACTGTAGCCTACAAGATTCAGGTTAGTATCATTGGAAATCCAAATACCATAATTTAGGGTTCCTTTGACGTATTTAATTATCCTTTTCACGGCTTTGAGATGCGAATCTTTAGGGGCGGCTTGAAATCTGGCACACATTCCAACACTCAACATTATTTCCGGACGGCTTACTGTTAGATATAGTAGACTTCCAATCATGCTCCTGTATAGAGTGGGATCAATTGGCTTTCCTGATTCGTCTTTGCTTAATTTTGTAGTTGTAGATATTGGCGTTCGTGCTTCTTTAGCTGACTCGAGACCAAACTTCGTCAGAAGGCCTTTTGCATATTTTTCTTGAGATATAAAGATGCTTTCATTAGTTTGTTGAACCTGTAGACCTAGAAAGTAGGTCAGCTCACCGATCATACTCATTTCGAATTCCTGTTGCATGACTTGAACCAGTTGATCTGTAGCACCTGTTTGAGTGGAACCAAAGATAATATCATCAACATACACCTGAGCGATTGTAACGTGTTTACCTGACCTTTTGATAAATAGGATTTTGTCGACTCCCCCTCGGTTGTAGCCGTGCTGAAGAAGATACTGGGACATCTCCCATACCAGGCCCTTGGGGCTTGTTTCAGATCAAGATAGCATTGTCCAGTTTGTAGACATGGTTAGGATGATGAGGATATTCAAAGCCTTTAGGTTGAGCTACATATATATATCTTCAGATAGATAGCCATTCAGAAACGCCATTTTGACATCCATCTGAAACAATTTTATCCTTAGAGCACATGTTATGGATAGCAGAAGGCGAATAGATTCTAGACGGGCCACATGTGCAAACGTCTCATCATAGTTAATCCCTTCAATCTGAGAGTAGCCGTGTGCTACCAGCAGTGCTTTGTTGCGAGCAATTTTTCCAGCTGAGTCAGTCTTGTTACAAAAGATCCACTTTGTCCCTACAACATTTACACCGTCAGGTTTAGGCACTAGATTCCATACCTTATTCCGTTCAAATTGATCGAGTTCTTCCTGCATGGCTTTAATCCAGTGTTCATCAGATAGGGCTTCTTTTACCGTTTTGGGTTCAATCTTTGACGTGTAGCATGTATACCCTGCAAGATTAAGATAATTACGCTTAATCCCTCTAGTTCGTACCCCGGAGGATGGATCTCCTATGATGTTTTGTGTCAGATGATCTTTGTGAGTTCGAATAGCCACTTCAAGTGCTCCAGCGTCTGGTTCTGGCTCAGGTTCTGGACTAGTATATGGTGGAGTCGGAGTAGGATCTGGTGGTGTAGTTTCAGGAGATTCTGGATTATTTGTGTCAGATTCTGGAGTAACTTCGGTGTCAGGATCTCCTATAACATCTGTTATTTCATCGGGTTGATCATCAACAACCACATTTTCCGATTCCATGATGGATTTAGTGACTTTTTTGTAGACACGGTAGGCACGACTATTCGTTGAGTTGCCGAGGAGGTACCCTTCATTACTTTTAGGTTCAAATTTGCCATTTGGGCTTCTGTCCTTCAAGATAAAACACCGTGAGCCAAAAATATGAAAGTAGTTGACATTTGGCTTCTTACTTTTCCAAATTTCATACGGAGTTTGATGCGTTCCGGGTCGCAGATAGACTCTGTTTATCGTGTGACAAGCAGTACTGACTGCTTCAGCCCAAAATCGCTGGGGCAAATCTTTGGCATTGAGTAGAACTCGAGCCATCTCTTGAATCGTCCAATTTTTTCTTTCAACGACGCCATTTTGTTGTGGCGTTTTAGGTGCTGAATATTAATGAGAGATTCCTAATGTTGCACACCAATCATCAAACATTTGATTATCGAATTCACGTCCATGATCACTTCTGATGCGTATTTTTTTTTTTTTGAATGCTACTAGCTCTATTACATTGTAGTATCTGTTCATATACTTTCTCAACCTACTGAAACACAAAGAGCCAATAACGTCTCCACTGAGGCTCGAAATCACAACCTTCCACTTGGAAGTCCACCCCGGATACCATTAGACCACATAGTCCTGGTACTTCTGATGCGTATGATTGGCTCATTTTTCTCCGTTTGGAGTTTGAGGCCTAGAGCTTTGAAGGCTTCAAAGGCTTCTGATTTTTCCCTGAGAAAACTGACCTATGAAAAGCGAGAAAAATCATCAACACAGACGAAAATGTATCTTTTACCTCCAATGCTTTCGGTTCTGGTAGGTCCAATAATGTCCATATGAAGTAATTCCAACAGTGTGTGGTATTGGTCATATTTTGAGAGGTATGAACTGCTCTAGTTTGTTTCCCAGCTTGACACGCACTGCATACTCCAGCTGTTTCTACCTTGATGTTAGGTAGACCTCGTACACCTTCAATCTTGATTAATTTATCGAGGGAACGATAGTTTAAGTGACCCATTTTTTGATGCCACAGTTTGGATTCTTTTATGTTGGACCTGTAACAAAAGGAATCATTAGTAAGAATATAGCAATTATCAGAAGAGCGCTTACCTTCCATGATGCAGTTCTTTTGATAGTCTGTGACATTGCAACTGTCCCTAGTGAAGCAGACTTTCCATTCTTGGTCGCATAATTGACTTATACTTATAAGGTTTGCATGAAGACCCTCCACCAGAAGAACTTGTTTTAGATTGGGTAAACCTGCGACATTTAGAGTGCCAACTCCAGTTATCTTGCCCTTAACTCCGTCACCAAACGTTACTTCTCCTGTACTTCCTTTTATATTGTTTAAGAACCTAGCATTTCCCGTCATGTGACGTGAACACCCACTGTCAAAGTATCATCTCTCTTTTCGATTAGTACTTGTAGAGTGGAAGGAGACATGGCAGACAAAGTCACTTTTCTTCACCCAAACTTGCTTAACAAACGGGGTGATGAATTTTTTGGTGTTTTCTCAAACCATTGATCCTTGTAGAAGTAGAAGCACTCCGGTTTCGTATGTCCACGCACCCTGCAGTAATGACAGATAGGATTATAAAATCTAATCTTGGTTGTCTTTTTACTTGGGGAAAATCTGACTTGATGTTGGGCTGTACTAGATTCTGGACTATCTTGATCTGGTCCAGTTACTAAGTCAGGGCCTGAGGCTTTGACAAAAACTGTTACAGCTTTGTCTTTTCCTCCTGAATATCCCAACCCATACTTCGCGGGTGTCTTTCGACCAGAACCCAAAATTTGGTCTAAAGTGGATGTGTTGTCCTTCATTTTTACCCTGCGTTTTAGCAACTCCAGCTCATTTTCGAGCTCTTCCAACTCATGTTTGAGTTTTTCTTCTTGCTTGTGGCTGTCTTCAATGATACTGTCCCTGTCAGATATTTTAGATAGATACACTTTCTTGGCATTCTCTAGATTGCTAACCTAACTAGACAATGATCTATTCACTTTTACAAGAATTTCCCATTTTTCATACAGTTTCTTATATTCTACTTCGAACCAAGGAACAGGTAAATCTTAGTCTTCGGATGACACATATTCTTCAATTTCAGACTCCTCATCAACTGCTGATTCAGGCATTATATTTGTGAAGGTCGTGAAGGCAACAAAGTTCCCGGAGATCTCGCCTGGATCAGGTTCTGGTTCATCATCATCACTCCAGGTGAGAGCAACTTTCATCGACTTCTTTCGTCTTAGGTAAGTTGGACATTCAGCTTGCACATGGCCATACCCTTCACATTCGTAGCACCCGATCCCTTTGCCCCTGGTTTTTTCTTTGAGCTTAGAGTTTCTTGAAGTACCTGACCTTTGATTGGAAGTATTTGGTTTTTGATTGTTTCGAGCAACACTCGACCCCGATCCTTTTTTACCTTGAAACTTGCCAAATTTTCCGTTTTGTCGTTGTTTTACCTGTTGCAACAATTTAGAAAAACCTTTAGATAAAAAAAACTACTGGATCATGACTTACCTCATCTGGATCAGATCCAGCTCCAGCGTCTTCGGCAGTGAATGTTACGGTTTTTTCTTTTGCCTCAGTGCCGCCTAAAATTTCCATCTCATAGGTTTGTAGGCTTCCCATCAATTGTTGTACTGTTTTCTTTTCACATCCATCATGCTCCTGAATAACTGTAACTTTCATGCGAAATCTTAGAGGGAGCGAACAGGGAATCTTTTTGACAAGTCTCTCTTGAGTGATTGGCTCGCCTAAGATGCTTGCGCGATTGGCTAGTTCTTGTACCTGAGCATGGAAATCAACTATAGTTTCATCATCTTTCATCTTTAGATCTTCAAAATCGGATTGAACCATTTGTAGCTTGGATTGTTTAACCGATGCGGTCCCTTCATAGGTGGTTTTCAAGGCATCCCAAGCTTCTTTAGCAGAATCACATCCTGCAACAATAGTAAATTGACTCTCATGCATTAAAGAAAAGATAGTATCTAATGCTTTGTGATTGTAGCTGGCGGTAGTCATCTCAGTCTCTGTCCATTCTGCCTCTGGTTTGAGGACTGGAGGATCTCCTGTATTGTCTCCATCTTTGGTAGGCTGAGACCAACCAGTAAGAACAGCTCTCCAGACCCTCTCTCCTTGAGCTCGTAGATGCATTTTGGTGTGGTCCTTCCAATATGCATAGTTGTCACCTGTTAGTTCAGGAGGTGCTCTATGTCATTCTATGTTGCAAGGCTCAATGCACAGTGAGCAACAAGTAAACCATGTAAACAGAAAAACGAGCAGATACTGAGTTCTTGAGTTCAACAAACACGTGATAGCCAGATCGGTTAGACTAGTAATTTAAGTCCCCGGGCTCTGATACCAATTGAAAAAGCACATGAATCTTGAATGCAAAAATTTACCTAGGGTTCTAATTAATTTTATTTTCAATTATAAAGCTGGACTAATTCCGGTACTACTCCAGTTATAATAACAAACATAAAAACGAGAGTAATAAAGGAAAATGTGCACTAGGAAATGTTCACGCAGTTTGGAGCCTCACTCCTACGTTTGCGGGGCCACTCACATCAACCCAAATCCACTATGATAAAAAGGAGTACAAGAGGAGAGTTTATTACACACTAAAGTATAACCTATAACTACTCCAGAACCTACTCCAGTGGATCCGATGTGCAGGCGATCTTCATTGCTTCATGATTTTGTGAAGAAGCCTTCTGCACACTCAGTAATACATAATAAAATCAGGGTAAGTAAATAAAGAAACTCAGTACAAAGGCCTGTTAAAGTGCGTAATCAAAATGCTAACCAAAGTAACATTTTATATAGGTAATGAGAGGTTTCTTCGATCCACAAATCATGCATTCTTTCCTTCCTTGATTTCGGATGCTCCAATCGATTTAGATCTCATCCAAGATAGGCCTTGACTGAATAAAAGATTTGAAGAGGTTTTATAACTCCTGGATTACTTTCTTTCGCTGATCCAGTCAACTACTCCAGACGATATGACTAATCCATCGTCTAATCCAGAACTACTTTGACAACTAATCCAAGCCAATATTAAGAGGTTTAATGTTCTATATTTTTTACACTTACATCATTCTTGTAGAATATGTTTCCTTGATGGAATAGCGCGTGTAAGTGCAAGTTTTAAACAAGTGTGCTGCTTTGAAGATTTCATGAGTATTTTATATGAACTGTGGCTATTGCACCTCGAGGGTGGGTGCATCTTTCAAGTATGTGATTGCATATTTCAATCAATTATGTGTTAAAGTCATAAAATTGAAAGACTATATGCACCTTGTTTCCTATTTGTGCTTACTTATGTTCGTAAGTTATAGGGTAGGAATACCCTTAAGATGTGTTGGTTACTTGTTGGTTTTAAGTTACGGGGACGTAACTTTTCTTTAAAGGGGGTAGGTTTTAACACCATACCCTTAGGCGTTGTAGCCTAAAGTTGTGAAACTTAAGTTCTAGTTGACCTTACATCTTAAGCTTGGGAGTGCTTCGGGGACGAAGCATTCTTTAAGGGGGTAGATTGTGATACCCGGCTTTTCTAGCCTCTCTAAAATTAGAAATTCTTATTTTTCAAAATTATTACTTCATTCTGATCGAGCCATTTTGATTGAGCCATTAGAAAATCTCATCTCTATTATATTTGTCATTATAAATAAAAATAATACTTTTGTTATAAGTAGGTATGTATTAATTTGAACTACAAAATAATTATTTTTGGACCGTATAATTTTATATATATTTGAATATAAAATGTAATTTATAACATGTTTAGTACAGATATAATTATGTGCGTATAGGATATGTACATAAATTTACTAAGTAAATTTACTAAGTATGTATGTGTATAGATATATATAATTAATAGTATATATTATGTAATATATATATATATATATATATATATATATATATATATATATATATATATATATATATAGATTTTGGTTCCTGTTAAGTCAGGTTTTCCGTGCGGTCAGTGCGACATACACCATTAGGTATGCATAAATGCACCATACAGTGTTCGAAAATACACCAGAATGAAATGTCAAAAAATACACCACACAAAAAAAAAAAATACACCACACATAATGGTGTATTTTCGAACACTGTGTGGTGCATTTATGCATACCTGATGGTGTATGTCGCACTGACCGCACGGGAAGACTTGACCTCACAGGAACGTGACCCTATATATATATATATATATATATATATATATATATATATATATATATATATATATATATATATATATATATATATATATATATAAACATAATAAGTGTGGATGAAGGTTATACCCTTCATTTATGTCCGTTTTTCCCGTTAAGTTTTATGATACATTATGCTATAAATGTTGTACTATATAATATTTTGGACAAACATACCCCTACCGTTATAACTTTCGTTATCTTTTCCACTATTGCTACCATGCACATGCATCCACCATATATTTTCTTATTTTCAATAATAATAATAATAATAATAATAATAATAATAATAATAATAATAATAATAATAATAATAATAATATACACATTATATATTGGGGTTATATGTTAGTTATTTCTTGAAATATAAATATTAAATTTATAGAAATGTTGTACATTATTATTATTATTATTATTATTATTATTATTATTATTATTATTATTATTATTATTATTATTATTATTATTACTATTTACAATAATTTAAATATCTAAAATCTAAATAAATTTAAATTTTAATATAAAATATTAATATTGGGCACCTATTTTTTGCACATCGCGCATAAGAAATATTAGTGTGTGTATATATATATATATATATATATATATATATATATATATATATATATATATATATATATATATATATATATATATATATATATATATATATAGATTTTGGTTCCTGTGAGGTCAGATCTTCCTGTGCGGTCAGTGCGGCATACACCATTAGGTATGAATAAATGCACCATACAGTGTTTGAAAATACACCAGAATGAAATGTCAAAAAATTTATTTATTTATTTATGAGTGTAATAATTATATATCTAGTATGTGATATAATATATGATGTATAATTAATATAATATAAACTAATAATTTTTTTTTGAATGCTACTGACTCTATTATATTGTAGTATCTGTTCATATACTTTCTCAACCTACTGATACACACAAAAAGCCAATAACGCCTCCACTGAGGCTCAAACTCACAACCTTCCAAATGGAAGTCCAACCCGGGTACCATTAAATCCCATAATCTTGGTATATAAACTAAATATTTT
This sequence comes from Ipomoea nil, assembly GCF_001879475.1. Taxonomy (NCBI): domain Eukaryota; kingdom Viridiplantae; phylum Streptophyta; class Magnoliopsida; order Solanales; family Convolvulaceae; genus Ipomoea; species Ipomoea nil. Next base: position 596,417 of record NW_017619822.1, on the reverse strand, counting down.
ATATTGATTAAGAGTTATAAATTATAGATGGGGGGTTACAAATGAGTGATGGGGAGTTACAACCTTAAATTATTCTTCCATTTAATATTGAATTACTTGTGATTTAGATAAGAATTCTTCTCCTTCTTCTTTCCCTTCACTTAGCCGATTCTCACAAGAAAAAATAATATACTTCTCTTCTTTCCTCTTCTTTTCGTTGGCTATGGAAAATACCGGATTCGTTGTGAGCGACTTCGAGACCAAGAAAGTATTTCAATGTGCCCAAATCCTTCATATGAAAGCAATTACTCAAGTAGAGCTTGAAATGATGCACAACAGTATCGTCATTGCCAGAGATAACGAGATCGTCTACATAGATAAGAATATATAGTTGCACACCATTGTGATTGAAAGTGAATAATGAGTGATCAGAAGATGACTGGTGAAACCTATAATTAGTGAGAGAGTCTGCCAACTTTGCAAACCAACACTGAGGAGCTTGACGAAGACCGTACAAAGACTTTCGGAGACGACAAACTTTGTTCGGGCATGAGGACACAAACCCAGGGGGGAGCTTCATGTAAATTGTCTCTGTTAAATCACCATGCAAGAAAGCATTACTCACATCCATTTGGTAAAGAGGCCATCCACGAGCAACAGCAACAGCGAGAAAGGCACGAACTGTAACCATTTTAATGGTGGGTGCAAATGTTTCATTGTAATCAACTCCTTCGATTTGTCGATCTCCTCGGACAACAAGTCGTGCTTTATAGCGCTCAATCGATCCATCTGCATTGTATTTAACCTTGTAAACCCACTTGCTGTCAATGGGTTTATGACCAGGAGGGAGATCCTCAAGTATCCAAGTGCCATTGTCTTCAAGTGCCTGAAGCTCTTGGCGCATGGCCTCTCGCCAATGAGGAGCTTGTACAGCCTCAGAGAATAATGTGGGCTCATGCTCAGCAGTAATTGCTGCAAGGTAATGCCGATGTGCCAAAGAAAATTTATCATAATTAACAAAGTGAGATATGGGATGTACCGTACCTGAAGACGTTTTGGAAAAGGTGGAACATGGCAGGGGGGATATGCGACTAGCAGAGTGCGTGACATAATCATGGAGATATGTAGGAGCCCGTTTTTCCCGTTTTCCACGACCAAGGTTCTCATCATCATCACTAGAAGCAGAGTTGGAAGTGGGTAAGTTTGCTGCATTCATATTAGTCACTTCATCTGTCAAGGACACTTCTGATTCAGCAATTGTCGCTGGAAGATTATTAGAAAAATCATCCCCAAGCCCATTTTCAGTAATTGTCTCTGGAAGGTCATTGGAAAGATCATCAACATATTCAATCATGGGGGACATACAATGCTTAGTAAGTGAAGAAGAAAAGGGAAATATGGTCTCAAGAAACTGGACATCCCGTGAAACAAATCGCTCCACACTTTCCAAATCACGCAAATACCACCCTTTCTTGCCGTATGGATAACCAATAAACACACACTTACGACTACGACTTGCAAATTTATCTTTAATTCGAGCATTATTCTTCGCATAACACAAGCACCCAAAAGTACGAAGAAGAGAATAATCAGGTGAGCGCCCAAAAAGAATGTCAAAAGGGGTTTTACCTTTGAGCAATTTAGTGGGTGTCCGATTAATAAGATAGCCTGCAGTGAGAATGCATTCTCCCCAGAACTCAATTGGCAAATTAGCTTGAAAATGCAACGGTCTTGCCACATTTAGAATATGTCGATGCTTTCTCTCCACTCTACCATTTTGTTGGGGTGTTCCTACGCACGAAGTCTGATGTATAATCCCAACACTATCAAAATAACTTTTCAAACATGTGAATTCAGTCCCATTGTCTGTCCGAACAAATTTGATTTGTTTGCCAAACTGACGGTGAACCAAGGCAACAAAATTTTTTAGGATCCCGGGAACTTCACCCTTAGTCCGGATTAAATAAACCCACACAGAACGGGAAAAATCATCAACAATTGTCAAGAAATAATAAGCACCGCATAGAGCAGGAACACGATAAGCACCCCACAAATCACAATGAACTAACTCAAAAATTGAACTTGCTTTATTAGAACTTAAAGAAAAAGGTTCACGAGTTTGTTTGGCCCGGAAACAAACTTCACAGTGTCTATTATTCAAACTACTACCATCTTCAAAATTAGGAAGAAAATTCATAACTGTAGGTGATGGATGCCCCAACCTTTGATGCCACAACTCTGCTTGCAATAAACTGAAAACATTATTGATTTGCATGGATTCTGCCTTCTTCAAGAAGTAAAGTCCCCCCCATTGTTCACCCGTTCCAATCAGCGTCTTCGAGGTGCGGTCCTGAATAACACAAAATTTGTCAGTGAATTGAGCATGATAGGGCGAATCAGCCAAGAGTTGAGATATAGAAATTAAATTGCAGTTTAATTTAGGCACAAATAAAACTTTCTGCAGCCTCAATTTTTCACCAAGCACCACAGTGTCTTGCTTTGCTGCATAAGTTTCTTCTCCATTCGGCAGCCCAATAGGACATGGTTCAATTGTCCTCACATTCATCATATGATTGAGTGTCCCTGTCATATGGTTTGACGTTCCGGTGTCAATAATCCATGGTAAGTTACCTGAAAGACGTTGGTTGGTTTCAGGTTTATGGACACTAAGAGCTGCCAAGAGAGCACTCCATTGTTCCTTTGAAAGTCCTCCAATAGCAGTCTGTTCTGTATTTGTCATCGAGACAGCTTGAGAAGGGATTTCACCTACAGCAGCTTGGGCTACATTGACTCTTGGTGTTGCACTTTTTCCTCGTCCAATCTGTTGTTGAGTGCCCCGACTTCCACTTCGACCATTAGATCGTGGTCTAGCACCCCACCAATCAGGGTATCCAATGAGTTGAAAACATCCGCCTGTATCATGCCCGGTGCGATGGCAGTGTCCACATGTCACTCCATCCTTTTTGGCCCCCCTTAGCGTAACACGATTTCCTTGTCCTGCTCGCATTACATAGCTTACGGGGTCTGAACGATTGTCATGTGTACTCACTATCGTCCTTGCTTGTTCATCTTGAACAACCATATGATAAGTTCGATTGAGATTAGGTAATGGGTCTTGACTCAGAATATTGGAACGAATGGTATTGTACCGTTCTCCATCAAGGCCCATCAAGAACTGATGAACTCGTTCTTCTTCCTTTCGTTTCTCCAATTGGATGCTCAGACTGCATTTACACCCTCCACATGTACATACAGGCACCCGTTCAAGGTTGTTGAGTTCGTCTCAGAGCAATTTGAGACGTCCAAAGTAATTTGCAATTGACTCACCATTCTGCCTACAATTTGCTAAGGCTGAACGCAATTGTTGAATATGAGGCCCATTAGCGATTGAGAATCGTTGTTTTATGTCGTCCCATAGATCCACTGCTTTTTCTTTAAGTGTTATAGTAGACCGTAGAGTAGGCTCAATAGTATTCAAAATCCATGAGATAATCATGGAGTTTACTGTCCACCAATCTTCCAAATTTGGTGAGTTTTCTGCAGGTTGTTGAATGCTTCCATCTGCAAAGCCAAACTTCTTTTTTGCCCTAAGAGCTATGCGAAAGGCCTTCACCCATTCATCATAGTTTTCTCCTTTCAATTGAACCTGGGTGATTAGACTACCCGGGTTGTCATTGGAGTTCAAAGCATAAGAAGAAGCTACGTAGGTGATGATAGCAGCCTTCTTCTCACTCTCTGTTTCTTTGTTTAAAGGCCCTGATGCCATAATAAATCAAGAGTTTTGAATGAAGGGAAAAATTCAACCTTGCCTTTCATTGATAAAAATATAGCACATATATACAAAGAGGGTTGTCCTCTGCTCCAAGAAAGCTAATGACAGAAAAGGAAAAATACAAAGCCAAGGAAATAAAATACCAAAAGATCAGGAAAGAAAAGGAAACGAATATTTACAACCAAAAATAACATTGCTAATATTCTATATTCTAATATCATCATTCGGCATTCCTTAAAAGTTAAAAGGGAAAAAAAAAAATTCTTTTCTCCTTTATTCTCTTCAAGACTTAAGAAGTCCCTTCAAGCTAGTAAGTGTTCTTATCAATCTTTTGTTATTTTCTTCTATTGATAAGGGTAGATTAGATATAGGATTTCTAATTCGATGAATATGTGTTGAAGCATTTTTATTGTTATGTGATTTTATGTGATGATGATGGTTGATAGAAGAGGAGGATTTGAACAATTGAGGCTTAGAGAAATTTGGGGTGTAACACTTCATCTAGCTACGAAGAATCCGAATCCACTTTGACCCGACCCAAATCAGAAGTCAACCACACTAATATTTGTATCACAAAATAGCCACTTTCCATGCAATTTTATGCTATTTTTCCAACACCATGGTCCACCAAGCTATGTGGATCATTGTCCAAAACGATGCCGTTTCTTTTAATGAAAAGAAATGACACCCTTTCTATCTAACTAATTTTGTTTTTATGATGTATTCAGTTTCATTTTATACACATTGTTGTTTCATTACAACACAACAAAAGTATCATTGTAATTCAACTACAGTTTCATTTAAGTATATACACTCAATATATGAGACATGTTATTTAGTTTCATTTTAGATACACTGTAGTTTCATAACAGCACAACTAAAGTAACATTCTAATTCAACTATAGTTTCATTCGACAATATACACTCAATATGTGAGACATGTTATTCAATTTCATTTTAAATACACTGTAATTCCATTTTATTATAAGCACATAATTAAATACAAGATTAGTTAAATATAACAACCGTCGTTTCTTTTTTTACTTAAAGAAACGACGGTTTCTTTGGACCATTGTATGGACCGGATAACAATTGATGCATGACACATGGAGACCAATCGTTATACCGTGCACTAGGGCGCACATAGCAATGTGCGCCCCGCGCCTCCCAAAACGATGTCGTTTTGTATTCTGTTATAAAATTCTGTGTTTTCAGTTATAAAATTCTGTATATTCAAAACAGGGGATTTTTATCCTTTTTTAAAAAATTATGTGTTTTTCAGGTATAAAATTCTGTGTTTTCTATTATATAATTCTGTACATTTGAAACATGGGAATTTTCAGTTATAAAATTCTGTGTTTTCAGGTATAAAATTCTGTGTTTTCTATTATATAATTTTGTACATTCGAAACATGGGGATTTTCAGTTATAAAAATTCTGTGTTTTTAGGTATAAAATTTTGTGTTTTCAGATATAAAAGTCTGTATTTTTTATTATACAATTATGTACATTCGAAACATGGTGCACGGTATAATTTGCCCATTGAGACTATGTTTGATTTTCAACGAAAACCATTCTAGTTTATGTGAATAACCCAACTTTATTTTGTATTGTGAAAGTGTGTGTATGCCCATGGATTATTTGCTCAAATTAGTATTTGTCCCGTATGATGCACGACATAAAATTTAAATAATTTTATTGTTGATAATATTTTAAAAAATGATAAATCAAACATTAATCATGAAAATTCATTCTGAAATTTATTTTTCTTTAGCAATACTAAATTGGTTTTTATATTGAACATCGTATCATACTATTAGGCGTATTAGCATATATTATAAAGTATTGTGTTATTAGATACCACATGAGATAGTTATGAACAGAAAATACATTGTAACATAATCGGTAGTACTAAAAAAGAAGAAGATATAACATGGAATTTGTAAATTTTACATTTAAATAATTCAAATTATATATACGATAAATTAAGAAATCAAAGTATATACAATAAATAAAGGATTAGTTTTTTACCAAGGACCTTGTAGTTCATTGGTATTCGATTGCTCTCTTATGTGGGAGGTCTAGGGTTTCTTGGTGTAGGTGTAGATTGTATATGTGAGTATCTCCCTTCCTTTATAATAAAAATAATAATAATAAATAAAGGATTCGTGAGAAAATATAAATGATGTTCCAAAATTTCAACGTAAAATTTCAAAATTAGAAGAGTATGAGTTATCATGCATCTTTGTAACCATTTAATGAAATTGGATGTTGTACGAGAAATTAAAATTTCTTATATATAAAAAAATCAATAATTATTATGTGGTATTAAAATGATCTACAAAATAACTTTTTTAAGCTATAATAAGTTTATTTTATAATTATTTGGATATTACTTAATAGATATAAATATATAAAAAATAAAAATATATTCTATTTTTATTGTTAACACATTCAAAATCTGTTCAAATATTATAATTATTAGTATGATCCCTTATATTCATGATTAAGTCTTTTGAGAGATTGCTTCTTGTATTTCAAAAAAGTCCACCAATTTCAAGAGTTCACCCTAAACCCTAACACCTATTCTAATATTTATAGACTTACTAGTTTTTTACGCGCATTGCGCGATTGGGATAATGCCCAATATTTTTTTTTTAAATAATTACTTTAAAGTATATTAAGGCAAGATTATATTGGAATTGTTCATGCATAGATAATTGAATGTTAAATTTGCGTATTTAAATAGGTCATTCTAAGTTTACAAATGCAAGATAATATAGTCAAGATTGATTATAATTGTCAATAAAATAATTGTATAGGTATAGTTGAAACCAAATACGGGACATAAGGGAGAGCAAATAAAAATTAGGGCATAAAATATTAATATATACTAATATTGAAGAGCTAATTGTTGATTGTCAAACAAGGACATTACGAGATAGTTTTCCACTTCAATTTGTTGTGTGATTTGAATACTCTTTTTGTCAATAAATCCCCCAAGTAGTTAATATGATTGGCTTAATTTTATTTTTTTTAAAACAATTATTATTATTATTATTATTGTTGTTGTTGTTGTTATTATTATTATTAAATATATGTATATCTTTAGGTCATTTTACATGTTAATCTAAACAACTAATTTTTTCAAATATCTTTTTACCACTCGTTGATATAATTCGCTGGTTAAATTCGCTAATATAACCCGCTAACGCTAACCGCTAACTGCTGATTATCAAACAAGGACATTGCGAGGTAATTCTTACTTCAGTTTGTTGTGTGATTTGAATACTCTCTTTGTCAACAAATCCCTAAAGTAGTTAATATGATTGGATTTATTAATTATATTTTTTAAATTTTTTCATGTATTAATAAAATACTTGGTAAATAAATATATAGCATTATTTTGTATTATAATTTTGATATTTAATTAAAAATAGTGCACAAAAAAGATAATAGACAATGTAGTGAATATAATCAATTAATGAATTTGAATGTAAAGAATTTTTACATTGGAGAAATATAAAGACAATATAACTAATAAAATTATTTCTCTTAATTAATTTATTGATAATGAATAATTTTTTTAATAAAGACATTGTAGGGACAATGTAGCGAATATAATCAATTGATGAATTTGAATGTAAAGAATTATTATATTGGAGAAAAATAAATATAATATAACTAATGAAATTATTTCTCTTATTTAATTTATTGATAATGAACAAATTTTTTTTGAATAAAGACATTGTAGACACATAATTCTAAATTAAAGAAATGCATATGTATTATTTTTTGTTGTAGCTACTAAATTATTATTTAATTTAATAAGAGTAAAATAGAGTACTAATTACGCCAACTTTGATTGGGATGAGGTTCGAACTTAAGACCTTTCTTATTGAAATCAATGAGTAAGTTAACGGTGAACTAACAAAAATTAACGGAAAAGATAATATTTAACGGAAAAGTTATCGGATAATCATATTCATTAAGGATAAATTAGGAAATCATAAGGAAAAATTAAAATCTGATCAATTTGAGCCATTCATTTGCTTAAAAAATTTTGACCGCCATTTTTTCTACCCATTATAGGCCTAACTCTCTTGGGCTCTTATTAGTATATATATATATATATATATATATATATATATATATATATATATATATATATATATATATATATATATAGTAGATATTTCTCTTATTTAATTTATTGATAATGAATAATTTTTTTTTGAATAAATGCATTGTGGACACATAATTTTAAATTAAAGAAATGCATATCTATAATTTTTTGTTGTAGCTACTAAATTATTATTTATATAATTTAATAAGAGTAAAATAGAGTAGTAATTATGCCAACTTTGATTGGGATGAGGTTCGAAGCTAAGACCTTTTTTTTTTTATTATTGAAATCAATGAGTAAGTTAACGGTGAACTAACGGCAATTCTTAAAATTTTAACGGAATTAGTAACGGTGTGTGGGTATTTTAGGAAATTTTAGTGTAAAATTTAAATCTTATCAATCTTTTAATCAATCTGAGCCATTCATTTGATTAAAAATCTGTGACCGCCATTTTTTCTACCCATTATAAGCCTAACTCTCTTGGGCTCTTATTAGTATAGTAGATTTTTTACGCGCATTGCACGATTGGGATAATGCCCAATGTTTTTTTTTTTTTTTAAATAAGTACTTTAAAGTATATCAAGACAAGATTATATTGGAATTGTTATTGCATAGATAATTGAATGTTAAATTGCGTATTTAAATAGGCAATTCTAAGATTCCAAATGCAAGATAATATAGTCAAGATTGATTATAATTGTCAATAAAATAATTATATAGGTATGGTTGAAACCAAATACGGGACATAAGGGAGAGCAAATAAAAATTAGGGCATAAAATATTAAATATACACTAATATTGAAGAGCTAATTGATGATTGCCAAACAAGGACATTGCGAGATAGTTTTCCTTTGTTGTGTGATTTGAATACTCTTGTTGTCAATAAATCCTGCAAGTAGTTAATATGATTGACTTAATTATATATTTTTTAAAACAATTATTATTATTATTATTATTATTATTATTATTATTATTATTATTATTATTATTATTATTATTATTATTATTATTATTATTATTATTATTATTATTATTATTATTATTATTATACCCTTAGCTCATTTTACATGTTAATCTAAACAACTAATTTTTTCAAATATATTTTTACCAACCATTGATATAATTCGCTAGTCAAATTCGCTAATATAATCCGCTAACGCTAACCGCTAACTGCTGATTGTCAAACAAGGACATTGCGAGGTAGTTCTCACTTCAATTTGTTGTGTGATTTGAATACTCTCTTTGTCAACAAATCCCTCAAAGTAGTTAATATGATTGACTTTATTAATTATATTTTTTAAATTTTTTCATGGTATTAATAAAATACTTGGTAAATAAATATATAACATTATTTTGTATTATAACTTTGATCTTTAATTAAAAAATAGTGCACAACTAAGATAATAGACAATGTATAGTAGTGAATATAATCAATTGATGAATTTGAATGTAAGAAATTTTACATTGGAGAAATATAAAGACAAAATAACTAATAAAATTATTTCTCTTAATTAATTTATTGATAATGAATAATTTTTTTTTTTAAATAAAGCATTGTAGGAGCAATGTAGCGAATATAATCAATTGATGAATTTGAATGTAAAGATTTTTTATATTGGAGAAAAATAAATACAATATAACTAATGAAATTATTTCTGTTATTTAATTTATAGATAATGAATAATTTTTTTTGAATAAAGACATTGTAGACACATAATTCTAAATTGAAGAATGCATATGTATTATTTTTTGTTGTAGCTACTAAATTATTACGGAGTATTTATTAATATAATTTAATAAGAGTAAAATAGAGTACTAATTATGTCAACTTTGATTGGGATGAGGTTCGAACCTAAGACATTTCTTATTGAAATCAATGAGTAAGTTAACGGAGAACTAACAGAAATTAACGGAAAAGATAATATTTAACGGAAAAGTTAACGGAAAATCATATTCATTAAGGATAAATTAGGAAATCTTAAGGAAAAATTAAAATCTGAGTCATTCATTTGATTAAAAAATTTAACCGCCATTTTTTCTACCCATTATAGGCCTAACTCTCTTGGGCTCTTATTAGTATAGTAGATTTTAATTTTTTCATGGTATTAATAAAATACTTGGTAAATAAATATATAACATTATTTTGTATTATAACTTTGATCTTTAATTAAAAAATAGTGCACAACTAAGATAATAGACAATGTATAGTAGTGAATATAATCAATTGATGAATTTGAATGTAAGAAATTTTACATTGGAGAAATATAAAGACAAAATAACTAATAAAATTATTTCTCTTAATTAATTTATTGATAATGAATAATTTTTTTTTTTAAATAAAGCATTGTAGGGGCAATGTAGCGAATATAATCAATTGATGAATTTGAATGTAAAGATTTTTTATATTGGAGAAAAATAAATACAATATAACTAATGAAATTATTTCTGTTATTTAATTTATAGATAATGAATAATTTTTTTTTTGAATAAAGACATTGTAGACACATAATTCTAAATTAAATAATGCATATGTATTATTTTTTGTTGTAGCTACTAAATTATTACGGAGTATTTATTAATATAATTTAATAAGAGTAAAATAGAGTACTAATTATGTCAACTTTGATTGGGATGAGGTTCGAACCTAAGACCTTTCTTATTGAAATCAATGAGTAAGTTAACGGAGAACTAACAGAAATTAACGGAAAAGATAATATTTAACTGAAAAGTTAACGGAAAATCATATTCATTAAGGATAAATTAGGAAATCTTAAGGAAAAATTAAAATCTGAGCCATTCATTTGATTAAAAAATTTAACCGCCATTTTTTCTACCCATTATAGGCCTAACTCTCTTGGGCTCTTATTAGTATAGTAGAGATACTAGTTTTTTACGCGCATTGCGCGATTGGGATAATGCTCAATGTTTTTTTTTTTTTTTTTTAAATAAGTACTTTAAAGTATATTAAGGCAAGATTATATTGAAATTGTTCATGCATAGATAATTGAAGGTTGAATTTGCGTATTTAAATAGGTAATTCTTCTCCCAAAGGTTGTGTCCCCAACCCCAAGGGCCCCCCACACTCTGACTCGACAGAGCATTGTGGGAAGTTGTAAATCACGGTGACTCAATGGTTCAGCAGACAGGACCAAATGCCGGTGCGAACAAGGAATTTGCCCACTTTGGACATAATTCCCGCACTGCCGCCGCCGAGGTTCAAACCTTGGTCTCTTCTCCCAAATACTGCCCACTAAACCATTAAGCTAAGCCCGTGTGGGTTAAATAGGTAATTCTAAGTTTACAAATGCAAGATAATATAGTCAAGATTGATTATAATTGTCAATAAAATAATTGTATAGGTATGGTTGAAACCAAATACGGAACATAAGGGAGAACAAATAAAAATTAGGGCATAAAATATTAAATATATACTAATATTATTTGAGGAGATTTCGACATTAGGATTTGTGGTTAAGTTCTATTAAGACTTTAATTAATATTAGAATTAGATTAATGGTGTAATTATAATTCTATATTAGACGTTAATATTAGAATTAGACTAACGGTGAATTAACGGTATTTAACGAAAATGTTAAATGGATAATCATATAATTAAGGATAAATTAGAAAAACATTAAAAAAAAAAATTAAAACCTGAACAATTTGAATCATTCATTTGATTTAATAATTTGGCGGTCATTTTTTCTACCCAATGTTAATAATTAAATAAATTCGTTGGTCAAATCCGCTAACTGCTGATTATCAAACAAGGACATTGCAAGGTAGTTCTCACTTCAATTTGTTGTGTGATTTGGGTACTCTCTTTGTCACAAAATCTCTCAAATAGTTAATATGGTTGGCTTTATTAATTATATTTTTTTTAATTTTTTCATGGTATTAATAAAATACTTGGTAAATAAATATATAGCATTATTTTGTATTATAACTTTGATATTTAATTAGAAAAATAGTGCACAAAAAAGATAATAGACAATGTAGTGAATATAATCAATTGATGAATTTGAATGTAAAAATTTTTACATTTGAGAAAAATAAAGACAATATAACTAATGAAAATATTTCTCTTAATTAATTTATTGATAATGAATAATTTTTTTTTTTACTGAATTAAGACATTGTAAGGACAATGTAGCGAATATAATCAATTAATAAATTTCAATATAAAGAATTTTTATATTGTAGAAAAATAAAGACAATATAACTAATACAATTATTTCTCTTATTTAATTTATTGATAATGAATAATTTTTTTTGAATAAATGCATTGTAGACACATAATTCTAAATTAAAGAAATGCATATCTATAATTTTTTGTTGTAGCTACTAAATTATTATTTATATAATTTAATAAGAGTAAAATAGAGTACTAATTATGCCAACTTTGATTGGGATGAGGTTCGAACCTAAGACCTTTTTTTTTTTTTTTATTGAAATCAATGAGTAAGTTAACGGTGAACTAACGGCAATTCTTAAAATTTTAACGGAATTAGTAACAGTGTGTGGGTATTTTAGGAAATTTTAGTGTAAAATTTAAATCTTATCAATCTTTTAATCAATCTGAGCCATTCATTTGATTAAAATCTGTGACCGCCATTTTTTCTACCCATTATAGGCCTAACTCTCTTGGGCTCTTATTAGTATATATATATATATATATATATATATATATATATATATATATATATATATATATATATATAGTAGATATTTCTCTTATTTAATTTATTGATAATGAATAATTTTTTTTGAATAAATGCATTGTGGACACATAATTTTAAATTAAAGAAATGCATATCTATAATTTTTTGTTGTAGCTACTAAATTATTATTTATATAATTTAATAAGAGTAAAATAGAGTACTAATTATGCCAACTTTGATTGGGATGAGGTTCGAAGCTAAGACCTTTTTTTTTATTGAAATCAATGAGTAAGTTAACGGTGAACTAACGGCAATTCTTAAAATTTTAACGGAATTAGTAACGGTGTGTGGGTATTTTAGGAAATTTTAGTGTAAAATTTAAATCTTATCAATCTTTTAATCAATCTGAGCCATTCATTTGATTAAAATCTGTGACCGCTATTTTTTCTACCCATTATAGGCCTAACTCTCTTGAGCTCTTATTAGTATAGTAGATATATATATATAATAGTAGATAGTAGATAAATATGATTATTAGTTTTATCATTTCAAAGTTTCTACCAATTGGGGGCTCTGGAACAATTTCAAAATGTTGGGCAGCAATCTGTTTGTTGGGCAGGACAATATTAATTGCAAATCAGACTTTTTAGAATCCTTCACCAATATAAATAGTGTCTAAAGCAATGGTTAGTGTCTGCATAATTGCATATGTAAGTCCCTTTTAAACTACTATGTTGAAGAACATATATTAAAAGCTCCTAAGAAGGCACTTGATCTGGCTTGTTCTTTTACTATCCGAAATCATCTTCTTATATATTCTTAAAGATTTTTTATATTTTCTTTTAATAAGGAAAAGAGTTAAATAAGCCTCTAAACATTACCTGAAAAGTCAATTAAATCGCTAAATTTTAAAAACGTACAATTACACTCTTTAACATCTCATATTGAAGCAATTAGGTCCAATATATAACAGATAAATGACCTGCAATTGTAGGTCATTTTTTATTTCGGCGAAAATTTGACGATGGCCGAACCGTCGCCGGTCGCCATCTCCATGGAAGGTGACCGCTGGGCGCCTTCTCTCAATGAGAAGTCCATGGAAGGCGACCAGTCGCCTTCCGCCGGAGAAGGCGACTAACTGGTCGCCTTCCGCGGCGGAAGGCGAACGCCCGCCGGAGATGGCAATCTGCGACAGTTCGACCGTCGTCGAATTTTCGCCGAAATAAAAAATGACCTACAATTGCAGGTTATTTATCTATTCTTAGACCTAATTGTATCAATATGACATGTTAAAAGTTGTAATTACAATTTTTTAAAGTTTAAGGGCCTAATTGATTTTTCAGGTAATGTTTAAGGGCTTATTATTATTTTCTCTTTTTTATATTTTCTGCCATTTATTAATATTATATTAATTATTAATAGCCACCGTGCTTTTAGAGATTACTTCAACGGTGTCCAATTTCTGCAGCCTTAATAGATTACTTGATCGTTTTCCGGCTATCCTCAAAAGGTCCGTCCCAGTTGAAGAAACCCCAGCTGCTGGAACCTCAAGAAAGCAACTTGTTACTCCCAAGTTTCTCTCTTCTGGAATGGAACACAATCTTCCAATTGGTTGGCGCTTCTTTAAGGTTATGAGGCGGGGGTTCCATACCAGACTCGTATGTTGTTCTCTATCCTAGGATCTGCTCTTTGTCAGTTAGTCTTATGTGATGCTTTGTTTTTTTTTGTTTTATAATTTTCTCTACTTAATTGTTGCATGCATAGAACCTGCCGCCCATTATGTGTAAGAAGCTTGGTGAAAAAAAGGCGGAAGAAGCGGTGTTAACAGGCCAAAATGGGAGCTTCAAAGTTAAAATCCAAGAAGGCAAAGATCAAAGGCTCTGTTTCACAAAGGGGTGGGATGATTTTGTGGGGCAAAATGGCATATCTCGTGGAGATTTTGCCGTGTTTGAACACATGGGCAGTTTTCATTTCAGTGTCGTTCTGTTTGATCTAACTTGTTGCCAGAAAGATGTCCATGTCAACCCAGAAACCACCAGCAATGACAGTGAAGGTGGGTTACCATTCTCTGCATATCTCTAACATTTGCACACATTTTCACAGCAAACCAAAACCCACCCTAGCTAAGTTAGTCGATTGAGTTTATCTCATACACACTGTGGCCCCGTTTGGTAAAATAGTTAGTCTATAAGTCAATTTTGACTTATTTGATCACTATTAATTTTTTAATTTGGTTAAAAAATAAGTGTTTAATTAGCTCTTTGTAACTTTAAAATGCTAAAAATAAAAAATTTGCTCAAAGCAACTTTTTCAATTAACTTTTTGAGAAAAGAAATTATACCAAACAGCTATCAGCCACTACAAGAAAAATGCACATAGACAACAGTTTTTAACACAAACGTTGTCTTTTGTATAAAAGACAACAGTTTGGTCCAAAACCATTGTCTTTGATGCAACACTTTTGTCAAAGACAACGGTTTTTACTTAACCGTTGTTATAACTGTGTTGTCTTTGTGCATTTTGTGAAAAGACAACACCACAACAACAACGGTTTACCAAACACCTTTCTACCATCAGCTAATGTTATCAACTAGTTATACCCTCTAAGTAACCCAATCAGGTAACAACTATCAGCTAACAACCATTTACCAAAAATAAAAAAGCAGATTACTATTGTTTGTTGTAGGAGGAAAGAATTTGTGTACCGGGCAAGAAAATTCTAGTTGCTTTACAACCACCATCAAAGCATACAATTTACGCAGATGTCCTTACATGGTGAGGCTGTTACTCATTGTTTGAGCACTATTTTTTCCAAACATTTTGTTCATATTAGTACTAACTTGTATTACTATGAACTTTAATCTGCAGCACATTCCACGGAAGTTTTGTACATCAAACAATCTTTTGATGAGCACAATAAGCATCACTCTAAGAGGACCCTGTGGTAAAATCTGGCCAGCCAAACTTAGATCATATGTTAAGACAAGTGGAGGGCTAGGCTATGCATGCATTTTAGATGGGTGGAAAGAATTTGCCATACACTATGATCTTAAGGAGGGAGATATCTGCAGCTTTCAGTTCATTCGTCGCTCGACTTCTTACTCTTTCATGGTGGATGTGAAGATACTTCCGGCCTGTTAATTAACTTACTTCGCTTTAGCACTAATCCAAGATGACCTCTTTTTTTTGGTCCTTTTTGAATCATCTTGGCAAATACAGCATGTGTTTTTTGGTCTGTTTGTGGATATTTTGGCAAACATGGTAGGAAGCTGCTAGCTTCCTTTCTACTGATATGATAATATTGGGCAAAATGCAGTAATCTTGTTCTCATTTCTTTTATCAGTTTCATGACTTTCTGATCTCTTCATCTAACAAAGAACTGGGGGGATGAGGATTGAGCGAGGCAGCTACTTTAATGGCTGGTTAAACTATTTAACATTCCAATTTGGTGAATCAAAATGACTTTCTATTTCCGTCTTAATTGTCTGGTCACCAAATAAGGTCATCTTTAATGTCATGATGCTTGAATATGATAGTTTTACCTTCATCATTATAATTCATCCGTAGCTTTAAGATCGAATAACTAAAATGAATTATTCCCTCTATCTTATTTTATGTGTCTGGTGAGGCTTGATTGAAGTTATTTTTAATTTATTTTTTTACAAAAAAAATCACACTTTTTTCCCTGAGTTATATACTTATAGCACTTTTCCTTCTAAATTATTTAAGTGCCAATTTTTTCTCCTAAAATGTTAAATGGACATATTTATCCTTAAAATAAATATTCCATTTATTTTTCTTCTCCAACAAATAATGACCATGATTCGGTTCAACCCGAACAGATAGCAACCAAACCGAAATATATTTCGATTACAATTTAGAATCGAAACACGATATTTAAAGTTTATTAAAATCGTGAACCGAAACGGCCGATTCATGTTCCGAACTGAAAAAAATACATTTATTGTTAAATTTAGACTATTTTAAAAATAAAAAATAAAATTTTAAAATAAAGTTTGAACCAGCAGTTCAAACTGGATCCAGAATTGTTAACCGGCGGTTCAAAATCAAAACCAAAACCAATCGCGATCATATATACTTATATGTGATAATCAGAATAAATATAAAAAAGAACATACACTATTTGTATATATTATAATTCTAATTTTAAACTAATGCTAGTAGTTGTTCCAATGTGAACCGTCGGTTCACGGTTCAAGATCCAGTTTTTTTATTCATGATTTTAATAAACTGAAATCCAAATATTGGGTTCTAGATCTGAATCATAACCGGAAACTTTCAATTCAATTGCTATAATGTCCAATTCAATTCGAATCGAACTGTGGTCATCCCTACGTATAAGTAATAATTTGTTGGAGAAGAAAAATAAATAAAATGTTTACTTTAAGGGTAGAGATGTCAATTTAATATTTCGGGGGGGGGGGGGGGGGGGGGTCGGGGGGGCCGCCACTTTTTTAAAATAATTGTGGGGGCTAATATGCTTACATGGATAATTCAGGGAGAAAATGTGCAATAAACATATAATTCAGGAGAAAAAATTGCCACTTTCCCATTTTTTTATACTATTAAATTTAGTATTAATGTACAAAATTTATATATATAGAAACTACACTACAAGTATTATTATTAAACACACAAAAAAAAAATCAAATTTAAAATAAGTAAAAAATACTAAAAAAAAACCGATTTAACCAATAAATAGTAAGTAGGACATGAGAAGTATTAAATATAATACCAAATTCGTAGAGCTAAAGAGGTAATAAGATTTTTCAAAATTAAATAGGCTTAGATGGTTTTTTTTTTTTTTTTTTTTTTCTGGGAATACAAGGGGGGAACCTGGATACAAAAAATCATCTAACTAGAAGCGCCCAATTGGTCATTGCGCACCAAAACATCACACCCCAGGGGATTAGGCTCATATGTTATTACCCAAATTAGTGTTATACCCGTGTGATGCACAGCAAAAAATTTGTTATTATGAATTTAAATTATTAAAAAATAGAAAAAATGAAAAAATATTAAAATGTACAATATAATAATATAGTTATACTTTTATATAGATTTGGTGAAGTATTTATTTACATAACATACAAAATTAAAATTATAAATTTGTATGGTTAATATCATCTCTAGTTATATACTCCGTACATATTTAGATAAATTTATAGATAAAATTCACATAATTAAATTGATTTATTCCTAATTATATTTCATATGTATTATAATTCTAAGAAAATGAATATAATAACTAAGAAAATTATACTAAAAAATCAATAAAAATGTAAATTTTAAATTTTGTATGAGTAAGTTTAAAATCTAATCGGATGCATTTCCTTATATGATTGTATAATACATTGTATATACACATAATATTTATTAATATGTATATAGGTAAATTTTATAATATAATTTTATTAATTAGAATTTATATTGATAGATTTATAATTAAAAAAATTACATTTAAAAATTAAAAAATTAGCATTTAAATTTTATATGATTAATATAGTGAATAAGTATATGTATGTATGTATTTAAAAATATTTTTAAATATTTATGAACACATATTTTGTTAATTTTATAATTTCATTTCCTAAACTATATTTGATATTTTAGTTCATATTTTATTAATTATAATTTAATGAAATTGTCACAAATATTGTCACGAAAGAAATATTATATTTTGCAATTTCATTAATTACATTAATTATAACTACCTAATATTGTAGCAATTAACATAATAATTTTATTAATTATATTAATTTTAATATTTGTTTTCTTCCAATATTGAAATATATTACCATAAAATTTCTATAATAATTAATGAAATTACCACAATTTTGAAATATATTACCATAATAATGACAAATTGTTTTTTTTGCTTGGATGTATGCCAGAAAAAACGATGAGAACTGATGGAATTGTATTAACAGAACTTGATTACCATGAGATCAGATGATGTGAATATATACAATAGAGAGTCATTGTGTGATAATGATAAGAAGTAGAGAGTCACAGTGTGACAAGGATAAGAAGTTCTAAACAGACTCAGATGCATAGAGTCCTAATACTCCCCCTCAAGCACAGTGTATACTAGTAACCTGTAGTTTGTCCCTTAGGGAAGAAAATCTAGGTCCAGGTAGAGCTTTGGTGAAGTTATCAGCAAGTTGATCCTTTGTGGAGATGAAGTTGACTTGAATATCGTCTGAAGCTACTCGATCACGAACAAAATGATAATCAATCTCCACATGTTTGGTGCGCGCATGAAAGATTGGGTTGGCACTCATATATGTAGCTCCTAGATTATCACACCATAATTTTGGAATGGAAATACCCGGAATTTGTATCTCACGCAGTAATGACATAATCCATAGAACTTCAGCACAAACATATGCAAGAGCTTTGTATTCAGCCTCAGTGGATGACCTATCAACAGTTCTCTGTTTCTTGCAAACCCAGGATATAAGATTACTCCCCAAGAAAATAGCAAAACCACTCGTGAATTTTCGATCCTCGGGACAACCAGCCCAATCAGAATCAGAGAAGGCATGAATGTCTCTAGATGAGCACCGTCGTATGCGTAAACCATGATCAACTGTTCCCTTAACATATCTGAGTACCCGTTTGAGCTGCTCCCAGTGTGACATGGTGGGATCATGCATATGTTGGCATAACTGATTAACTGCAAAGGATAGGTCAGGTCGTGTGACAGTGAGATATTGCAGTGCTCCAGCTAGACTCCTGTACTGTGTGGGATCATCATATAGATCTGAATTGAAGGGGACAGTTTTCGAGATAGAGATAGGAGTAGAAAGGGGTTTGCATTCAGACATTCCAGCCCGTTTTAAAATATCATTCATATACCGTTGTTGAGATAAAATAATCCCATTGTCACTCTTAACTGTTTCAATACCCAGAAAGAAATTTGGTTCACCAAGATCTCTGATTTTGAATGTAGCAGACAGTTTGGACAAGAGCTGAGACATAATACCTTGATCACTTCCCATTACAAGAATGTCATCCACGTATACCAATAGATAAACCAAAGCAGAGTCTTTAGAGTAATAGAACAGAGAGACATCTGTCTTGGATGCTTGAAAGCCAATTGATAGAAAGAACGTATGCAGTCGATTAAACCAGGCTCTGGGAGCTTGTTTTAACCCATACAGAGATCTTTTTAACAAACAAACATGATTCGGGAAGTTAGGATCAATATAACCAGGGGGTTGCTTCATATAAACTGTTTCAGCCAGATTGCCATTCAGAAAAGCATTATGAACATCTAGCTGTTTGATAGACCACCCAGATGATAAAGCTAGAGATAGAAGGAGTCTTACAGCCGTAGGCTTTACCATTAGACTAAATGTGTCAAAGAAGTTCTGGCCTGGAACCTGATTAAAACCTTTCGCAACCAGCCTGGCTTTATGCCTTTCAATAGCACCATCAGCCTTTCTCTTCGTACGAAACACCCATTTACAGCCAATAATATTCATACCTGTAGTGGGTGGAACTAGAGACCATGTGTGGTTATGCAGGAGAGCATTGAATTCTTGGTCCATGACTTCACGCCACTCAGGATATTTGACAGCTTGAGAGTGACATGTGGGTTCCGTGGGATGCACCTGAGCTGCTAGAGCAAAAAGAGGAGCATCTGCGTTGCTGCGAGTGGCCATAGAGTGAGTACGGACATTGGGCCTGGTGGACCGCCCACATGGACGGCCTCGCTGGCGAGCAACAGGCTCCACCGGATCACCCGACGAGGCAGCCTGTCCGAGATCCACGACTGGTTCGAATGAAGCTGGTAGCGGCGGTTCTGGCAGCTCATCACTGGACACGGCAGGAATAGGTGTGCTGTGACTGAGAACAGATTCCGCCCAAGGTCCGGAAAACGGAGTAGATAGATCCTACAAAGAAGTTTTAGTAGCAAAGGGGAAAACTTCTTCATCAAATCTAACATGCCTGCATGTGTAAATCTTATTAGTATGTAAGTCCATGCATCTGTACCCCCTAAAGGACTCAGGATAACCTAGGAAGACACATGGAGAAGACCTGTATGACATCTTATGACGATTATATGGTCGAAGATGAGGGTAGCATAAACACCCAAAGACACGAAGAAAAAGATAGGAAGGAGGGTATTTATGTAACAGGAGATGAGGACTGGAGTTATTTAATACAGAAGACGGCATTCTGTTAATTAAATAGACAGCAGTCTCAAAAGCAAAATCCCAAAATTTCAAAGGAACAGAGGCATGAGCTAGAAGAGCCAGACCAGTTTCAACAATGTGACGATGTTTTCGTTCAACACGACCATTCTGTTCATGTGTATAGGCACATGATTGTCTATGTTGAATTCCTAATTGAACAAACGAAGAATGCAACTTTTTGTACTCAGCACCTAAATGAGACTGAATGGCCTTTATTTGCAATTAAAAGACCGTTCAACAAGAGTACGAAATTTATCAAAGATGACATAAAGATCAGACTTTAATTTCATAGGGAAGAACCATGTATAACGGGAATAGTCATCCACAAATATCACAAAATAACGGAAGCCAGAAGTAGATAAAGTGGGCGCAGGACCCCAAATGTCTGTGTAAATAAGATATAGTACTTGAGAACTAGAGGAAGCAACACGGGGGAGGGAAAAACGGGCAGATTTGCCTAATTGACACGCATTGCATAAAGAATTATGACAACGAATATTATCATGAGACCCACTAACCAAACAAGAACGAAGTATATGGCTAAGAACACGGTTATGAGGATGACCCAGACGATTGTGCCAAGTGGAAGTCGAGGCACGAGCGGAAAGAAACGCTGACGGAGACGAACTAGGTAATAAAAGTGTGTATAGTCCCCCCAAACTATTTCCCCGAAGAAGGATTTCCTTGGTATTGATATCCTTCACAACAAAAAAGGAGGGGTGAAACTCAAAAAAGACTTTATTATCGGATGCAAACTTCTGAACAGATAATAAAGAATTAGACAAACATGGAACGTGAAGTATATCAGACAATGTAAATGATCTAGAAGGGGTATTAAAAGAGGCATGACCAACATGTCTAATAGATAAACCCATACCGTCACTGACACGTAAAGTGTCATTACCAGTGTACTTCTCCGATGTAGAAAGGGCAGCGATGTTTGGAGTTGCATGATTTGTGGCTCCAGTGTCCGGAACCTAAGTATGAGAATTTGACGAGGTTTTAGCACCTAAACCATTCTGAAACACCAAATTAGCTTGAGAACCCGGAGCCCCTGAATAACGCCGGAAACAGTTGACTCCCGTGTGACCGAAACTTTTACAAATTTGACACGGATCATTATAGCGCCAAAAACAATTGGCTCACGTGTGACCAAAACGTTTACAAATTTGACATGGATCATCATAGCGCCAAAAACAATTGACTCCCGTTTGACCAAAACGTTTACAAATTTGACACAGATCATCATAGCGCCAAAAACAATTAGCTCCCGTGTGACCAAAATCTTTACAGATTTGACACTGAATATGAAGGCCACGACTACCACGACGCTGGTTGAGTGGAGAATCGTCCGAGTTCGGTCGGATTGCTGGGTCGCCGATCCTTCTGCATACTAAAGCTTCCATTTTTTGTAATCTTTTTCTTGGGAAACGAACAGTGCTATGCTATGGATGAGAACCAACACTGACTAGGATTTTTTTTTATTTTTTTCAGAGAAAAAAATCCTAGCTACTTGATTACAACGAGATCAGATGATGTGAATATATACAATAGAGAGTCACAGTATGATAAGGATAAGAAGTAGAGAGTCACAGTGTGACAAGGATGAGAAGTTCTAAACAGACTCAGATACATAGAGTCCTAATAAAAACAATGGATGCCAAAAAAACAACCCCCATCACTAGAAAACGCACCACCATCAAAAGGTCGTCGGATTGAGCACAATACTGTCTATAAAGTCAACATGTAGAAACACCAAAAACCAGCAACCAAGACAAAACGCTAACATATCAAAACAGTCCTCAGTAACAAAGTATAACTAGTGTCTCACTGCCATCGGCAAAAACTTTACAAAGAACACTCCATAATGGCCGAAAAACAGAAGGCTGCCCAGATATCTTGGGGATGTTATCACCTTTAATATCCTCCAACTTAAGCTAGCTGATTCTGGATTTGATAATCTCATCACCCCTGACATCTTATGATGAAAGATGGTGAATGGATCACAGAGGCACATAGAAATAACTTTGATTTATATTGAAGTATTAATATTGCTTCTATAAAATTATGGCCAAGGCCATTGAAAATCAGTTGCCACAAACTTCTCTGATCCATTACGTCAGTCGTCACCAGCTAAATTACAAAGAATGAGATAGTTAAATACCAATCATAGTTAAATACCAATCACCCCACAAGGGTTTGAACTTGGGACCTTTCATTTAAGAAGCCACAACCATATCACTCAACCACAAAGTCTTTGGTATTATTTTATGTATATTAATCATATGATTTATTAACCCAATAAGGTAGCTCAAGTGGCAAATGAGCTCTCTTTGTGGGGGAGAATTTCAGGATAACCTGGGTTCGATGTGCCTCTTGGAGCGAACTGGGTAGACCTGGACCGTTAAACGGACAGAGAAAGACCCGGACCACAATGTGTGGTTGACACAAAAAAAATCATACGATTTACTTTTATTAGATGTTATTTATTTTTATTTAAATTTTAATTGTAAATTATTCATATTATTATGCAGATATTATTTTATGTATATTAATGATATGGTTTATTTTTATTCGATGTTATTTTTATTTTTATTTACTATTTTTATTTAAATTTTAATTGTAAATTATTCATATTATTATGCATATATTATTTTATGTATATTAATCATATGATTTATTTTTAGTAGATGTTATTTTAATTTCTTTATTTACTATTTTTATCATATTATGAATATATACATAGTTAGTTAATAAAATCAATGATTCTTACTAAAATAACATACATGAGAAAAAAATGAAAATATTAAAAAGTGCATTGTTTACTACCTTTGTATGCTACTGCTGACTTTGCAGCTTTTGCAGCCTCAGCTCCCTAGTCTTTCTAGCAACCTCCCTTGTACGAGATACCTCCTCATCTGCTGATGCCACTTATGCTGCTAAAGTAGTATCTTCAGTTGATATAGAAGGAGTTTCAGTTGTTTCCTGAATCCCATTTGATCTTTCTCAATGTTAGTGTTCAATTCCTTCCTTAGCGCCATGCTTTCAAACAAGTGAAAACAAAAAACTGAAAATATTGGAAAGTACATTGTTTACTGCCTTGTATATTCAGTTTGTTAAAATAGATTTGCAAGTGACATACACTATGTTCAAAGTAATTATTTAAATGTTACCTCTTAGAATAGATAGAAAAATACTCTCAAAAATATCGTACATATAATAGACAATTTAACACAGTTAATTAATTTGTGTTCAATTATTAGAGCATACTGATTTTTAATTTCCTGATGCATACATATCTTATGTGCATTTATAATTTAAATTGAGATGAAATCTTACATGTGCATATGAATGAGGAATGCCTTGCATTCATTTGTGTGAAGACACTTAATTGTTATGTATTTATCTAACAATTGTTATATTTTATCACTATTAAACATGGATTAATGTTTAATCACATGCATTACTTGTGTTTTGCTAATTTGGAGTTTTCTATGATGACAAAAAAGCTATTAATGGGATCCTCTAGAGGACGATATTGTATGCTGCATCTTTGAGAAAAGAGCTGCAAAGCAACTTATAGACCATCTTCGAGATGTTAGTGAGGATTTAGCAAACAACAAATCCAAGTCACATTGGATTTCTGAGGATGTGCCAGGTGGCTTAGTTCGCATTTGGGAAAGTGAGGCATTCAAAAAGCTCTTGAAGAAAACAAGATTAATTGAAGTTCAAATTATGAATGACTAGGTGTATTGCTTCATAGTTGTGGTTCTATTTCTATGACTAAACATCATTCGAAGATTGGTAAGTTTGAAGAAAAAATTAATATAGCTTATCTTTTATAATATTATGTTAAGTATGTTGTGATTTTGTATATTGTTTTTGAATAGAAAGAAAAGCTTGGAGAATATCCAAGTCATGCAATCTTGTATCAACACACTCATAAACGCAAGAAAAGATGGAGCATATGTTTGTTCAAAAACTCAAAATGTTGTAAGAAATATTTCTAATATCACTTCTATTTAAATTATCATATGAAATTATTTTAGTAGATGAAAATGTTTTTTCTTATTGATTTTATAGGACACAATGAATGGACTATGACAAACTCAAGTTGATGCATCAAATGCAAAGTTGTGGTTGGAAGCCACCGTTGCATAAAAAGAGGAGGTTATGTATATCGCTTTGGCTTGGATACTCAACACTATTTCTCAAAGGCTTCAAGGCAATTAAAATCTAAGTTTGGAGTGTCATTCAAATGCAACTTTGATAGTAGAAATTCAACAAATGTGAGAAGAGAAAAATATGTTTCGGGAAGATAACAAGTTGTTTTGGGAGCATGTTGAAAAGATGGGTGCTATATTTGCATAACCTAATGAAAATTCTAAGTTGTTTGCCTCTTTAAAGTTAAACTACAACTCCACCTCAATAAATGAGGAAATATAGTCCCCCCTTATGAACATTAAGTAATTTATGTTTTTGTGACTTTTTGTGTGTGTGTGTGTGGTAATAGTGTTTTGAAACATCTATGGACATGATACTATATTTTGGATGGTGAAGCTACTCTAAAACAATGATGGATGCATAGATTGAATTGTATTTTGGATGGTAGAAAGTGCTACAAAACACAACTAGTTTGGGTTGTAAATAATTTTGATGTTTATATGTATATTCATTTTGAAATTAAGTAGTTTTTACATTACTTTGTTGATGACATAGAATTTATTGATAATAAGTAAAACTAAAATATGGCAAGATCAAAATAATAAAAGTAATGTAAATAGTTTCGGATTTTCTGCCAACAGCTAGTTGCAATTTTTGACTAACAATTTGAAGGAACTCTGCATAATACAATAGTGGTCAAAGTCACGGGGTACTCCAAATATGGTCAAAGTCACGGGGGCCCAAGCAACTTCAGTTACGTGTCCATACAGTGACCATCTTCCCTGTTGTCGGTGGCTGTTGTGCATGGGCCGATTCAAGCTCGCTTTTGCTTTGATAATTTGTGGCTAAAGGAGGAGGCGTGCAGCGAAATTGTGAATCACACTTGGGATTCGACTTTTGGAATGGATATCCTGGAGAGGGTAGCAATCTGCAGCGAGAATATATGGCAGTGGGGGAAGAATTTCAATAACGGATTACAATGCAAAATTGATTATAATAAGCGTCGCCTGGAGAGGTTGCGACCGCGTATGGATCCAGATGGCTTATATGAGTATAATTGTGTCGAGAAGGATCTGTTGAGATTGTTAGAACAACAGAACTTGTTTTGGAAGCAGCGAGCGAAGGAGCACTGATGGAGGGGGTGATTTGAACATAAAGTTCTTTCATAATTCCGTGAAAACTCGTCGCAGAAGAAATAAGGTGGAGAAGCTTCTTGATGATAATGGTATTCAGGTTGAGGGCGCTGAGGCGATCGGGGGAGTTATCACAAATTACTTCACTAAGTTATTCACGGCTGAAACTGGCGACGTGGAGGAGGTAATTTCTTGTATCAATTCTCACATCCTGCCTTCTGATAATGCTAGATTAGTCCGGCCAGTTAGTGCAGATGAGGTGAGACATGCCCTCTTTCAAATGCATTCGGACAAATCTTCTGGTCCTGATGGTTTTGGCCCGGGGTTCTTTCAACACTATTGGAATATCTTTGGGAGTGACATCACTTTGTTCTGTCGCCGCTTTTTTGAGTCTAAAAAGTTGCCGGCTAGGGCAAACGATACGTTTGTTATGCTGGTTCCTAAGAAGGTTGCCCCTGAATCTATGAAGGATCTCCGTCCTATAGCGTTGTGCAATGTGTTGTATAAGATAGTGTCGAAGATGTGTGCTAACAGGATGAAAACCTTACTTGATGGAATTATTTCACTAGCTCAGAGTGCTTTTGTGCTAGGACGTCTCATCACTGATAATATAATGCTTGGGTATGAGGCGCACCACTACCTGAAGCGTAAGACGCAGGGTAGGGATGGAGTTGCTGCTTTGAAGATTGATATGAGCAAGGCTTATAACCGGGTAGAATGGAATTTTCTTTGTGCAGTAATGAAGAAGATGGGTTTTTTCACAGGACTGGGTGGATATTATTTATGAAACGATTAGTTCAGTCAACTATCATGTCCTCCATGAACAACGGAAGTTGGGCCCTATTAAACTGAGAAGGGGTCTACAACAGGGTGACCCACTGTCCCCTTATCTTTTCCTGTTGGTGGCTGAGGGTTTGAGCGCGTTAATAGATAATCGTATGCGGAGGGGTTTGCTGCACGGAATTACCATAGCTCGGGGAGCGCCTTCAATTTCCCATCTACTGTTTGCAGACGATTGTTTCCTCTTTCTACAGGCAAATGGTGAATAAAGCTATATAATGAAGGGGGTGCTGGATACATATGCTGCCGCGTCAGGCCAACGGGTTAATTTTGATAAATCTATGATCTGCTTCAGTTCAAACGTTGCACAGTCTATAAGAGGGGAGGTGGTGAATATTCTGGGAGTTAGCCAAGGGGACACTTCTGGCAGGTATCTGGGTTTGCCTTCCCTGGTTTCAGGGAATAAAAAAGCTATACTTGGTTTTCTGAAGGACAAAATATTGAGTCGGGTTCGTAGTTGGAACTCGAGGTGTCTATCTCGTGCGGGGCGGGAAGTTTTGTTGAAGAATGTGCTGCAAGCTATGCCCTGTTATTCCATGATGGTGTTTTTGCTCCCGAAGGGCTTGTTTAACGAGATAGAGGTGCTCCTGAACATGTACTTTTGGACGGAGAATGCCAATAACGCCAAAGGCTTGCGGTGGAAAACCTGGAAGTGTCTTCGTTTGCCAAAGGATAAAGGAGGCATGGACTTTAGACAGCTGCATGAAATGAACCTAACTTTGCTAGGGAAGCAGGTTTGGCGCTTGCTTACTAGACCTAACTCCCTTGTAGCTCGAGTGTATAAAAGCCGATATTAGCCGCGTTGCTCTTTGTTTGATGCAACCGCTGGAAGTAATCCGTCGTTTGTTTGGCAAGGACTGTTGAAGGCAGTGGAAACAATACATAGGGGAAGCCGAAGGTGTATTGGGGATGACCAGACCACTACCATTGGTTTTGATCCATGGTTACCGTCCAGTGACAATCCGTTCGTGACATCGCCGCTACATGATTCCATTATGGCGACTCCTGTGTCGTTCTTACTTGATATCCACGGTGCACGATGGGATGTGGATTGTGTGAGGGATATCTTTAACACCCGTGATGCATCTCTCATCATGAATATACCGGTAAGTTTACGAAAGCCTCCGGACGCCTGGGTGTGGGGTGGTGGACTGAAGGGTGAGTACTCAGTGAAGTCATGTTACAGATTGCTAGTGGGGGAAGCTCAAGAAGCATGGTCATGGAGTGTTATCTGGAATTTGCAGGTACCCCCTAAAGTCAAATTCTTTTGTTGGCAGCTTGCGAGTTATATTCTTCTTACCCGTGATGCTCTTTTGATGAAGCAAGTTCCTTGCGTGATTTTATGCCATATGTGCAGTGTTGTGAATGAATCTGTGAGCCATCTTTTTACGGAGTGCCCAGTTGTGTTAAGTGTTTGGACTCAGATGGGGTTTCCGTTACTGCATTCTGCACAAGGTAATATAGGCCACTGGTTTTTCGAAATGATTTTCACTCTTAATTTTGATGATAGAGCTAAGTTCGCAATGGTGTGCTAGGGCTTGTAGGGAAGCAGGAATGAGAAAATCTGGGATGGAGTCCCCTTCGTTCGGGATGTTGCTGTAGTGAGGGCTTTGTGTTTTGTGTCGAATTGGAGAGAAGCTAATGTGACGCCCAAGCAGTCGCATGCTACCAGTGAAGGAGCAACTCGGTGGAAACCTCCTTCTACTGGACGCATCAAGTTGAATACTGATACAGGAATGGATTTACAAAATAATCGGATGGGTCTAGGGTGGATCTTACGGGATGATGGAGGGGTTTTCTTGGCTGTGAAGTGCATTACTGTTGCGGGAAGTTTTGATGTCAAGGTGGCGAAGGCGATGTGTGTTTGTGAAGCTCTATCTTGGCTTAAGGGAACAGGACTTGGTGATGTCGATGTAGAAACTGATTCTCAGCTTGTGTTTAATTCTTTAAAATCATTCTCTTTTACTTTTGCTTTTGGTTATGTAGTAGATGATATTAAAGAAGTTGTCTCCGAAATACACGGGGTAAACTTCTGCTTTGTAAAGCGATCTGCGAATCGTGCTGCCCACCTTGTTGCGCGGGAAGCCGTTTCTGTGTCAGGTTGCGGGGAGTGGTTTGATAATCCTCCTCATTATCTTGTTGATTGTTTACTGTCTGATTTAATGAATTGATTCGTTATTTGCAAAAAAAAAAAAAAAAAAAAAAATACAATAGTGGATTTTTTCTTCCCATGGTTGGCCAGAAATTGCAACCAACTGTTGGAAGGAAAATTGCAAATACAAGAGTTGACTTGTCTGACCAATTGTTGGTCAGAATTTCCAATACAATGATGAAAATAGTAAGAAATTAGCATATACCAAATTGGTGGGTTACACTTCCAAACTTTGCGTCCAATAATGAGGTGTTGGACGCTATATTCTATCCAATTTTTTGTGTTTTCTAGACCTCGATTTGGGTTGGTTTGTTGGCCGAAAGACCAATTTTCGTCACAAAAATGCATGTTACCATCCAACATCTGTTGGATGGTCAACGCGAGATTACCAGTAGTGTCACGAGGGCACTAAGATCGTTAAAGCGTCTGTTTCTCATGATTCAATTTATTACACATATATTTGAGCATTCAAATATAAACGTTTCAACAAACTTGAACAAATGTATAATTCGTAATTTTTAATAGAAGACTAGAAGGATTGGCAGAACCATTAGAGAAACATAGAAAGTTTAATTTGAGAGAGAAAACAGCAATATTTTTAATGTTCGAAAAAAACACCAAATATTTTGCCCAACATAAAAATATTTATAGGACTTAGGAGACATAGCCAGTAATAAGAGTTTGCAAAATTTTGGACAAAACATTTGACGGGGCGTATAGGTCAAGCTGTTTGTGCTCATTTTGATTTGGGTTTGATTTGCACTAATTACACAAAAGGAAAAACCAAATTATGCTCTGGACCCGTGTCCACATTGAATTGTGGACACGGGCCCAAAACGACGTCGTTTTTAAAAAAAAAAACGCGTCATTTAGTTAAAAAAAAAAAAAAAATTTGCGCGTGTTTTGCCGTTAACGGCGTTATTTTTTTTTTTTTTGATTATGAATGTACAGTTATGCCGTTATGAATGTACAGTTATGCCGTTATGAATGTACAGTTATGCAATTATGAAATTATGAACACAGAGCTCTAACATTATGAACTTACAATTATGAACATATATAGTGATAAAATTATGACCATGGAGCTTTAAAATTGTGAATATAGAGCTTCGAAGATTATGAATGTACAGTTATAGAGTTATGAATCTACAGTTATGGAGTTATGAATCTACAGTTATGAGATTATGAATCTACAGTTATGGAATTATGAATGTACAGTTATTGATCGAATTATGAACAAAGAGCTCTAACATTATGAACTTACAATTATGAACATATAGTGATAAAATTATGAACATAGAGCTCTAAAATTGTGAACATAGAGCTTCGAAAATTATGAATGTACAATTATGGAGTTATGAATGTACAGTTATGAAGTTATGAATGTACAGTTATAGAGTTATGAATGTACAGTTATAGAGTTATGAACGTACAGTTATGGAGTTATGAATGTATAGTTATTAACATATAGTAATAAAATTATGAACATATACTTCTATAACAAAGTGATCTGAAATTAAAAAAAAAAAAAAAAAAAAAAAAAAAAAAAAAAAAAGAAGATAACAGTGCCTAACGGCACTGTTACCCGTGTCCAGCAAGCATTCTGGACACGGGTCCAAGGCATAACGATTGGGAAAAACCTATATGTTATACATGCAATTAAAATTCCTTAAAAACTTTAATAAGAAATGGTACATTGTCCATGGTCTAATTCAAAACTAAAGAAAATAATTTGATCTAATTTTTTCAATTACATCTACTTGAATTTTCACCATTTACATAAAAGAAACCCATGCCAGTTTTGTTTCTTGTATGAAAAATTGTAATTTTTTAACATAATTAATTCTAGGAATGATATATTTACTATTGAACTTTACCAGTTTTTATTCCCGATTTTCAATTGAATCATAAATGGTCCCTTAATTATTAACATTTACTAATTTTCATTATCAACTTTCAATTTGACTATTGATTTTTGTTCTACATTTGGTCATTTAGTTAAATATTCATTTAGTAAGCATTAAATTTAATGGTAAGAATGTAAAAATTGGTTTGTTGTTGAGATGACAAATTGAGTTCATAAATTTAATACATTGGTTCATCATTAGTTGTAATATAAAGAACATATCGATGCATAATAAACTAATTTAGACAAGCATACTGATATGTTTCTGCAACAAATTTGAAGCGATTATGTTATTTGTTTCATCACTTTTAAATATTCAATTTGGAGAAGCAATTCTGCTAGCTAATTTTTACATTATTACCATTAAATTTAATGTTTATTAAATAGACATTCAATCAGAGGACCAAATTTGAAATAAATCAATAGTCAATGAATTATTTATGGTCAAATTAAACGTCAATGATATAAATTGATAAAAGTATATAGTCAAAGGGCCATTTATGATCTAATTGAAAATCAGAAATAAAATTGTTAAATATAAATAGACAATAGACTATCCTTGAAATTAATTATTTTTCAAAATTTCAAATATCCATTTTTTTCATTGTTTAATAAAGTATTAAAATTTACAAACAAATATAAATAATAATCATATAACATAATATTCTCGACATATGTAATGACTGCTTTTGAACAAAACCTTTATATCCTACTCTTAGCCCATAGAATTTTACTTTAGACCAATATAGATTGATTGTACTACTTGTACTCTACATATTCTCATTTCTTAATGTGACTTTTTCTGTTTTCTCTCCCTTTTTAATTTGGTGCAGTATAAGTTATATAACAAAAGTATTTCTAAAGAATATAATTACAAACCGTGTTGATTCACGAAACAAACTTTAAATGAATAAAAATTACATTACATAATAAATAGCATATGCCATGAATATAGTATATACGTATAGGGAATAACTAATAGCAATTTGTTATAGAAATGGATATTTATTTTATTATATAATAAAACAAGTAAAAGTAAATCAAAAGAAATTAAATAAGTCTGCGCCAAACGGCACAAATGACGACACTGTTCAAAAGAAAAGTTGTGATGTTTTTTAGAGCGTCTCATAAATGTGAATAGCAATTAAGTTGTAAATTTGTAATCGATTATTGATTATCAAATTATTAAATCATCTTATTTGTTTATTTATTAATGTGTTTTGAACGGTCCACTCTAAAGTCCAATTGATTATTGATTATTCATTGTAAAAAGAATAACATAATTTCATAAATAAAATTCGTTGAAATAAAAAATTAAATCAAAGGATATAAAAAAAGTCTATTATCATAATTATATTTCTAACCTATTTTATAAAGTAAACGTTGTTATTAAATATTGTCCATACATTTTTCCATTGGGTCTATAAGTCTATTTCATGAGGGCGGTGGGAAAATTTTCGTGACGGTCCATGCGGATTTGTGACGCCATGTTTACATGTCAAACGCAAGTAATTAATTTTCAATCCCAAAATCAACATCGTACAATATAGAATATTAGCAGAATATCCATTCTTCTTCTTCTCGAAGTCCCAACTTTTTGTAAAAGTAAATAAATATTAACCGACCAACTTTAATCTAATAAAATATTTTATATTCTATTAACTAAAATTGAAAGTTTGTGTCGCATATATAAAGTTATAAGAGATATTAAAATGATTTGAATTTAAATTAGTTAAAACTTTTTTTTTTTTTTGAAAAAATTAGTTAAAAACTTAATCTAGGTAATTTGATCATTTTAATATATTTATTAATGCGTAAATACAACTATGAATGACATATAAACAATATAATAATAAAAACTTATTAGGATTAATTTAGCGTAAACTTAAAAACTTAATGTATAAAAAAATTAAAGTATAATATAAAAAGCTGGCAAATTCTCTTATAAGTCGTCATCCGTGAAGCGGGTATAATTTTTTTTATAAGTATACATTTTACCATACAAGTATTAAATTTTTTATCATAACTCCTCAACTCTTAATATTACATTTCGATTTTAAAATATTATATTTTTATCATAAGTATTACATTTTCTCTCATAACAATTAAAGAATTTATCCATGTTTAGGTAACATTTTTCCTCATAAGTTACTATTCAACCCTAAATATTATATTTTGATTTAATTTAAAGGTATTATATTTTCTCACATAAGTATTACAATTTTCATCATAAGTAACTCTTTAACTACTCTTAATATTACATTTTGATTTAAAAGTACGTACTAGTATACTACATTTCTTATTAAAAAAATCACATTTTTCTTCATAAGTATTATTACACTTTCTCTCAAAAGTAAAAATTAAACAATTTATCAATGATTAGTATTACATTTTTGCTCATATATAAGTAATTATTCAACCTTAGATATTACATTTTAATAAATAAAAATATTACATTTCTCTTTAAAAGTATTACACTTTTTCTTATAAATAAAAAATAATTTATTCCTTAATTAAAATTACATTTTTAATACAAATATTACATTTTCGTCATGTCCCGACCCGTCATAAGAATCCATGAGACAATATTGCAGGAGCTGAGGTTCACTCTAAAAGCATTTAGAAACATATCTTTAATCAGAGGATGGAGGACACTAAGATTATAAAATACTAAATTATCCTAAAAATTAACACTAATTTATTAAAAATTATAACTAAGAATCAAATGTAAAAATGTAAATAAAACTAAATTTGATTTAATTAAAAATTAAGAATAAAATGTGATAATGTCACAATAATAATGAAATTAAAAGTAAAATTTTCAATTAAAATTATTACATTCTAAAAATATCACTTATGAAAATCTCATATTTCTATGAAAAAAATCATTTTCTATAGTCTCATATTAGTTCAAAAATCCTACATTTTTTAGAATCATATAAAATATGTTGTAAATAAATAAATATGAACATTACTAAAGGACTTATATTATGATTATGTTATTTCTTCATCTCCATAGATAGATTGATGGAAACTATGTCCATCTTATATATATTGAATTCAATGATGAATTTTAAAATGATTTTTTTTTTTTTTTTTGTATTTCTAATCTTCTATCTACTTCGTTATATACTATAATATTTATTGTATTACAAGAATAAGAATGATACAAATGTCAAGAATAATACTTCTTAGTTTACAACAAAACATATATAAATGTTTTAATCTTAAATAATAATATAATATGATATTTCCGGACACATAACATGGATTAAATATTCCCATAAGATTTTGTGGCTTACAAAAAAAAAAAAAAAAAAAAAAAAAAAAAAAAAAAAAGAGAAAAAAAACAAAGTGGTGTGATCAAACTCATCAAAGTATAATATTTTACATTATGTTTCACCAAATTTTTTTCTTTACTCTCTCATTTCTTTCCACCGGCCTTCACAACTGTCCTATTACCCTTTTCCATCTTTCCGTGAGCTAAGAGAATCTTTGGAGCCGCTTGTTTTGTTTCATATGAATACTTCGACTTCGTGAATATTAATTCCAAGTTTACGTTGAATTCGAGGTCGTTGGTCGTTGGATGAATCATAGGCTGCTCGTTTCAGAAATACTTGGGCAGGGGGCTAACTTTTCCAGATACTTCTCTCTCTCTCTCTCTCTCTCTCTATATATATATATATATATATATACACACTTCATAGTTCATTCAAGAACGTATAATTAAACACGCATATTTAGAGAGAGATAACTAGAGGTGCGTGCAGTGGAAGGGGCAGTTGTGGTTTTGATCATCGGAAAAGTTCAAATCTTTGGGTTTATTGGGCAGTGTTTTCCGATGGGGTCGGCGAGTTTTGCAGTTCAGCGGGAGATGAAGGTGGTGGCCGGCGCCGCCGGTTACGTTCTTGAAGACGTTCCTCACTTGTCTGATCACATTTCTGATCTTCCTGTAAGCACACAGATACACACACTCTCTCTCTCTCTCTAAACTTTGATGAATAAATGAAAAGAAGAAAGTTGAAATCTTTTTCAGTTTTCATTAAGTAGCTCATGAAGTTCTTGATCATGCCAATTTCTGCTTTATTTTTCTTCATTCCTTGGGGCTAATTTAAAAAGGAAATAAATTTATAATTTTTTTTTCATTAATTATTTGCTTTGAATTTCATGTGTTAGCTTATTTATGAGATTTTTGCTGGATGGGTTGATTTTGTCAGATACTAATTTTTTTTTTTTTACTTTTAATTTTAAATTCAATTTGTGGCAGACATATCCAAACCCACTGCAAGATAATCCTTCATACTCTGTTGTTAAGTAAGTAATTAAATATTCTGAATTTTAATTTCTTCCAAAAAATTAGTCATCAGTCAAGATTTGCTTTGACTAATGAAGCTTTTGTTAATATGTTCTTTTCCATTTTTGTGCAGGCAGTATTTTGTAGATGTGGATGACACTGTTGCTCAAAAGGTCAGTCCCCTTTGAAATGCAAAAAAAAAAAAAAAAAAAAAAAAAAAAGTTTTTTTTTTTTTAAAGAATTATAACTCAAAAATTTGCAATATTCTTGTTAGGTTTGAGGAGAATAGGCCTACAATGTACTAAGTTTTGGGAGGCAGTGCCCAGAATGTTTATTCTTAATCATACTGGCTATGTTTTTAGAAGAGTTTGCTGCCCTGTAATTCCTGAGAGATTGTCCAGCATTCGATGCCACCAACCTATCAGTATTTGATAAATTTTGAGGTGGTGGGATGTGTGGCAATTATGGAATGACAGATAGTCTATGATGTTGTTTTAAGGTTGTTCAGATGTTGGGAATAAATTAAACTTCCTTCTTTCTTTACAGGTTGTTGTTCAAGAGAATAGTTCAAGGGGAACGCATTTCAGGCGTGCAGGTCCTCGCCAAAAGGTAAGCTACTCGACGACTATACTTTAGAGATCGTATATGAATTATATGGATGAATGGATATAGCTTATTAGTAGCTTAAAATAAACTATAAGCTCTTAAATAAGCTCTGCCAAACAGAGCCATCATCAGTATATGGTCATCTTTTTCAGGTTTACTTTGAGTCGGATGAAGTGCACGCGTGTATTGTTACGTGTGGAGGCTTATGCCCTGGTTTGAACACAGTTATAAGAGAAATAGTCTGTGGGTTGTACTACATGTATGGTGTAAAACGAGTCATGGGAATAAACGTGAGTAGAAATTTTACGGATAGCCATATGAATGAAGCGAGATTTGGTTTAATTTTGTTGCCTGATACCATAAGATTCTTGGATTTGTAGGGAGGGTACAGAGGATTTTATTCCAAGAACTTAATCCCGTTAACCCCAAAGTTCGTGAATAATATCCACAAGCGTGGTGGAACGATACTCGGGACATCTCAAGGCGGTCATGTTACCAAGAAGATAGTAGACTGCATTCAGGACAGAGGGATTAATCAGGTAAGCCTAATTCAGGGTCGTCACGTTACCTTCTAAGTACAAGAAAACAAGTAACATTAAGAAATTCTGATGTATTATTTATCCCCGATCCCCTCAAGGTTTATATAATTGGAGGAGATGGCACACAAAGGGGTGCAGCAGAAATTTTTGAGGTAACGTTTTGTATATTTCCTAGTCAAGTGTTTAGTACAATGATGTATCGTTTTCTTTTGGTTCCCTAATTGGGGAATTCTTGAATGTTCGTTTATGTTTGACTGTGTTGTCATTGGCCTGTAGGAAGTTAGAAAACGCGGTCTCAAGGTTTCGGTTGCTGGAATTCCCAAAACAATCGACAACGATATTCCAGTAAACACTTGTAATCTGAGCATGTCATAGTACAAAGACCAAATTTTTTTTCGTTTTTACTCACTTTTTTCTTCCTTTTTCAGGTTATAGACAAGTCCTTTGGGTTCGATACAGCAGTTGAGGAAGCCCAACGTGCTATTAGTGCAGCACATGTTGAAGCATTAAGTATCGAAAATGGCATTGGTCTTGTAAAGTTAATGGGACATTATAGTGGTACGTTTCGTGCTGATAAACTTCATGCACGAGTGACATTTCTTCTCGTATCTTGCCTTATTATTGTGCTCGAGGATCCCATATTTAATTTGTAGTTGTCTTTTTTATCCTATGAAAATTAGTCGATAAAACTTTAGAGTATGCTATGTTTTAACAAGGAGTTGCAGTGCAGGTTTTATAGCCATGTATGCTACCCTAGCGAGCCGAGATGTTGATTGCTGCTTGATTCCAGAGTCCCCGTTTTATCTCGAGGGACCGGGTGGGCTGTTTGAATACATAGAGAAATCACTGAAAGAACATGGGCACATGGTAATAGTTGTAGCTGAAGGTGCTGGGCAGGACCTAGTTTCTGCTCAGTCGGATGCTGAAAGCAACAAGCTTCAGCAAGATATCGGGTTATGGATCTCTCAAAAGATCAAGGTAAGATTGCAACTATCTCTTTTTGACCCTGTTTGGTAAAATAGTTAGGGCTTATTTGACCACTATTAGCTGTTTGGTTTGGTTAAAAAATCAATATAAGTGTTTGGTTAATAGCTTTTTGTAACTCCAAAATGCTAAAATTCAAGCAACTTTTTCAATTAGCTTTTTGAGAAAAGAAATTATACCAAATAGCTATCAGCTAACAGCTAATTTACCAAACACCTTTCTACAATCAGCTAATGTTATCAACTAGTTATACCCTCTAATTAACCCAATCAACTCACAGTTAATGGCCATATACCAAATGATCTTTTTAATTAAGCATATATATCTGCAAGCAATGAGAAGATGGACAATAAAGTTTTTAGACCACTGATTTATTTTGCAGGATCATTTCTCTAAGCATGAGAAGATGTCCATTAATCTCAAATACATAGGTCAGTAGTTACCTCATCATTCATCTATTGTTTCGCGACTAATAGGGCGGTCCAGGGTTCCTAGCCCCACCGCATATTTACTCCTTTTTCATGTTGCAGATCCTACATACATGATCTGTGCTGTCCCGAGCAATGCATCTGACAATGTTTGCTGCACACTCCTTGCTCAAAGCGCGGTTCATGGAGCAATGGCAGGTTACACTGGGTTCGTCACTGGTCCCGTGAATGGCAGACACGCTTACATACCCTTCAATGTAAGTAATTCCATTCAGCTCATAGCCTGATATCTTGGATACTCGAGGTCTAGTGGTTTATGAACTGTGTGTTCGTCGTGTCTACAGAGAATCATTGAGAAACAGAACCGAGTGGTAATAACGGATAGAATGTGGGCGAGGGCTCTGTCCTCAACAAATCAACCAAGTTTCTTGAAACCGAGGGTTATCGTATCCGATCAAGAGGAAGACCTCCCTGCTCAGGTGTTAGAAGATGATAGTGCAGCAGATGGGGATTTGGTAGAGAAAGATGTCAAGTGTTGAGTAACAACCAGGCCAGCTTAGTATATATGGTTTTTGTGTTGAGTAGTTTATTATTGTAATGGCTGCTTTGCAGTATGAAATACTCAATCTTCACACGTGTGTGTGTAAAATTATGCAATATGGTAATATGTGATGCTATAATCTAAAAATAAAGTCACATTATCTTTTTTCTTCATCACATTATAAAATGTCATAGAAGTTTTCGTGTATCAATTTATAGGTCATAATTACAGCACAAAAGTTAGATTATGATGCAAATTTAATTTAAATTTGAGGCATCACACAAATATAATGGTGTGTTTGGTAAATGGCGGTTAACTGACTGGATTAGTGATTTTGACTTGTTGATAACATTAGCTGATTGTAGAAAAGTATTTGATAAATTAGCTGTTAAATTAGTTGATTACATACAAAAATAATTTTCTCAAAAAACTTATCGATCAGAAAAGCTACTTTGAGAAGCTTTTTGAATTTTAGCATTTTGGAGCAATAAGTTGTTACAAAAAGTTATTTAATCAAGCACTCATATTGATTCTTTAACTAAATCAAATATCTAATAGTAGTCAAATAAGTCAAATTAACCGATTGGCTAATTATTTTATTAATTAGTGCCAATAGTTTAAGGTATGTGGTCGCTGATGAAACCTATTTATTGGGTAAATAGGAGTCTCATAATTAAGAAGTCATGCAACACAAGTATGAAATTTTATCTCACTATACAAGTAGCAATGCTCTTGATGAAATCTGATACAGTAAAACTGTTCAATTTGCTAAATGGTGAATAAAGGGTACGCTTTGAGGTGTTGAAGGTGAGAAGTACTATTGCTGTAAGGCCCTCAACGACGTCATTGGAATAAGTGACCGTTGGGAATTTGGAACTTGGAAGGAAATGGTACCATTTGACCTTAGCCCTTAGCAGATTTTTTGAAGTTAACACTTATAAAATTGGATCACACTTGTGTGAGACCGTCTTACAGATTCTTATCAATGAGTCGAATTAGATCTGATCAATATGCAAGTGTAATATTTTTATTATCGTTATGTTGTGCATGATGCACACGAATGTGAACGACGTTGTTTTACTTTGGTGGAGTAATGGTGTCGTTAGTGGCACCGTTCAACTCCATTAAACAGTTTTTTTATTTTATTTTTTATTTTATTTTTATAACTCCACTAATATGAATATATAGTTCATTCATTCTGAATACACAGTACCAGTAACTGATATGGATATATAATTCACTAATTCTGGATATATAGTTCACTAATTTTGGATATATAGTTCATTAATTATTGATATGTAGTTCAGTAATTCTAAATGTGGATATATAGTTCACTAAATCTGGATATATAGTTCACTAAATCTGGATATATAGTTCACTAATTCTGGATATATAGTTCATTAAGTATGGATATATACTTCACTAATTCTGAATTTATAGTTCATTAATTCGGAATATATAGTTTATTCATTCTGAATACACAGACACAGCGAACTGCCATAAGCCAACACAGAGTACTAGTAACCGGTGTGGATATATAGTTCACTAATTCTGGATATATAATTCATTAATTCTGGATATATAGTTTATTAATTCTGGATATATAGTTCAAATTATGCACAACATAACGTCGTTAACGGCAATCGACAATGATTTTTTTTTTAATAAAAAGTCGGACAGCGTCATTTTTAATCAAAACGACGCCGTTTTGAACCCGTGTGCACCATGCATGGTGCACACGGTTGCACGACATAATTTTCGGCAAATGTAATACTCCCTCCGTCCCATTTTATGTGTCTAGTTCGATTAACGAGACTTGACTAAAGTTATTTTTAATCCAATTTTTCGTAATAATAAATTTAATATTAGTAAACAAAATTTATATATTTAGAAACAACACTAAAATTACTATTAAACACAAAAAAGTAAATTTAAAAATAAGTAAAAAATACTAAAAAAAAAAACAAATAAGAAAGAGTTTGTTTGACCAATCAATAGTAAATATGACAGATAAAATGGAACAAGGGAGTACTAATTAAGAATAAAGTATTTTTTACTTGAGAAAACGTAATACTTTTGAGAATAAATGTAATACTTTTACATTTTGATGTAAAAGTATTACTTTTTTTTTTTATTAAAAGTATTATATTTTTCTATATAAATAATAAATATTTTATTCATAATTTTGTATAACATTTGCTAGTATAAGTATTACATTTAATCTTGACCTGATCCGTCTCACGGACAAGCTAAGTATTCATGAGACGGTCTCACACAAGTTTTTGTCTGAAAATTGAACATGAAGATTGCTGAATTAATTTATTAGGTATGCTATTTCTGTCCAGTTTAATTTTGTTTCATTTTTTTTTTCCGAATGCTACTGACTCTATTACATTGTAGTATATGTTCAAACATACTTTCTCAACCTATTGAAGCACAAAGAGTCAACAATGTCTCCACTGAAGCTCGATCTCATTTAATAATGAATTGTTCTAATTTTCAAACAATGTTTTTTAACAATCCCAACTTATAATTTTTTTTTGAAAAATTGTAATTTTAGTCCCTTAATTATTACACAATTATAAATGTCACCTTTTATTTTCAATTCCGATAAATGTTACGCTTCAATTATGGTGCATACTTAGCCCCTCTAACAGAGACATGAGCTTTCGTTTAATTCTAGGGTTTCAACTTTCAAAAGGACATTTAGGTAACTTCTTCCTTCTTTGTTGACCTGAGAACATAAACCCCTATTCTTTTGGCGTTGTTTGAGTACTGAAAAATTCTAAGTCTAACACCATTTATGAAAGTGTTTGAGTACTGAAAAATTCTAAGTCTAACACCATTTATGAAAGTCATAAGAGCTTGAATACTTTTTTTTTAATAAGAGCTTGTGTTGGGAAAATCCCACTTCCTGCGACAATAAAAATTACAGAACCGACAGGAGCACAAACACAAGATGATACACAATAGCCCAAAAATAAATATCAAACACAAGAACACACGATTTACGTGGAAAACTCCAAATCGGGGAAAAAACCACGGGACCACCACCAACCAAATAATCCACTATAATAAATCTTGGGTACAAAGTTTCAGGCTACCACACGAGCCAAACATCCACAAATCATCAAATGCAATAACTCTAGGCCAATGACTTATATTATATTCCACAGGCCTAAACAGAATACCAACTCGTACTTAAAATATTCAACCACCACAAGCAAGATGAAAAGAATACAAATAGTACGAGAATACCCAAAAGATGCCTGGAACAAATAAGCTGACCTCCAAAATATTTGATGAATAAACCACCCAAGAATATGGCAAACCCACAGCAATGATCTCCTCTTCTCGCTGCCGACAGAGAACAAACCGAAAAAAAATTCCCTTTCTTTCTTTGCTTCACCTATTCTGCCGAAAACAAAAAAAAAAAAAGCGAATGAAACAAAAGAAACCTTCTTTTTCTTTTACTGCTCTCAATGCCGCATCCTTCTCCCAAGAACAAATATAAATATATATATATGTTGAAGATTAGAGAATGAATAAAAGGAAATTTGTTTCCTTTCCTGCTGCCGCCTCATCAAACATAATTCCTAATTCATCCAAAATTCCTAATTAAATATTATTATATTATATAAATATAATAATAATAATTAGGGCTCAATATGAGAGGAAGTCCAACAAAATATAGTGGATACAAATTGGCTTGGTCCAAACATGAGCTATTTACCACATAGGAGGGAAGCCCAACCCAACAAATCTCCCCCTCCCGACTATGTGGAAGATATCGCCATCCCGGCGATTGAGCAACAATCCTCAAACTTCCCTCTTGGCAATGCTTTAGTCATCATGTCAGACCCATTATCATCAGTATGAATCTTTTCAAGTTCAAGCATCTTGCACTCCAAGATATCTCTAATCCAATGATATCTCGTGTCAATATGTTTTGACCTGTAATGGAACGTGGAGTTCTTTGCAAGATGAACTGCACTTTGACTATCACAATAGAGCACATACCTGTCTTGAACAAACCCGAGCTCCTGAACAAACTTCTTCATCCATAGCATTTCTTTACTGGCCTCAACAGATGCTATGAACTCAGCTTCAGTGGTTGACAAAGCAACACACTTTTGCAATCTTGATTGCCATGAAACTGCTCCCCCTGCATAGGTAATTAGATAACCTGAAGTAGATTTCCTGGTGTCAATGTCCCCGGCCATATCTGAATCAGTGTACCCGGCAAGAATAGGTTTCTCTGTACCAAAACACAAACTCAGACTTGAAGTACCCCGAAGATATCTCAAAACCCACTTCACAGCATCCCAATGTTCTCTCCCTGGATTTGAGAGAAATCTGCTAACAACACCCACTGCATGAGCAATATCTGGTCTCGTACATACCATGGCATACATCAAACTACCAACAGCTGAAGAATAGGGTACTCTTTGCATTTCTTCATTCTCTTTCTCACTAGAGGCACATTGCTTCTTACTTAACTTGAAATGTATACCAAGAGGTGTATTCACTGGCTTAGCTTTATCCATACTAAATCTCTCAAGTACTTTCTCTATATACTTCTCTTGAGATAACCACAACTTCTTGTTCTGCCTGTCACGAATGATCTTCATCCCAAGAATTTGCTTTGCTGGTCCCATGTCCTTCATAGAAAAGGACTTACTCAACTCTTGTTTCAACTGTTGAATTCTTGAAACATTGCGACCAACAATCAATATATCATCAACATAAAGCAACAATATAACAAAGTCATCATCAGAGAATCTGTTTACAAAAGCACAGTGGTCTGAAGAAGTCTTCTTGTACCCATGCTTACTCATAACGGAAGTAAACTTTTTATACCACTGCCTCGGAGCTTGCTTCAATCCATACAAACTCTTCTTTAACCTGCAAACATAATCCTCTTTCCCTTTGACTTTGAATCCCTCAGGTTGCTCCATATATATCTCCTCATCCAAATCACCATGGAGAAAAGCTGTCTTTACATCCATCTGCTCAATTTCTA
This sequence comes from Ipomoea nil, assembly GCF_001879475.1. NCBI lineage: Eukaryota > Viridiplantae > Streptophyta > Magnoliopsida > Solanales > Convolvulaceae > Ipomoea > Ipomoea nil. The sequence goes on along the minus strand of NW_017619822.1, from coordinate 553,044 downwards.
AATCCAAACGAGCTGCTAGACCCAACACAACTCTAATGGATGAAAATTTCACAACAGGAGAGAAAATTTCATCAAAATCAATACCTTTCTTCTGGCTAAAACCTTTCACCACCAGTCGAGCTTTGAATCGTGGAACTGAAGTGCCCTCTTCATGTTTCAATCTGTAGACCCACTTGTTCTTCAAAGCTTTCCTGTTCTTTGGTGTCCTTACCAACTCAAAGGTATCATTTGCATATAGGGAATTCATCTCATCCTGCATAGCCTCAAGCCATTGTCTCTTTTGCTCACTCTCCATAGCTTCTTCATAGAACTCAGGTTCTCCCCCATCAGTTAATAACACATACTGACTGGAAGAGTAACGAGTAGATGGTCTCCGTTCCCTGTTAGACCTTCTAGGAGGATCAACTGGAACCTGCGAAGAAGCTTCTTGTTCCTGGTGCACAACATCATCAACATGACCATCCACATCAGCTGTATCATCCTGATTGTCTAGTACAAGATCACCGTTCTGGCCATTCTCTTGAACCTCATCAACATCATGTGTATCTTCGCTGGAAACTGGCTCACAGTCAACCAAACTTCCGCTATCTTGAGATTCTGGCTTTCTCACTTTGTCAACATCTTCAATGATTTGATCTTCAAAGAACACTACATCACGGCTTCTCACAAGCTTCTTCTCAACTGGATCATACAGCTTGTAGCCAAATTCATCAAGACCATAACCAATGAAAATGCACTGTCTAGTCTTCGAGTCCAACTTAGATCTTTCATCTCTTGGGACATGCGCAAATGCCTTACAACCGAAGACTCTGAGGTGATCATAAGAAACTTCCTTTCCACACCAAACCTTATCAGGAACTTCATTATTCAAAACAATAACGGGAGATAAGTTGATAACATGAACAGCTGTGGAAACTGCCTCTGCCCAAAAAGAACTAGGCAACTTTGCGTCATCAAGCATACATCTGACTCTCTCCATAATTGTCCGATTCATCCTCTCTGCTAAGACATTTAATTGAGGAGTTTTAGGAGGAGTTTTCTGATGTCTAATACCGTGCATTCTGCAATACTCATCAAATGGGCCACGATACTCACCGCCATTGTCAGTACGGATGCACTTCAATTTCTTCCCTGTCTGTCTCTCAACAAGGGCATGAAACTCTTTAAACACACCAAACACATCACTTTTGTGCTTCAAAGTGTAAACCCAGAGTTTCCTAGAATAATCATCAATGAAGGTCACAAAGTAAGATGCACCTCCAAGTGATCTAACCTTCATTGGTCCACACACATAAGAATGTATCAACTCAAGTGGCTCCGGCTTCTTCGAAGGAGAATTGCTCATAAAAGAAACTCTTTTCTGTTTCCCTGCCAGGCAATGAACACATCTGTCCAATCTAGCTTCCTTTACTCCTGAAAGCTTCTTCTTCTTGGCAAGGTAATCAATCCCCTTCACACTCATGTGGCCAAGTCGTTTATGCCACAATTCTGATGCACATTCTTTTGCTGCCACATTCACTGAATCACCAGAAATAGAGCTTTGTAAAGAGTACAAGTTAGAAGACTTGTTACCTCGTGCAATAACCAGCGAACCTTTAGTGATTTTCCAATGTCCATCACCAAAGAAACAACAGAAACCATCATCGTCGAGTTTTCCTGTAGAAATGAGATTCAGTCTGATACCCGGTGCATGCTTTACATTTTTAAGTTCCAGCTTTGTGCCATTGCTGGTCTCAAGACAAACTGTACCGGTACCAATCACCTTCACCTGACCATCATCACCCATTCTTAGCTCTCCAAAGTCACCTGGAGTATATGAAGTAAAGAATTCCTTCCTTGGTGTAACATGGTAAGATGCGCCTGAATCTACAATCCAAGTTGTCTCATGGCATGCAACGTTGACGGCGATCTCATCACAAGCAAGAAGCAAATCTGCTCTAACTGTTGCAACCTGGTTCTCTGTGTGATCATCTTTCTTGTCTTGCTTCTGTTCCCTTTTCAACTTGAAGCAATTTTTCTTGATGTGACCCTTCTTGCCACAATGATAACATTCAACATCCTTGTGCCATGACCTCGACTTACTTCTGCTTTTATCTCTACCTTTCTGACCCCTTTGTTTGTTTCTCCCCCTATCATTTGTAACCAAAATATCTGACTGAGAAGTGGAGGTGTCTTGAGATCTTCTTCTTGACTCTTCATTCAAGATACCACTCTTGACATACTCCATGGTCACAACACCATTGGGAGCAGAATTAGTCAAAGAAACCCGAAGTGTTTCCCAAGAATCAGGTAGAGTGTTAAGCAACCAGAGACCAAGTACCTCATCCTCAAATTTGATGCCCATGCTAGACAACTGATCAAGAACACCCTGAAAATCATTGACATGATCATTGATCAATGTACCTTCCCTGAATCTTAGATTCATCAATTGTTTTAGCAAAAACAATTTGTTATTGCCTGTCTTGGAAGCATACAGGGTCTCAAGTTTATCCCACAGGCTTCTGGCATGTGTGTCGTTGATAATGTGATTCATAACATTATCTTCAACCTATTGGCGAATATAACCACAAACTTGTTGGTGCTCAAAGTCCCACTCTTCGTCTGACATGCTTTCTGGCTTTGCAGTTGCAAACACAGGTAGATGTAATTTCTTCACAAATAGAAGATCTTTCATCTTGGCCTTCCAAATATGATAATTTCTACCATTCAATCGTACCATATTACTCATATTTGTCTCCATGTCAAATGTACCCAATCAACAACCTGGGCTCTGATACCACTTTGTTGGGAAAATCCCACTTCCTGCGACAATAAAAATCACAGAACCGACAGGAGCACAAACACAAGATGATACACAATAGCCCAAAAATAAATATCAAACACAAGAACACACGATTTACGTGGAAAACCCCGAATCGGGGAAAAAACCACGGGACCACCACCAACCAAATAATCCACTATAATAAATCTTGGGTACAAAGTTTCAGGCTACCACACGAGCCAAACATCCACAAATCATCAAATGCAATAACTCTAGGCCAATGACTTATATTATATTCCACAGGCCTAAACAGAATACCAACTCGTACTTAAAATATTCAACCACCACAAGCAAGATGAAAAGAATACAAATAGTACGAGAATACCCAAAAGATGCCTGGAACAAATAAGCTGACCTCCAAAATATTTGATGAATAAACCACCCAAGAATATGGCAAACCCACAGCAATGATCTCCTCTTCTCGCTGCCGACAGAGAACAAACCGAAAAAAAATTCCCTTTCTTTCTTTGCTTCACCTATTCTGCCGAAAACAAAAAAAAAAAAAAAGGAATGAAACAAAAGAAACCTTCTTTTTCTTTTACTGCTCTCAATGCCGCATCCTTCTCCCAAGAACAAATATAAATATATATATATATGTTGAAGATTAGAGAATGAATAAAAGGAAATTTGTTTCCTTTCCTGCTGCCGCCTCATCAAACATAATTCATAATTCATCCAAAATTCCTAATTAAATATTATTATATTATATAAATATAATAATAATAATTAGGGCTCAATATGAGAGGAAGTCCAACAAAATATAGTGGATACAAATTGGCTTGGTCCAAACATGAGCTATTTACCACATAGGAGAGAAGCCCAACCCAACAGCTTGAATGATGAGAACTTTATAAAACTGTATTGAATGAATAGTTTATAACGTAATTGTGCAGGGGAATATATACAAGTGGAATTATAGGGAGACTAGGATAGGTAGTCATAATGTGACTCAAATACATAGAGTTCTAATACTAGTCTTAATACTCCCCCTCAAGCACATCGTATGCTAGTAACATGTAGCTTGTTTCAAAGAAAAGAAAATTTAGGACTAGGCAAAGCTTTTGTAAATATGTCTACAAGTTCTTGAATATCTCCAGCAGCAACTTTATCTCAAACAAAGTGATAATCTATCTCAACGTGCTTGGTACGAGCATGGAAGATGGGATTTGCACACATATAAGTAGCACCAAGATTATGACACCACAGTTTAGGGACAGAGATACCTGGAACTTTGATCTCACGCAGTAGTGAAACGATCCAAGTTACTTCAGCACAAACATCTGCTAGAGCTTTATATTCGATCAACCGCAGTAGAAGATCTAGCAACAGTTCTTTGTTTCTTGCAGACTTAGGACACAAGATTAGAGCCAAGAAACACAGGAAAGCCACTTGTAGATTTTCGATCCTCCAGACAGCCAGCCCAGTCAGAATTAGAGAAGGCATGAATTTCCCTTGAAGATGACTTTCTAACTCGTAAACCAAAAGTAACAGTTCCTTTAACATACCACAAAACTCTTTTTAATTGTTCCCAGTGTGAAACTGTAGGAGCATCCATGTGTTGACACAACTGCTTGACTGGAAAGGAAAGATCAGGGCGAGTGACAGTTAAATATTGTAATGCACCAACCAAACTCCTGTACTGTGTAGGATCATCGTACAAGGTTGTATCAATGACCACGGTTTTCGAAGTAGAAATAGGAGTAGATATTCTTTACATTCTGCCATTCTAGCACGTTTTAGAATGTCATTCATGTATCTCTGTTGTGAAAGCAAAATTCCATCATTGCATTTAACTGTCTCAATTCCAAGAAAAAATCCAAGTTCACCAAGATCTCTACTTTTGAATGAGTAGAAAGTTTTGGCACAAACTGAGTAACTAGATCCTGATAACTTCCCATCATAATTATATCATCCACATAAACTAACAGATATACACAATCAGATCCATGAGAGTAGTAAAACAAGGATACATCCGTTTTTGATGCTTCAAAACCAATTGATGGTAAGAAGGTGTGCGAACGATTAAAAGTACATTATTTGTGTACTGAAGGTAATTATTTGATAGTATATATAAAATAATGTACTTTTAGAACTCAAATAATGTATTTTCAAAAATGTATTTTATGTACACAAATAATGTACTTTTAGTATATTAAAAATGTACTTTTTATTTATGGTCCACACAGCGGTGCGGACGATGGTCCATGTAATAATGATTAGGTACTCGGGGCTTCTCAAGAGCTAGTAAACTAAGAGTAGCAAAAAAAAAAAAAAAAAAAAAGCTAATTGAAAAAATAAAAAATAAAAAAAAATTAAACAAGCAAGAGGTAATTGGGTTGCATGAGAAAGGCAGCGGGTGGTAATAGAGTCCAAGTCAAATTGACAAATTGTGGTTGTACGCAAGGAAATCGATGAATTGGCCAGTTGGGATCGGTATGTTGTGCATCCGTATGTTAGTATGTATCATGCATTGTGCATTCAGATGCAAAAACAACGTCGTTTTGACGTCTAATTTAAAAAAGAAAAATCAGAATTGCATAACTACACATCCTTAATTTCATGACATTCATAATTTCATAACTATACATCCAGAATTACATAACTACACATCCATAATTTTATAACTATTAATCCAAAATTGCATAACTACACATCCATAACTTCATAACTATAAATCCAAAATTGCATAACTACATATCCATAACTTCATAACTATAAATCCAGAATTGCATAACTACACATCCATAACTTCATAACTACACATCCAGAATTGCATAACTATACATTCAGAATTGCATAACTATACATCTAGAATTTCATAAATAAAAATCCAGAATGAATGAACTAAAAAATGAATAACATTGTTGTTGCTGGGAATCGAAACTGTTTTTTTTTTTTTTAAATAAGTAGGACGCGTGTTTTGACGCAAAACGATGTCGTTTTTGCATCCGTATTCACCATGCATGGTGCATACGAATGCACGGCATAATTTGCCGGCCAGCAATCGTTATGCCATGGAGCCGTGTTCACCATGGATGGTGAACACGGTCCCAAACGATAACGGTGTCTACGGGCACCGTTATCTTCCACCATTCCTCTTCTTCTTTTTATTCTTTTTTTTTTTTTAATTAACAGCGCGACTTTTCTTCTTTATATTCACATTTTGCGGTTTTACTTCCTCTTTGCGCAACACTCATAAATTATGAATGTGCAGGCATGGATTTATGAATGTGCACTTATGAAGTTATGAATTTTCTTTAATGAGATTATGAATTTTCTATTATGAAATTATGAATTTTCTGTTATGAGATTATGAATGTACAGAAAATTCATAATTACAAAAGTGTAAATTCATAATCTCATAACAGAAAATTCATAATTTAATAAATGTTTTTCTTTAATGAGATTATTAATTTTTTGTTATGAGATTATGAATTTACACTTTTGTAATTATCAATTTTTTGTACATTCATAATCTCATAACAGAAAATTCATAATTTATGAGTGTTGAAGAAACTTGCGCAAAGAGGAAGTGAAACCGCAAAATATGAATATAAAGAAGAAAAGTCGCACTGTTAATTTATTAAAAAAAAAAAAAGAAGAATAAGAAGAAGAAGAAGAATGGTGGAAGATAACGGTGTCCGTAGACACCGTTACCGTTTGGGACCGTGTCCACCATGGATGGTGAACACGGTTCCATGGCATAACGATTGGGCCACACTTAAGGAAGGTAGGAAGGTTGGACTGCACGTAGGCAATCATTATTGTGTGGACCATGGTCCACACAAGTTGTATGGACCATATTTTGTCTGTTGTAAAATAATATACATTCAGTATAAAAAATAATGTACATTTAGTACAGAAAAAATGTACATTATATTCAGAGGATGTACATTATTTTTATTCTGGGTGTACATTATATTATATAATGTACATTCAGTACAAAAATAATGTACATTTAGTATATTAAAAATGTACTTTTTGTTATGGTCCCACAAAAATTTGCCGCACGCAGGGAAGCCAGTGAATGACTTAGTTGGGCCACACGCAAGGAAGGCAATGAATGGGCCACCGATTGGGCTGTATGCAAGGAAGTCGACATATATAATAATAAAGTCCAAGTCAACTGGAGCAATTGGGCTGCATGCTGGGAAGGCGATAGATATCAAGTGGCCCAATTAGACTACATGCAAGGAAGTAGATAAATGGACCAATTGGGGCTGCATGAAGTGAATGCTGTAATAGCCAATCGTTATATCCTACACCACGGCGCACATAGCACTGTGCGCCTCCCAAAACGACGTCGGGGTAGTGTCGGGAGGCGCGGTAGGAAGTTGCTGAGATTATGTGTATTTGTTCACAACGTTATGTGTATTGGTTCATACATTTATGTGTATTTTTTATACAATTATGTACATTCTTTTTATACAATTATGTACATCCGAATCAGAAAATTTGTGTGTATTATGTTAAGAGTTGATGTGTATTATGTTAAAAGTTTATGTTTATTATGTATTATGTTAGATTATGTGTATTATCTTTTAAAAAGAGTATGTATATTTTGTTATATAATTATGTACATTCATGTATAACATTATGTGTATTCTAGTATAACATTATGTACATTCTTGAATAGCGGTTTTTTTTTTAAAGAAAAAACTACTGCCATTCACTGGGGCGGGAAATTTCAAAAAAAAAAAAATAATTAAAACGACGTCGTTTTGCATCTGGGCGCATAGTGCAACGCGCGTCGTGGTGTAGGATATAAATTGTCTGTAATAGCTAAGTGGGCCAGTTCGGCTACATGCATCTATATGGGAACAAGTGGGCCCATGCCCAACAGTAGTTGGTTAGGGCCTAAGGTCTTGCACAAAGAATTTTGCACAAAATAAAACTATGGCGTGATCAAATGCATAAGAGAGAAAAAAAGTGGAGGCATAAGGAGGAAATTCTAGGATACCTCGCACTCCAAGGAGATGAAGCAGTAGCAAGTGTTCGAAATATCGCCCAAGTTACTACCTTCGTGTGGGGCAAAGGGGTACTCGCTAACCAGCAATCAAGAGAGAAAAAAGAAAATGAAAAAAAAAAATGAGGCATAAGGTGAAAATTTGGGATGAGCTAATGACATCAATGATTGGGAAACCACTTGAGCTGCTATCTAAAAGGTTTAAAAGTAGAGGTGGGGAGTCAGGTGATGCATGTCATGAGGAGGTGGAAGTAGCAAACAAAGGTTAAAAATATCACTTGAGTTTGCTACCTAGCTTAAGTCGACCGGGGTCAACTATGCTATTGGTGCAATAGTGTATCGGGAAAAAAAAAAGAGTGAAGGCTTAAGGAAGAAACTTAAGACACCCTACGTCCCAAGAAAGGAGAGATGACAACAAGCTTGGAAAACCACTCCAGATGCCATCTAAATGGTTTAGAAGTATAGGAGGAGGGCCGAAAGGGTACTAGTTACCCATTGCCCAATGAAAAAATGTGAAAAAATTAGAGAACGTGAAGGCATAAGGAGAAAATTAAAAACTATGAAGCCCTGTGTCCTAAGGGAAGATGGTGAAAATGCACTAGTACAGATCTGCACATCCGCTACCCTTGTAAAGGGTTATCCGCTACCCTTGTACAAGGGTAGCGGATACTAGGGTCGCTGAAAACCTTGAGTTTTCCGCTACCCTTTAACAAGGGTAGCAGAAAGTTAAGCACCCGCTACCCTTCTATTATAGAAGGGTAGCATATTCTCTTTATTTTTTAAAGCATCCGCTACCTTTCTTTAAACAGAAGGGTAGCGGATTTGTTTTTTTAAATTACAAAAAATTCATTATTATATTTAAATTTCCTAATTCTTTCAAAATCATATACAGAATTCATACACTACATATCAACATAATATTAACCATCAACACAATTTTATCAACAAACCATCAAAACACAATTTTATCAACAAACCATCAAAACACAATATTATCAACATACTATATTATAAATACAATATTATCAATACGCAAGCTCATACATGCTGATGGCTACAACGTTAATCCATCCTTAATGAGTATACCTGCCTAACATTCTGTCTTTGATATTTATATGAGCCAATAACTGAATGAACTTGAAAAGCTACATTGCGATGTCTCCAAGCTTCTTCTAATGTCCCCACCATATCTTTTGGCATGGCTATAGTGTATGTTATGATGAGATTCAGTTACCACATCAAAGTCTGGGACCTATCAAGGTAATGATCTATTATTAGTAAATTTGTGATTGAATTGAAGCTGAAAGGAGAAAGCATTTGCATAATGACCTAAGAAAGAACTGATCAAGAAAGTCTATTGAACAAAATAAAACACTCCATAAAAACTAGCACCTACATTATTTGTCTTACCTTTAACTCTTTTGACCTGACTTTCTTTGATAGTGCCCTTATGCAAATGCAAACTTTCCGAACATTTCTTTTTTCAACATCTGATGGGGAGAAGAGATCGATACCATTCAATCCCAAAATTTTGCTGATCTACACAAACAGGGGAACTAGTAACCTTCACCACCACAACTTATTATCATTGAAAGATTAAAGTGAAAAAGAGCCATTTACTTTCATGCTACTGTGAAAAAGAGCCATTTACTTTCATTGCATTCATTATGTTTCCAAAAAGAAATCTAATAACTAAACTTATAGACTCACTTTGATGAAGGATGAAAGACTGAGGCAGCAAACCATCCTTGTATGCATCCGATAAGATTATGAGTATTGACTGTCTCCCATAAGATATTGTAAAGCTCTAGTAAATGCTCTGCAAACAAGTATTTTCTAGTCACTCACCACAGTGATTTTGCATGAATTTATTTTCAAACCAAAAGTATAGAAGAAGAAACATATATGATTAAACATCAACCAGGCAAATCGTTCAACTGTACAAGCTCAAGTACTATGTCCAATTCCAATAATCTTAACACCAGATAGCAGAGTTTGCAAAAAGTTCCAACAATTACAAATCAAGACCACAAATTTCAGCAGAAAAGATCACAAATGAGAGCCCTAAATTCTGCGGAACTTAATAATCGCACGATTAAAACACTAAGAACACGATTAAAGTGTGTGCTTTTGCGCATGGCATAAGATTCAAAGATGAGTAAAACGTAGTACAACTGCCAAAATTCAAAATCTGTTAGATATAGAATTTTATATACATTCATTAACCAACATCAATTAAAATATGTTAGTGAGAAAAAAATCATTTAGAATTGTTACCTCATCCAAACCTTCCTCTATTTCTTTAATTAGGCTGTGCTCAAGTTGTGAGGTTAGGTCCTTATCCTGATTATCCATCAAATAAGGACAATGGGCATCCACCATGCTATGGTCATTTACGATTTTCATAACAGCAAAAAAATGCCTTGCAAATATCATGTTGGCCAGAACCCATTCTGAAAAATACTTGGTGAGCAACCTACTAACATGACTCAATCAAAAGAAAAAAAAAGAAAAGAAAAAAAAAAAGCAAGAAGGCACTGAGCATTCAAGAAGTAGAACAAAGAGAATAAGAAGAAAATTAAATAACTCTGCGGGTGAACTAAGAGCTATTGCTACCTCCTGCTTCTTTACTCTAACAAATCACTATCTCACATTAGTTGAATCAAACTATGACAACAATTCACAAGAAGTAGAAAGCTCATATAACATATAGCAAGGGAAACACATAAACAATAAACAAAGTAGTTGAAAATTGTACTCCTCCATTAATTGAAATATTGATTATTATGACCTTGGCTACCAACAAGAATTCTTACTCTCTCTTACTATCTCATATTCTCACCAGGAGATCTACCAACAAAGTAATGAATTTGAATGCAACAAGGAGATCTGTCTGCACGCATCAGGAAAGAAAAGGAAAAAAAAAATCAACTAATTAACTGCAGCAGACAAATCTTGCAAAACACTCACAGCAGAAATAAAGAGCTTTCATAACCAAAAGCAGACAATATTTTGTTGACATTCAAAGCCTAAATCTGACAGAGTAACCTGCCGGCATAAGAAAGCAGGAATTTGAATTACATCAGCAACCTTCCCTACTGGTGGGGAAAAAAAGCATATTGCATTGTGAAAAGAAAATATTCATCCATACCTTCAAGCCTTTAAAGTCAGGACCACAGAATGATTTGGAGGAAGTTGGGTTAACTTTATCAAAGCTAGACTTAAATACAAACTTCAAACCAAGTCTATATATAGTACATAAAGATTAAAAACCATATTTATCAAATATCACTAAAAAAGATTAAGGAATGTAAATATGCAGGAAACAATGAACACCCATATCAAGCAGTAACATTTGAGGATGTGATATAGTTTAGAAAGCCTAAAACATCAACAAATTACAAATACATTAAGATAAATCACACCATTAGCCATGGTTCACCAAGCAAGGTGTATCGCAAGCATATAGTGATAGTGTTTTTCCTAAATGTTTGTCAAATTAGTGCTGGACATTCTGAAATTTTTAAATTAATTATATATATCTAACTCATCAAAATAAACCTAATCCATCAAAACACTTAACCCATCAAATTATATATATTCTTAACACATCAAATTCAATCTATTCATCAAACAACGTATTTATCATAAACAATTTATCAAAATACCTGTTTCACACTTTCACACAACATTTATTAAAATTCAAAATTAAATAATTAATATGTCAAAATTCAAAATAAAATAATAATAATCAAAATTCATAACCAAAATTCATACTTCTACTCATATTATGCCATAATCCCAACAAAAATAACAACTAAATTCATATTTTTACACATATTAGGATAGAACAACAAAAATAACAACAAATAACTAAAATTCGAAATAAAAATTATAAAATTAACAAATATAATATATATTACAATGATAATTTAAAAAATAATTTTAACAAAAAAAAATAAAATTACCTGCACGTACACAGTTCGGCGGACCAACTGCCGACGGTGGAAGTCACACAAGCAGTCGCGGCTGCGGCTGACGAGAACTGTGGCGGTGGCGGCGTCGTGGGTGGCTGATGAGAAAGGGGTTGGAGTCCTTAGCTTGGTGGCGACGGCGGATTTTGATCGAGGCTGAGGGAGTCGTGGTGAGAGAGGCGGTGTCAGCGGCGTTGTAAGAGGATGAGGGAGGCGGTGTCGACGGCGGAGGTGTGATCTGTGGTGAGGAGCGCAGCGGCGGCGGAGGAAGGAAGAGGCGTTGATGAGGCGTTATCGACGACAGAGGTCTGTGATGAGGCGTTGAGGAGAGGTGAGATCTGAGAGATGCACAACTAGGTCTAAGACTCTAAGAGCGAGATGTGATTTATTTTTGTGATCGTTTTTTTGTTATTTATTTTTAAAAATATTTGTTTCCAAATCTAATTTCCAATGCCCTTTCTACAAGCAAGGGAAGTTGAAAGTATATCCCCTTGGAAAATAGCTACCCTTTTTTAAAGAAGGGTAGCGGTTTCTTATTCATTTATTTACAAGTATGCCACCGTCCCTTTCTTTTTTAGCAATACACTACCCTTGTTTAAAGAAGGGTAGCCTAATGTCATATTTCTTTGCTCCATTTTGTACTAGTGATGGGGGGTTTGAAACATCGCCCAAGTGGTTGCTAGTGTGGGCCAAAGGGTACCAGCTACCCATTGCCAGATTATAGGAAAAAAAGTGAAAAAAAAAAAAATAAAGAAAATAAAAGTGAATGCTTAAAGAGGGAAAGATAGGACGCCCCTCGTCTCGAGGAAATGAGGTGGCAGTGAAGGTTTGTAAATCTTCACAAGGGGAATAATCACTTCGAAAGACCTAACAAGATCAGAGTCAATTAACCTTGAGGCTTTGCACAAGAGAAGAGCTAAGGTGCAAAACAAAAGTACTCGTGACTCATGGTGAGCCACTTGTGAAACACCATCCGCAATGACTTATGACTACGAGGTGAGGATCCCTATAAAGACAATGATACCACCAGAACGGGCTATATAGTACCAACCTGAGCAAAATGTGAAAAATTTGAGGGCCGGTCAATCTTTAGGTCAAAATATATTAATATTATCTAAACTAAATTTTAGGTGAACTTAATAGGTTATTGGTTCAGATATATTTTTAGTTATGTTATTGATGGAGTATAATGTATTGGGCTTGGCCCATGTAGATTAGAGAGTGTGAGCCCAAATAGATGGGGAGGGAGGCTCACGCCTCACACGCATGGGCTTGCATGCATGCCTACATACACGCATGGGGCTGCGGACATGCATGCACGCATGTATGCGAGGGGGCGGCTGCATGCACGTACGGGTGACGGTTGCATGCGTACATGTTGGCGGCTACGCGCACGGGTGACGGTTGCATGCGTACATGGTGGCGGTTGCGAGTACAAGGTGGCAGTTGCATACGTGCGGGATGACGGTTGCAGGTGTACAAGGTGCCGGTTGCATACGTACGGGATGACGGCTGCATGCGCATGGAGTGGCGGCTACGGAGGGCGTGCGTATATGAATAGGGATCCTGGGAGAGTGCGCGACAAAATCAATCCAGTCTGGGTAGTTGAGGGTACGTGCGGAGAGGGGAGGACACGTGTAGTATGGTGGAAGCTGGAGGCCTGTAGATGTCGCACACGTGGGTGGCGTGAAGGAATTCCGATGCAGTATAAAAAGGAGGGCTGCAGTAAGTTTAGGAGGGGGGCAAGAGACGCAAAACACTTGGTAGCCTAGTGGCATGAGTCTTCTCTCTCTCCTGGTTGGTCAAGGGATCAATTCGGTATTATGTATGTAATTCAGATTTCTGTCTATTTGTCTAGTTCCTTTTTCACACTGTACTATTACAGTTGTTATATTATAGACCGCGGTGCATAATCGATTATGCACCGCGGCCCATATACGGCGTTGTTTCTTTAAGTAAAGAAACGGCCCGCCGTTAGAGTTAACGGAGTCCGTTTGTTTGGTGTATTAAACACCAACTGACACTACAGTATATCCAAACCGACACTGCAGTTATATCAAAATGATACTGTAGTTATAGTGAAATGAAACTGCAGTGTATATAAACTGAAACTGAATAACATTTCACATATTTGAGTGTATATTGTACAATGAAGCTGTAATTATATCAAAATGATCATGTAGTTGTGTTTTAATAAAACTATAGTGTATATAAAATAAAATTAAATAACATTTTCACATATTTGAATCTATAAATATCGAATGAAACTATAGTTATATCGAAATGAAACTGTAGTTGTGTTCAACTGAAACTGCAGTGTATACAAAATGACACTGAATAACAGAGTTACTTTTTGCAAAAGGGTGCGAAACGGCGGAAATAAACACTGTTAATTTTCATTTAAAAAAAAAGACGCGCGGTGCATAATATAATTTGCCGTACTATTATTTCTAGGCCTGCGACATTGGACTTGTGTGCATTCGTGTGGGCCCCGAATCCCATCGACAATAATAGCTCTTTTATGCCGTTCTATATTTCCCATATCCAATTTACACTACTGGAAATTATGGAATTTCCGACCACCTGAAAGTGATCTTAAATCAAGTTGAAAGCCTTGTTCCGACCACTTTTGGTATCCGGAAAATCCTTTGTTGCTATTTCCGACCACTTTTTGGACTTTTTGGTATCAATTTAATTTAAGATTATTTTTAGGTGGTCGGAAATTCCATAATTTCCAGTAGTGTTATGGTGGACCCGGTTTCGATAAAACCACCAGTTATATATGCATATAAATCTAGTTTGGATATAAAATGTAAAGTCTAATAGATTTAAAATTAAAAATTATATTCATTCTATTTAATTAGAGCATATACAAAAATATTTTAAATATAAGGTTAAAAATTGCTAGAAATTAAATTTGTTAAGTCTTACATATATTAGATTTAAAATTAAAAGTTATATTCATTCTATTTAATTAGAACGTATACAAAAATATTTTAAATATAAGGTTAAAAATCGCTAGAAATTAAATTTGTTAATTTAATTTATAATGTTAAGTCTAACAAAATAAATTTGAAAAAATAAGTGTTAGTAAACAAGTTTTCTAAACAGCAATAGAAAATGAAAATTGAAAATTTAGGACAATTTCCTAAGTACCCAAAATGTCTACGCACGTAGAATAGTAGAATAGTAGAATAGTAGAATTTGGTGAAGAAAAGACATTTTGAACATTTTATACTAAACTTGATTCATTTAAAAAAAAAAACAATACATTTGCTTGAATTTATAAACACTATCACCTTTGGTCATTTTATTATTATTTTTATTATTATTATTTTTTTTCAGTTTAGGATTTCTTGTTTGACTAGGGAAAAAAACTTTAAAAAAATGGAATCGATTATGAAAAATGGATATCCAGAATTTTATTAAAATTCTGAAAAGTATATAGCAAAAGAATAGAATTTATTTGTTCATTACAAAATGGAAAAACATAACGCCACCACCACCACCCGAAAAAAAAAAACAATACATAAATGTATTTTGCATCCAAGATAAACACCATAAAATGCTTTATATTTCCCCATTACTTCTCAATTGCCTCGACATTACCATCTGAGTTTGGCTGGGAAATACTGGAAGCAAAGAAAAAATAATCCAATTATGAATAATTCACAGTAAAAAAAAAAAAAAAGAAAAAGAAAGTAATTCATATCAATATTGACAAATTTCACCTTTTCAATGAGAGAAAGGTAATAAGGTTTGACTTCTTCTACATCGATTCTGACTTTGCTCTTGCTATATAGATCATATTTACTGCAAAATTGTTTAACATACATTAATGTATTAGATCAAAGAGGTTTAATATTAGAGAGTAAAAAAGAAAAGAAATTTAAGGGAGAGTAAAAAAAGAAACACTACATACTTGAAGATTTTGAGCCACTTCATGTTTTCTTTATCCTCTTCATTCATCAAGTGTGTATATGCCCCTTCCCTATGCAATGCTGTTCAAAAAACAAAAAGTGCAATTCAGAGATTATGTTAGTGAGTTAATTATAAGAAATTATTAAAGAAAATGAACTAAATAGGTCAAACAAGAAAAAGACTTCAAAAATATAGTAATATAAAAGTTAAGGCCCTATTACTAGTTAGCTTATCAGCTAATTTTGGATTATTTGACCACTATTAATTGTTTGACTTAGTTAAAAAATAATGTAAATGTTTAGTTAATTAGTTTCTTGTAACTCCAAAACTAATTAATTTAGTTAAAATAATGTAATGTTTAGTTACAAGAAACTAATTAACTAAAACATTTACATTATTTTTTAACTAAGATTCAAAAAGCTGATCAGCTGATAACAATTATACTAATGTTATCAACTAGTTATACTCTCTAATTAATCAAAACAACTAACAGTTAACAATTATCAGCTAACAACCATTTATACAACAGGGTCTAAGAAAAAATTGAAACGCACCATAAAAAGAGTGATAGCGGATAATAAACAATGCTGCAGAAGGAAGAGTTGTTCCATTTTCCTTGGCCACCAAATACATGTAGTCATCATGACCCCAAGACATGAGTACTTTGTCTAAACCACAACCTTCTTCATAGACTCCATTTTTTGTGTTGTAAAGGGTGTTGTTGCAGTCTGGGTTTTCCTTGAAATACTGCATGCATGCATGCAATTAAGGGCCAAAAAGAAAAATATATTAAGCACTCCCTAAATCTCAAAGAAGTTTTATCAATTTTGGTGGGGATAAGATGAACTGAAGCTAGGGAAAAAGGGGGAAAAAAACCTTGTGGTGAACAATGGATTCATCAAAGGCACATCCAAGAGGGAATGTGTCACCAACCACAGCCCATTGAGGAAGCTCCCCAAAGCTAGGATGCAGAAGCACTTTTCCAAGATCTGTCACCCATGCATGCAAATTTCAGACATTACACATTTATATTTCACTAATATTGATATCAAATTGAAAAATGAATAATGTATTCCGATCCTCCTCAACAAAAAGTCTAATAGTGGGCAACAGTGTGAGGCCCCCACTATTAGGTAGGGCATTTGACCCTGTTTGAGTTCGGGTGATTTACCTAAAAGCTTAATAGTGAGCAACGGTGTGGGGGGCCCACTATTAGGTGGGGCATTTGGCCCTGTCTGGGTTCAGGTGATTTACCTAAAAGCTTAATAGTGGGCAACGGTGTGGGGGCCCACTATTAGGTGGGGCATTTGACCCTGTCTGAGTTCAAGTGATTTACCTAAAAGCCTAATAGTGGGCAACGGTGTGGAGGGCCCACTATTAGGTGAGGCATTTGGCCCTATCTGAATTAAAGTGATTTACCTCTTCCACATTTCTGTCAGTCGGAGGTGTGGGGCCCTTAGGATTTGAGATTTAACCTTTTGGGAGAAGAAGATCGAAAGCGAAATAGTATGTGAAACTAGGAATTGAACAATGAGTAAAATGAATACATATATATATACCATGGATGAGGGCAGTCAAATGCAACCAAGGTTGATGAGGGTAGTCTTTTCTAATGGCCTCAGCAGTCTGCAGCAAGTGCTCAATCTGTGGTTCATCCAAGTCAGGATCACTATCATCCACCACATCATTCAGTAGCTCACAGCATTCCCATATGCTCATCTCTACTTTATCCAATCTCCCATAATCCTCCCTCATCCTCTTCACCTATAAATTATTCAATTAATTTGATAAACACAAATGAATGACACAAGAAATTAATTAAATTGCATATATTATTGCATGTACTCACAAAATCATATGTTTGGTTGATGTGTTGCACTCTATAAAACTCCTCCACACTCTTCTGTCTCTCACTTTCTGCATCATAGGCCCTGTATGTTCACCATTTAATTAATGTTTGTCTTACATACATACATATATAGAAAAGGATTTCACTGCATGCTTTAATTTTCTGCCTAAAGTAAGATAAAATCATAAAATATAATGTGAATCAATTATTTAACCTGAAAGATTGACCAAAAGAATTCATCTCTGGGGCTTCAAATCCTCCATTGGAAGACATTAATGTCTTGGGCACAACAAACCCTCCATCCAAAATCAGTTCATTAGCATTATCAGAAGGGACGGCTTGTTTCTCCTCAACTAATCAAACACATAAAAGAAAAATAACAACATTACTACCATGAAAATCATATAAATTGTCAGGTTTTACGAAAATACCCTCTTCGGGGTTCCCCTCTGTAGGCTTAGACTTGAGCTTAACAAAAATCTATAAATCTGATAGTCGTGAGGAGACAATAACCTCTTTGGAGTCCCCTCTGTAGGCTCAGGCTTGAGCCTAACAAAAATCTATAAATCTGATAGTCGTGAGGAGACAATAACCTCTTCGGAGTCGTCCCCTCCCCGTTGAATAGAAAAAAAACCCTAAATACAATACATTAAAAAGACAAAGAAAACGTACCATGTTCTGCTGGTTTCTCAATGATGAGGATTGTCATCCTGCCAAGATCTTGGAAAAGGGAATAGGGAAAAGACAAAAAGAAATAAAGAGAAAGCTGGAAACTCAATGATTGAGAGTGAGAATAGAATTGTGAGAAGGTTTAGGGGGGTTTGGGGGTTTTATAGTAGTCGGATGATGAGAGGTCCTTCCTTGAAATTTAAGATGTTGGGAGTCCTTAACTGAAAACCTACCCAAAATCCCTTTCCATGTAAGTTTATACTTTATCCCTTTCAAATCCACATGATTCAGATCCACGTGGGAATTTATAATTGCCACGCTCCTCCCTAGACCGTGTGAAGACAACATATTCAAAACTGCATTCATATTTCATTCTTGATTGCAAGAATGTGTAGAGAACGCGACGACAAGAGAGTAGTGGAGAATAAGAAATAGATTGCTGACTCTTCTATACGTGTAACGTGTATGGAAAAATTAAAAGTTGATTATGTGGGCTCCACGACTACACTGACGCGGAACCAAGTCATATGTTGCGACGTCATAATGCCCAGTGCATTTCCATCAACTGATTAAGCCCAATTTTTTTAGAGGGAGAACGGCAATCGTTATACCCTACACCACGGCGCATATAGCACTGTGCGCCGCGCGCCTCTCAAAACGACGTCGTTTTGGGAGGCGTGGTAAGAAGTTGCTGGGATTATATGTATTTGTTCACACAGTTATGTGTATTTGTTCACACAGTTATGTGTATTGGTTCATACAGTTATGTACATTTTTTATACAATTATGTACATTCTTTTTATACAATTATGTACATCCGAATCAGAAAATTTGTGTGCATTATGTTAATAGTTGATGTGTACTATGTTAAAAGTTTATGTTTATTATGTATTATGTTAGATTATGTGTATTATCTTTTAAAAAGAGTATGTATATTTTGTTATATAATTATGTACATTCATGTATACAATTATGTGTATTCTAGTATAACATTATGTACATTCTTGAACAGCGGGTTTTTTTTTTTAAAGAAAAAACTACTGCCATTCACTGGGGCGGGAAATTTCAAAAAAAAATAAATAAATAAAACGACGTCGTTTTGCATCTGGGCGCATTGTGCAACGCGCGCCGTGGTGTAGGATATAAATTGCCGGAGAACGGTCAAATAAGCCTTTGTATTATTGTCAACTGCTCAATTCCCATCATGAATTAAATTAAAGGTTAATTAATCACACTTACCTACTAAATTTGTTTAATTATTATTTTTTTTTGTAGGTAATTGACTTTTTTTTTGCAGGTTACCAAATCAATTATTAAAAAAATAATTTCAAAATAATTAAAAAAAAAAAAGAATATAGCCACCGGCTGTCCGACGAGGACAGCTGATGGCTTTATTTATTTATTTATTTTAATAATTAAATAGGTAACCTGTTATTAACCTGTAAAAAAAGTCAATTGAACAAATTTAACTCGTAGATGAACTTATTTGGCACTTAATTTAATTCGTGGTGAAAATTGAGCACTTCGCAGTAGTAGATGGACCTATTTGACACTTGTGCCTTTAGAGTAACATTATCACGAGTTATTTTGGAAAGAATATCATATCAAATTGCTTTTGTTTAAAATAATTGTTGATGTAGAGATGAATTAATTAAAAAAGAATTGGCATGTAAAGACCTAAAATAATGTCAAATTTAAAAAAATAATAATAAATAAAATAGGAAGGGAGGTACGCGCTTGGCGTGCACCCTGCGCCCACAGCTGGTGTCCGCTGGGCGAGTCAGAGTGGCCGCCAGTTGGCGGCCACTCTGACTTTTTTTAATTTTTTACTCTTTTTTTTTTTTTTAAATGTCATTTTTTTTCACTCTGACTTTTTTTAATTTTTTACTCTTTTTTTTTTTTTTTTTTAAATGTCATTTTTTTTTTTTAATTTTTACTGTTTCTTTTTTCACCCACATTTTTTCTCTTTCCTAATCACACTTACAAAAACCACTCAAATACCACACAGGGTTAAACTAATGTAGATGCTCTTAGAATAAGGACATAGAATGCATTTGATTTTAGAGCATCTATACTAGTGATTTTTTCTTGATTTTTTGTTGGGCTTAAGGTGAGCTAAATGATAGAGAGGAAGGAGAGAGATGGCATTTTGATCTCCAAAAATACTACATGCACTCCCAAAAACATACTCCCTACTTTTACTTCCACTTGTGTTCAAATTTGATTGGGAGAAGAAAAAAAATGGATAAACATCATGACCCCTATAAAATTGAACAATCAAAGCATGCCAAATCGTATGGAGTACAAAATGAGAGTAGAAAATGGTAGTACTATTCTTTGATCTCCTACAAGGTAAGAGTTTTTGTGAACTCCAGGAAGAGAGAATGAAAGAAGGCATTTCTTTTGTGTCAGAATGTATTTTTCTTTTTTTCTTTCCCCTTTTTTTATTTTTATTTTTTTTTCTTCTCTTTCCTTCATCTCTCTCCTACTTGGTTTCTTAAATATTGTGCAAAAAAAAATCAATTGATATGAATGCTTTAAAGAATCCATAATAGATTGCTTTTTGCACAAAAATTAGAAGCCATGAAGGATAGAGATGAGAGAGAGAAGAAAGAAAAATAAGAAAAAAAAAAAAACAAATCTAACAGTTGCAGACTTGCAGGAAAAAAATAGCTAGACGCGCCAGCCGGCGCGTGTACTACACGTGCCCGACTGGCTGCGTCTGTGCATGAAATGCACACAACCTTGGTGATTTCTGAATTTTCTCTCTTATAGTGAGGCCCACAAAAAACTCCAATTTAAAGGACCTTGCACCTACCCTCTATCTTTTCACACTCTCTCATTTATATTGACATTTTTTGTCTAAAAAATCGTAAATAATCCACAGATGTGATGAGAAAGAATAATCATATGAAAGGCACAAATGTGCGTGTTTTGCGCACATACAGCGCCCAACTGGCACATTAATTGTTTTTTTTTTCTTTTGCGTCAGAATAACTTTTTCCTTTTTTTTTTTTTTTTTTTTTTTTTTTTTTTTTTTTCTCCCTCCTCCCTCTTTACTTGACTTTCTAAAATATTGTGCAAAAACCATGCCATTCGGATGTTAGCTGTAAACTTATCCTTTTCTGACTCAACAGCACACACAAAAATGCTTGCAAAAAGGAATTTTGAAGAAGTAATTTAATACATGTCCGAAATACTAAGTTATTTTGCTAGGGTGTTTCTAGAATTTGTTTCAATTTAACCAAAATATTAATATACAACAACGGATAATAAATTAGTAAGAAAATGATATCTGTACTTTCATGACGTATAATTCTCGCCATATAATATACAAATTTTATTGAATAAATAAAAGTGAATGAATAAAAACAGTCATCCACTTTGCTATTTAAATCAATCAAAAAATGACACCTCAACAGGGAATTATAAAAATGGAATAAAAAGTGAGAGTACATGTAGCTAGGTATGAGTAATATTTATAACTAATATTATTCACTTTGTTTTGCAATTAAATGTTTTTTTTTTTTTGAAAGGAAGATATAAATGCATTAATAATCACCCAAATGGAAAATACAGGTCGGTGGAATAGACAGCCACGACCCTAGGACAGACGGAGAATCAGTTGCCCGTGCTAACACATGAGTCACATGATTCGCTGACCTCTTGACATGGTGAACAAACACGTTCCCAATGACATTAACAATTATACGACATTGCTTAACTATCAAACCAACATACGAAAGGTCTAAAGAGTTTAAATGAAAACGAGAACAAAAATTAAGGCAATCTGATTCAATAACTAAATTACACTAGTAATTTTAACGTGCAAATTATGTTAGTTGTTTGTAAGGAAGTGTTTGATAAAATAAACTATTTATTAGGGGTGTGCATTCGGTTAATTGAACCGTTTTAATCGAACTGAATTAATCAAAATTGTTAAAACTTTAATTGTTAATCGAACTGAATTTTTTATTATCAAATTAACTAAACAGAATTTTTTTCACTTAATCGGTGGGTTAACTGACTAACCTAAGTTTTTTTAGCTAAACTTTTAAATCCTTAAAAATATGAATAAAAACTAACGTTACCATCCAATTACATCAATACCTATAATAATAAATCTATAAGAAAAATGAGAAACTTGTAATTTACGGCCCTCACAAATATGTCAATTTCAATGTCATCCTTGAATTATTAGTGGTGTAAGTGTTTCCCCTCAATTTTCAAAATGTATGTGACATATATTGCCCTCCCCTGAATTATTAGTAGTGGTGTAAATGTAGTTACCAGTCATTTGCCATGTTCGAAGACCATTTTTTTTTCCTCTATTTTTCTTTCTTCGTTTGTTCTCCTTCCAACAATAACAATGTTTCTATTTTTCCAAAAAAAAAAAAAAACAATGTTTCTCATTCTTCCTATTACGGGAAGGACAATATATGTCACGTTTTAAAAATTGAGGGGTAACATTTACACCACTAATAATTTAGGGATGACATTGATAATTATCATATTTGTGAGGGGTATAAATTACAATTTTCCCTAAGAAAATATATAATCAATACAATAATAACACTACAAATACAAAAACACAAATTTAAAAAGAGTAAGTATAAATAATAGTTAACCAAAGAATAAATAAATTATATATATATATATATATATATATATATATATATATATATATATATATATATATCGGATCAAATACGAAACATTGTTTAGGTAAAAAATAAGGTTTGATCTCATTCGTTGATCAAATTCAAATCAACAACGAAGATAATTAAAAAAACGCAGCGGCATTATGATTAATAACTCGAAGTAAGTTCAAATGATCTTTGTCTTCGAATGCACATTTTTTTTCCTTCTTCGAGTGCACATTTTCTCTTCAAGTGCATATGTTCTGTCTTAGAACATAGTTTTTCCTTTTAGTATACATCTTTGTATCTTTGAGTACAAAAATTTGGCCTTCGAGTGTACATTTGTATGCCTTCAAGTGCACAGATTTGTGCTTTCAAGTATACAATTATGGCCAAATGTTTATTATATCTTTTGTGTTCTTTTTAATAATATATAACATAAGCCTTGCAACTCTTCGAAGCATGTATTCTTCGAGGTGCTTGACCTCTCGAAGTGTCTTCGATTTGAGGAAGATAGTGCGGATGGACTTCCTTTTGTGTTGTTCTTCCTCAAAAACCATTTAAATTTCCTAACAAACATAGCAAATTGTTCATCAGTTAAAATATCAAAGGGGTTAGAATTAGACCTGGAAGAAGTTGATGGTTGTTGGTCAGCAACCAACACAGCACTCTTTGGATCTTCATCTTCACGTCTCCGTTACCTCTCGAACTTGTAGGCCTTCAAGTCGCTGAAGATTTGAGAAGTTTGAATGACCTTGAAGTCTAGGTGCACTACTAAAATTTTGCAAATTTTTGACGGACAAAAAATCGTTAGAAATAATATGATATGCGTCGCAATTGACATTTTCGACGTCTTTTCCGATGTAAAAAGGGAATCTGAAAACTTCATCTCGGCAAATATTGGTTCCAACGTACCTAATATTTGTCATATTGTACGCCGTCAAACTCCGGCAAGAAATGACCCATTTTTCTGAATATATTTTCCGACATATTTGACGTTGGTAATTAATTTTTTTTATTTAAAATATATATTGTTCGATGTGCGGTAAGTCAGAAATTTTAAAATATAATTTTAAAAGAACATGTCTCAGACGAACTATACGTTGATAGTGATATGATGATCTTTGTATTTTAAAACGTATATTTTCCGATGTACTGTATGTCAGAAATTTTAAAATTTATTTTTGTTTACATCACTACAAATTAAATTATATATTCAAATCATAAAAAATGTCTTAATTTGAATGATCTCCTCTTCTTTCAAACTCTTATCAGGACTCCTGCAAAGCACAAGATTTTGAAGTTGGATTAGTATAATAATATATAGCAATAATTATTGTATAACAAATAGAGTGAGTATGTTAATTAAAGCAAAAAAGTTATCACATTACATTCCATTTGCAGGGTACTTTAGTTGTCATCATCTTGATCTTCATCATCTATATTATCTTGATCATTATTCTTACTCGTCACCTTCTTCACTAATAGTATCATCGAAAGAACCTTCCAATTCACTTTCTGAATCTATATCATTATTGTCATTGATGTGTCCATCAGTTCATTCAAACAACGAACTTCCATCAACTTCTTCCATATTTCATATGGTTTATGCAAGAAGTTTTCTTGGTCCTCCTCATTCTGTGCATGTCCAATAACTCCTGTCAATATCACTTTTTCTTAGAAGGCTGTATTAAGTTTATATTGGTCATCAAATGTGCCTCTTGATCTTACATTTCTTACAGCTGATTAATTTGATTTGTCTTTAGCACCTCTAGGATATGGCAAATAATAAACTTGAGAAGCATTTTGAGCGATAATAAAGGGGTCACACTTTTGGTATCTTCGATTTTACCGCACCTCAACAATACCATATTCAGAGAGCAGAGTACCAATATTAGGTTTAGGATCAAACCACTCACAATTGAAAAGAACCACCTTTTTAAATTGGTAAATTTGGGTACTCAATTTCAACAATCTCATTCAAATGCCATAGAAATCAGATTCACCTTCAACAAGTCATGTCCCTTTAACACACACTCCACTATTTGTAGTAGATTTTCCATTATAATATGAATAGGTTTGAAACTTATACCCATTCACGATGTATCTAGAGTATGTTTTGACTTCCAACAGTGGACCACATGCTAAATCAATGAGAAATTTGTTTTGTAACCCATCTCTATAATGATTTACCTAAATTGTTTTATACAATTAATGAGCTTAGGTAAACTTACAGCAATAAAACAATATTGTAAAACAAATACATATATAATTGTAATACTTATATAAGTTTGAAACCACTTTGCAAAATAGTTTTCAACTTCTTTGTCCACTTGCGCATTTGTAATTCCAGGATTTAATGCATACAATCCATCTTCAAACATCCTAAAAAACATAATGCTTAATGTAATTTATAATTTGGGTTACATTTTTCTTTAAAAAAATGTTAATGAAGGTTTAATGACTAGTACCTTAGAATTGGTTTTACTTCTTCGCAATTGAGCAAAATATGTTGGTGTGCTGCATCAACTTCTTTTTCATCCATATATCTTTTGCTTGAAGCACCCATAAGGCGACTTGGAAGGTTGAACACAAATAGCGTATATGGTGTTGCATTATTAACTCCACCATCATCTAAGTTCCAACCAATCCTTGTATGTCTACTTTGTACATGAGCTTCAAAATAATATGAAGCAAAAGTAGTAGTCTCTTCAATGATAAATGCTTCTTGCTTCATACGGTAGACGAACTGGTAAATGCTCCATACAATCAAAAAAATGTTGGAGGAAAAATTCTTTCTAATTTACAAATCAAATGTGCAATGCTCTCTTCTAATTCTTGAACCTTATTCACAAACATTGTGGCAGAACAAAGATAACGGAAGAAAATGCTTAGTTCTGCTATAACTTTTCAACATGTATGGGGTAACAAAGAAAACGCAATTGGCATCAAGCATTCCATGAAGATTTGACAATCATGGCTTTTCAAACCATACAATTTGTTTTCAGTAAGATCTACACAGTTTGCTACATTTGAGGGAGGAAGATTATACGACACAACTATGACTGGCCAACATGAATATGTTTTAGCATTCATACCAAATGGAGAGTATTCATGCCAAATGGAGAAAACCCATCTGCACACAATCCTAGTCTAACATTCCGAGGTTCTGCAGCAAATTCTAGGTAAATTGTATCAAAGTGTTTCCATGCCTCACCATCTGATGGATGACACATAACATTAGGCTCACAACGATTTTCAAAGTGCCAACGCATGTGTTTTGTAGAGTTGGGCGATGCATACAACCTTTGCAACCTAGGAATGAGGGGCAAGTAGTGCATTTTTTTTGTGAAGCCTTTTTGAGATGAGATCTTGTATGCCTATCACTTTTATATCTCGCTTCTCCACAAACTTTACATGAAACTAGTTCCACATCATCCTTGTAGTACAACATACAACCATTCACACAACAATCTATCTTGTCGTATCCCAAGCCTAATTTACCAATCATTTTCTGTGATTGATAATAGGTTAAAGGCACACGATTAGGACCAAATGCCCGATTATGTAGTTGTAATATTGCATCCATTGCTAGTTGTGGTATGTTAAATGTGGATTTTGATGTCCATTATCTTTAAGGTGTATGATAACTCAGTTTCTTCATCACTTTCGGACCACAGTGGTTGTCTAGTTGACTCTAATAAGCCATAGGATTTCTTTTACGACTCATGTTGGATGTCACCTTCAACTTCATCAATATTGGGGTTGAAAATCATTAATCGTTGCTTCACCACTTTGTTGAGGTAGTTCTTCTCTGTGGCATGCCCAAACCCAATAGTTAGGTTCAAATCCCTTTTTGTAAAGATGAACCTTAACATACTCAGGCTTTAAATGATATAGATTTCTACATTTTTTGCATCTCATCACCTCATTTTGATACTCGGGCTGTGCAGTTGCAAAGTTCACAAACTCATCAACACCATCAATAAATGCTTCCTGTAACCCCCTCCTTCCTGGCATTTATTGATTATACATCCACCTTTGGTGATGGGATATATCATCCATATCCATTCTTCTAATTAAATAACTGCACATGTAATAAAGTTTAATTAAATGAATTTATCCACAAAATAAGATGATTGTTCAAAAATGCTAGAAAAAGTAATCAAATTACATGAAGTACTTAATTATATTAACTAGTTCATTAATATATAACATATTACAGTAATAGTCATGATAATATTAATCATTTGGGAGAAAAGCTAATATTAATCTCTACAGATTTCTGCAATTTAATTAAGCATCGTAAACTACAATTCATACAGGTGAATGCAAATGTAAGCATTATCTAAGCTAGCACAAGAAAAATAACATTGAGAAAGAAATAAAAGAAGCTAAGAACATAATAAAACTTTATTAATATTTTCATAAGAAAAATAGATTCCAAAAGGACAAGATCAAAAGATAAATAAGAACATACCTTCAAACTTGGAAATGTTCTGTCAGTCGAGGTAATGGTCAGCAGCGAAAACAACACCAGCTGTCCAAGGTAGTAGTCGGAAGTTAGCGGCGAAAACAACATTGGCGGTCTACGAAGGAGAAGACAAAAGCATAGTAATGAAGCTATGTTTCTTAGGATTGAATATTGGGGGAAGACTGAGGATGTAGAAAGAAAGAAAGGGGAAGATTGTATCTATGGTTGAATATTGGGGGAATACATTGATTCCTTGGGATGTGAAAAGAAAGAAAAGGAAGATTGTATATATATATATATATTTTTTTATTTCCAACACTCAACTCATACGGAGTATGTCGATGATTGCGTATTTGTAAAATTTCATCCGCCAAACTCAATAATTCACCCGCGAAATTTAATTTTTAAAATTAAAATTACATTCTTAAATATGCTTTATTATAATTTCATATAACTATTCTTTATTACTTTAAAAACAAAGCTATTATATTTAAAATTAAAACAATTATTCTCTATAAATTTTAAAATGAAGGTATTATTTTAAAATTAAGATTTAATCTTTAAATTTACATTATTATAATTTCATATAATACTAGTACTAATTGAGTAGTTGAACTAGAATGTTAATTAATTTTCTGTTCTTGAAAATGCATGACATAACAAGATTTAGGCCCTGATTGGTAAATGGTTGTTAGCTGATTGAGTTAATTAGAGGGTATAACTAGTTGATAACATTAGCTGATAATAGAAAGGTGTTTTGGTAAATTAGTTGTTAGATGATAGCTGTTTGGTATAATTTCTTTTCTCAAAAAGTTAATTGAAAAAGTTGCTTTGAGCAACTTTTTGAATTTTAGCATTTTGAAGTTACAAAAAGCTAATTAACCAAACACTTATATTGATTTTTAACCAAGTCAAACAATTAATAGTGGTCAAATAAATTAAAATTGACTGATAGACTAACTATTTTACCAAACAGAACCTTAATCTTTAAATTTACATTATTATAATTTCATATACATCAAGTTATTCTCTAGTACTAGTTGATCAATTTGGGGGCTCATCTTCCCTTGATCCTTATACCACCCCTCATAAAAGCAATTTGGGGGTTAATCTCCCCCATAGCAATTTTAAGAAATTCATCATTAGTAAAGGAAAAGGTTGCATCAGAGAAGGGATAATTACTATCATCACTTAATATTCATCATCTTTTCATTTCATTCCACTACAAAAAGACATCACAAAAAATGGTATCCTGCCTTTAGGATCAGTTACAAAAGAAACATATATCAATATCTGTTTACAAAAGGGCATTACAAAAAGGTGCCCTGCCTTCATATGGAATTAGTTAAAAAAAAAAAAAACATAGCAAAAAATAGTACTTGCTTTCTAGCACCTGTGCCATGACTGCCATCACCATAACATTGCTATTCATTTTCCCTTTGCAAATACCATGCCCCCATCATCTATTGCAATGGAAATAGTTAAAAAAAAAAAAAGCATAACATAAAATAGTACATGCTTTCTAGCACCTGTGGCATCACCATAACACAGCTATTCATTTTCCCTTGGCAATACCATGCCCCCATCATCTGTTGTCGTAACTCCTGTGCCATCACCATCTACACCAATTGACTAATTTGCGTCGTTAACATGTCTCCCGGTATTAACCATCTCTTGATCATATTGAAAAATAGAAGAGCAATCCATTCCTAATAGCTTTTCTAATGCAACCTTGAAGAGACTATTAGTTTTTTCAAGTTTAGCTACCCGTTGACGTAGATTCTCAGTCTCATAGGATGTAGTTGATGAGGATGTGTGTGCTGGAGCTTTGCTACTATGTGAGGAGCTAGGGAAGTAAAAAGCAACATCATTACCAAAATCGAGTACGTGGCCACCCTTTTTCGGTCTACCAACAACTTTTAACCACATCTCGGATTCACTTATTGTTGATTGACTCAATTTCAGTTCTTCCATTGTCTCCTACAATGAATAAAACCCTGATGTTAATATGTATATTTTGTATGCACATATATAATGTCAGTAATCAACTTACCAAAACCTTTCGTGCTTTCACAGAAACATATTTGCCAGTTTTCTTCTTTGTGTGTGTTTCTCGATATAACAAGTCAGGACTAGGCTCCTGCCCACCGTGTTTTTTTTTTCCTGCAATAATACATAAGTAATTATATAAATAAATACTCCCTCCGTCCCATTTTATGTGTCTGGTTCGGCTAATGAGGTTTGATTAAGGTTATTTTTAATTCAATTTTTCATAATATTAAGTTTAGCATTAGTATACAAAATTTATATATTTAGAAACTACACTAAAAGTACTATTAAACACAAAAAATCAAATTTAAAAATAAATAAATAAAATACTAAAGAAAATAATTAAACAAAGAAGAAAGAGTTGGTTTGACCAATGAATAGTAAGTAGGACAGATAAAATGGGATAGAGGGAGTAGTAGTTAAGTAATACATATAAAGAACTAAGATTATAAATGCATACCAATCGCCTACGATGTTCAAACATGGGTATAGATCCGAAAATATGGAGTGAAGAGGGACCATCATCACCATGTGAACTATTTCTGAACCGTTTATTCCTTTCACACTTGGCAATATAGCTAGACGTGTTCCATAATTCACATAGACCCTTGTACACTTCTGGCGCGATCCAATATGGACGGGATTTTTTCGCACGAACATCATAAAGGGTGTTTGAGAGTCTTTCAGAAGCCTTTACATCAAAATTGCGTCGAATAGCAGCATCATGCTCAGGACTTCATCTGTACTTTTTCTATGAACATTAAAAGCTAGAAAATGTTAGGATCTTTAATAAATACAAAAAAATAATGAGCTAGTCTTTTAAATTATTACACTAACCTTGAACTCATTAAAGCATACTTCCCTAACCTCGAGGGGTACGGTGCTTCCTTGTATGATTTTATAGGTTTCTTGTAATATTTTTCAATGTAGTCAATCACTGCACGATTTGCACCATGTGGTTCAAAATCATCTTTCCCACCAGGAATAATCATTGGCAATCCACCTCTCTCCGAAGGCACTTCAGATTGCTCATTATTCCTTGCATCTGATGCAGCAGTTGGAGGGTTTGTGCCTAGCGAATCATTAGAAGCACTATTAGTCCTACCTGACCCATCTATAGCACTTTCAGTAGATGCCGGAGAATGTGGGGTTTGCATATGCCATTGAGCACTAACAATGCGAGGGTCACGAGGGCCACTATTATTACCGAAACTCATTCCTAATGAGTTATGCCTATTGTAACACCCCCCAAACTAAACATGCAAACTAGGGCAAAACACTAGCAAAAGCATTTAAATAAAGCTTAAATCAAAATCAAACGCTGCAGAAGCATACTTAAGTTCAAAAGGGTGTTACGCCACATTTAGGTCAACCATCCTAAATGTTAAGGCGAGTTTACAAATGTCAAAATAACTAGTCATAATTCCAAACAAACTAGGCATCATCTATTTATGACATCATTAAACGGCTCACATGCTAAGGTCTAGCAAAAGGAAGAAAATACTAGCAAAACATAGAGCTAAGCTCGGCTAACGCGCTCTCAACGAAGGTCTATTTCATACTTGAAATGCATTTTAAAACATTAGAAAAAGAATGCTAAGCAACCTTCCTTTCCAACATGTAAAACTATATAAATATACATTTGTATTCAAGTAGGTTTTGCAACTATATAGATATATTCAATGTAACCAACTCAACAACGTTTTCAAAAGGATTCAATTACCCAAGCATTTGAGACTCCAAGACCAATTCAAGAAGGACTCCAAGAATAGATTCAAGATCAAGATTACTCAAGTCACAATGCACATACTCAATTCGAAGTGGATTCAAGGGTCAATACCGAAACATCAACAAGATAGAATTTCCAAGGTTTCCATTTCGAGCAAAGTGCAATGGTATATACACAATCAAAGAATCATATATATATATATATATATATATATATATATATATATATATATATATATATATAATCAAATATTCAATATCAAAACTAATATCCAACCAAACTCCAATCCAACCTTATCCACCAAAGCGGATCCAAAGCTCTCTTCCACCGATGCAATTCATATTCCACCTATGCAAATGGAGCCAAAGCTCATATTCCACCAATGCAATCAATCATGTCCCACCAATCCAAAATAGCTGAAGCTCAATAGTACAATAATAATACAATATAGGAAATGAGATGTATATATATACCATCAAATAATTCAAGAACCAATTGATATCAAGGAACAAGGATTCATAAAGGAATCACAATTCAGACGGAGTTCAAAGAGTTCACAACTTACCGGGAACGACTTACAATGAACCAAAGACCAAACGACAATGCACGGAAGATCAAAGAGTGCATTATAGAAATCACTCAGGACCTAACGGTCCATTGCCACGGGGGTGGAACTCCCGCCAGGCACTACCGCACGAAGGAGGCGGGCATGTGCAACAGGCAATAAATCCCCGCCACACATCCCTGCAAAACACCTTACGGGTGTCCGTCATGGGCATCACACACCCGTGAGGACAGCCCACACGGTCAAATCCGAAGCAGAAACAATATGAAACAGAAGCCAAACTTCCAATACAACAGTAATGCTATTTCAACACAACAAAGGCTACAACTCAACAAGAAATCCATACCAACAACACTAGAATGACAATAAATCATAGGGAATCAAAGATCATAGCTCAAGAACAACACCCAAAATACTCAAGAACAAAGCTCATACCAAGAAATAATACCAAGAATATGCTCAGGATTTTCAAGAAGAACATTCATCACATATTGGAATGAAAATAGATTTTGTAGGACAAAGAAGCTTACCTCTTAGCTATCCAAACAACTCTTGTCTCCAAGCAATCTTATTCTAACACCTCTTCTTCCACTTGGTCCTCTAGAACCCCAAAACCCCCAATATAGGAAGAAATAAGAACATGCATTAAAGATTATGGAATGTGAATGGAAAATGTAAGATGGAAGATGATCTTACTTAGTTGTGTTGTGAAAATGAATAAAAGAGGAATCTTGATGGAGTTTTCCTTATAGAAGATGAATGCTATTTTCTTGTGTGATGAAGAGGAAAATGGCGTGTGGGGTGAGTGTGGTGGAGTGGGGAGGAAGACAAAGTTTTAGGGTATTTTATGTAGGGATAGCTAGGACAAAAATATTATATACAATATAGTATATGTATTAGGTTGAAGATGCATGAGCTAATACTATACAAATTGGGCTAGTAACTAAATATAATATAAGTAGAAAATAATGTTAAGGTCCAATAATAGTTTAGTCTTAGAAAATTGGGTATAGAATAATAATTCATAGGAATTTGGGCCTTAAATAAATTCATATAAGTTAGGGATTTAATTACACTAGGAGAATTGCGCTAAGTTGAAATACTAAATCCCTTACAGAATCATTTAGGAATAATAATTGTAGAATATTAAATATGGGGTGTCACACCCTCTCCCCCTTAAAAGAAGCAGACACTCTCCCCCCTTAAAAGAAGCTTCGTCCTCGAAGCCAAAAAGATAAATAGGACGAAGTATGCTTAAATTCGAATTTAGGAATATGAATCGAAGGAAGATGATATGCAAAAGATATGCGGATGATTAAGTATTCAATTTGAAAAGAAAAAAAAAAACACAATGAGAAAACTTAATAATCTATCTATCAACCATTTACATAATGTCTCTAATTGTAAAACAAGTATTCAATTTGAGAAAAAAAAAAAAAACAAACGGAATGAGAAAACTTAATAATCTATCTATTAACCATTTACATAATGTCTCTAATTTGCAAAACAAATATTCAATTTGAAAAAAAAAATCAGAATGAGAAAACTTAATAATCTATCTATCAACCATTTAAATAATGTCTCTAATATGCAAAACAAGTATTCAATATGTTGTTCACATCTTACAACACTCTTCCTAAGCCTATAACAAAAGAAAGAAGTATATATCAAATGATAGCCCTGCCATTTCTCTTAATCGATAACACATTGGCTTTGAGTCAATCAATTTTAATTTGCTAAATAGAAGCTAGACATTCTAATTTCCCATTCATATTCCCCACAAGGCCACAATGCCCACATCTAACTACAGCTCTGTTGTGGGCTATAAATCATTCACTTTTGAAACCCCATGCAACACTCTACAGAGAATTAATGGTCTTGACAAAATAACAGCAAACCTTAACCCCCTGATTACTCTTGGAAGCAGGTAAGAAATATTCTTTTTTTTTTTTTTTTTTTTTTGTGAAAAATAATTTTACTTTTATGTTTAGATAAGTAGCAATATCCAATACCCAATATCAAATAGCCCTTGCTTTATGACAGTGCATGGCCAGAAATTCTAAATTGGATTATGTTAACAACCAATACTAACCATTGCAGAACTCAAAACTATCGCTTCAAAAATAAAACTGAATACAAGAAAGCATAAAAAAATTTCAAAAAAAAAGACAGTTTAACAAATTAAAATACAGATTTTACTTATCATAGCCAAGAATGAATACTTTATATGCCATGCAAACCACAAAAACAAACCTACAGAGAGGAAAACAAGGAAAACCAAAACAAAAAATTAAAGAAAACCAGAACAGAAAACCCTTTGTCTTTACTCCTTGACTCCCATCGAAGTCACTTGGAAAGGAGGACGAGAATAACGGAAGCTTAGCTCAAATTGTTTATATGTTGAAGATGGGTAGAATATGAGGAGAACTTGGATTTCACTTGAAAATTAATGAAGAAATTTGAAGAGGTAGAAAAACAGAAGCTTATTAGCTAAAAGTATGTTCTTTTCAAAGGATCCCAAGAAGGTCAAATAATATAATATCTTTCCGCCACTTAATTTCTTGTAAAAAAAATATGTATTCACTGACTTATTGTACGTCGCTTGCAAATACAAGTTTTAGTTTTGTGGTGACGTGTTGAGTGTGTCGATAAATACTTACCAAGCAAATTACCGACGAAAAATAATTTATATCGAAAAAAAAACAAAACAATTATTTGAGGTGTCATATTAAAATTAAAATAACCGAAGTAAATATTCTCCGTCCGTAAAGTACGTCGGAAATCAGCAAATTTTTTGTAGTGGTGGTCCCTCATCGCAATCACCTTCATCTCCCATGACTAGGGCAGTCCTCGGAGAATTTTGAGG
Source organism: Ipomoea nil (assembly GCF_001879475.1). Classification (NCBI taxonomy): domain Eukaryota; kingdom Viridiplantae; phylum Streptophyta; class Magnoliopsida; order Solanales; family Convolvulaceae; genus Ipomoea; species Ipomoea nil. The sequence goes on along the minus strand of NW_017619822.1, from coordinate 518,521 downwards.
TTGATTTCCTTTTGTGACAGCTCCTTTCCTAAGTCTGCTATCACGCTTAGGAGCTTCATAAACTAAGTTTCCATATTGGCTATTCTTTCATTGTTAGCCATTCGGTAATCTTGTCATTTCCTCGAATGTCTAGGTGTGTCGAGGCTTAGGAACGTACTCAGGAGCAATGTTGAAAAAATCGCTAGGCACCTGGGAGGCCGACCACCTAGCACCTAGGCGCGATTTTTGCAACACTGCTCAAGAGCATCTGGCCCTTGTGTGGCTGCATTGGAGTTCACCATCATTATTTGAACTGGCCCCTCAGTTATAACTTCCAACATTTTGTTGTGTAGGGTCGAGAGGTGTACCTGTATGCTCACTTTTCAATCATCAAATTTATTTAAATGAAACATAAGATTTTTGGACATATGATGATCTATATTTGTAAGAAAAATTTACATGCAAAGAAAAACGAATTTTTGCTTGAAAAAGATATCACCATGCATTATACACAGAGTGTATACCAATCAAGGTAACTTGCTCTGATACCACTTGTTGGTCCTGGTGAGTAGGGATTACAAATCTAGAGGGGTGGGTGAATAGACTTGTATAGTTTTTTGAAAAATTAACGATTCGGCTGAAGAAGTTCCGAAGAGTTACTTCTTTGCAACTTCAATGATTCGAGAGTTTTACGTAGTGGAATTAAATTATAACCCTTGTTAGTTTTGCACGTAGTTTGTTCTTGAAAGATTAAGTTTGCATGAATGATATGCAACAAATAAAAGCAGTAATGTAAAAGATGCAAAGAGAGATTTTTATAATGGTTTGGCTAACTTAGCTTACTCCACTCTTCGTCTTAAAACACTTGGGGAGGTTTGCACAATCACGTTAGTACAAAAGGGACGTCCAATTCTTGAACACAAAGCCGGCCTTGAACTCCATAGGTTTTTCAACTCAACACTGAGTTTACTCCGGCTCTTTCTACTTCAATCGAGTAGAGATACAAAGGGTTGAAGATAAGATTTCTTCAATCTCCAACTAAGAGCTTGGTTTCTTGAATCTGGATTTGAACTTCTTTCGCAGAAAAAGTCTATTGAATCTGGATAAGATCTTTTTAGTTTTTTCTCTCACTGGTTTTGCTTGAGTATTGCTTTAAACGCTTTGAACACATATAAAATCTTTTGAATAGACCAATACCTTCTTCAGTCTTGAATGAAGGTATTTATAGGTGCTTTAGAAATGTGTTCGTTGGAGGGAAACCTAATTCAAACGTTTATTGACCAACGTGTAAAGACCAGCGTGTAATCTGGCGGTTAGGTAGACTTGTTAGTCTTTTTAGACGTTAGACACTTACTTTGCACTGAACATATCTTTTTGTTATGCACAAAATGTCTAGGCTTTTTTACGGAAAATCCTCCTTGCGATGTGAACTTAGGACTCCCTTTGCCTTGGTCACATTCACTAGCGTTTTAAGGTTTCCAACTGTTGGCTCTGAGAATGTCTCGAGCAATTCTTTTCAAATGATTAATTGTCACTATTAGAGTTAACGTTCCAAACCTTAACACTCTACTACCTATCAGATACGAATGGTTGACTTTACCCTTCATTCCACCTTTTTACTCGAAAGGTAGGCCCTTCCACCATTCGGCCTTTGGAACCTTTCGGTTTTGCAGTCTTCTACTCTTCGAATCTTCTTCTTGAACTCTTCAAGTCTTCAACTCTTCGAGGTCTTCATCTTCAAGCTATTCGAAGGGTAACCATTCGAGTTACTAATCGAACTGTTGAGTCTATCCGAAATGTAACTTCTCGAATTAACATTTGGAATATTTTGTCTATATGAAACGTGACTTCTTGAGTTAACATTCGGAGTATTCAAATTAAGCATAAACAACCTAAGTCTAAAAGATAAAAAAAGTAGGAGACTAAAATTCCTAACTTTTGGTATCATCAAAATTTAAATTACAAATGTTCCTACCAATACCCGATACATTAATCACAAATAAAGCATCAAGACAGACAATAAAATCCTAGCTCATGCCCATAAACTAAGTACTCATGATTAATAGAATAAAGAACACAAAAGAACAATTAATAAACTTAAATGTTGCAAAAGAATGAAATAAAAAGAAGGAGAACTTATCTATTGAAAATAAGAGAACAATATTGAAATTCAAGCTTTAAATTCAAGATTACAAGCTTCTAAAATGTTAAAGAACATAAATCTAAGCCTAATATAACCTAAAAATATGAATGAAAAGGTAGGAAAATAGCTAGGGTTCTAAAATGGGTTAGAAACGAAGAGAAATGACAAAAAAAAATGCGCTTAAATAGTGAACATAGCAGGGGTGGCATGACTATGCCACTAGTCGTGTTAAAATCAGCCCAAAAAATAATGCTTACTGCCTCGATGCCCCGGCCTAAGGCATGGTCGTGCCCTTAGCCCATGCCTACCAGGCAGAATTCTTGTGCAGCTCCTTTGACTTCAAGGAAAAGTTTCACCATCGAAACCTTTGAATTGACCTTTATGATCTTCATAAAGTTGTATCCCTTCAAGAGTTCAAGCTGGCTTTTCAATGGCATAAGAATCACTTTATTTGAACATAATCCTAAGCTAAGATATGATCAAAATACTGAGCAGTTGTCATGGTGTGTGAGAATTACAACACTTTGATATTTTGTTCCACTTTTGCCTTGGTTTGCCCATATGATCAAAGCCATTGAAGACACCACTCTTTACTCACTTTGAAGTATATTAGTCATCTTCTTAGCTTCGTATTTGGCTCCCATCGACTCCAAATAAATCCAAAATTCCCCCAAAACACACAATTTTTTTCAACTCAACAATTTATGTGCCTGAAGATATAAACAAATGAATTAATGCACTTTTTACATAAAACCAAATAAATTATCACTTAAAATAGATCTATGGAGTAAAAATATGGACATAAATGCACTTATTATTGATATTGAGAATATGAATTGTAGTAAGAATCTTGGGAATGGTAAGATGAATCTTGATGGAATTGTGGTGGGTTTTGGAAGTTTTGAAAGTTTTGGTAGTTTGGAATGTGTTGAGAGTATGAGTGTTAGGGGTGTGATTGTGTGGTGGAAAAGAATTTTGGGATTGAACATTATAGTAATTGTTAGGAGGTGGGACTTAAGTTGTACAAGGATTAATCGATGGAGCGCATGCCAACATTGTAGTATCATTGTTGTGTCATGTAGTTTGCATAGCCACCATATTGGTTAGCCCCATAGGATTAAGAATCATAATATCGTCGTTGGAATGCATACCATCCATGGTTAAGGTTTTTATTTTGGTGGTTGAAGCTCTAAACTCTTCTTTGGTATAGATTACAAGCACCAAGCAAAGAACCTTCAATAAAAACCCAAACATAGATACATTATTAGGACTTGAGAACTTAAGGTAAGCAAAAAGAAAATAAAAGCTTAGTCTCATAAAAATTTTCTAACAATTAATGTTAGTTAGACAAGCAATCACATAAAACCACGAGATTGTCAATTCTCGATAACAGCGCCAATTTTGATGCAGGATGTTTCCAAGGTAAGTACATGTAATATGTTGTTCTCTAGGATTGGGGGTTATGGCATGTAGTATGCAATTACAAGCAGTTAGGCAATAGCATAAGGAAGTTAACCAGAAACTAAGCAATTCGTAACAAGTGGGAGTGTCAATGACTAAACAAAATAAGGCTAACACATATACACAAAAGATAAACACAAAACAAGGAAATAAGACTTAAGCTAGAGAGTATTATCTTCTAGACTAGATGCATAACACTACTTAAGGATTGGAGGAAAATCACACAATGAAGGAACTATGGTGATGCATGTAGGAATTCTAATCTATACGCCATCAATAAACAATAATTAGAATAAGAAATTGTCACACTCTCGTGATGCATCTACTCCAAGTTCTTCAAGCACACAAAGCATCAAAGCACTTAATTCAATTTTCCCTATTTTCATAGGGAGAAATCAGATTTATGCCAAGGAGTGGCTTGGGATGGGATCTTGACCCAACTCTTGTTGTGGCAAAGATTCCTCCAAAAGCATGCTAATGAGTGTTGTACACCAAACATTAACAAGATACAAACACAAATCCTTCATAAACTCAAGAACCCTAGTTAAGCAAAAATATCTTTATGCAAATATGCAATACTCAAGAATATATCATCTAGATGGATAATACAATCTAACCCAAGTCTATAAACTAATAACCCACACGTATTAAGCATAAACAAAACAAAAGCACAAGTAATAAACATAAATATTGCAAAGGAAAGAGAAAAAACGAAGAACTTATCTATTGAAAATGAGAAAACAATCTTGAAATCTAAGCTTCAAATCCAAAATTACAAGCTTCCAAAATGTTATAAAACCTAAATCTAAGCCTAATCTAACCTAAAAAGAAGAAAGGAAAGGTGAAAAAATTGTTAGGGTTCTAAAATGAGTCAGAACCATGTAGAAATGGCTCAAATCGTGCATACATAGTGAATAGAGCAAGGTGGCATGGCCATGCCACTGCCCGTGCCAAAATCAGCCCAGAAAATGATGCTCACCACCTTGATTGGCACGGCCATGGGCATGACCGTGCCCTTGGTCATGCCCATCAGGCAGAATTTCTGTGCAACTCCTTTGACTTCTAGGAAAATTTTCACACCTAAAACACTTAAATTGGCCTTTATAATCTTCAAAAAAGTTGTAGCCCTTCAAATTGGCTTTCAAAAGGAGTAAAAATCACTTGATTTGGACATTCCTAGGTTGAGATATGCTCAAAATACCAAGACGTCGACATATTGAGCACGCATTACAACTCCATGATCTTTTGCTCCATTTTTGCCTTGGTTTGCCAATGTGATCAAAACTATTGAGGACACCACTCTTTATTTTGGCTCTCTTGAAAGTATTTTAGCTATCACCTTAGCTTTACCTTGGCTCCCGTTGACTTTAAATTGATTTAAAATGCTCCAAAAATTATTCAATTCACCTAAATCATTAAGAACTACACCTAAGCACACAAATGAATCAAATGAGGAACACTTTGGTTAAAATTATAACAAATGGCAAGAAAAATAAGCTTAAAGTTGCAAGGTGAAAATATGAACAATTAAGCTCTTATAAGATAAGCACTGAGTGAATTTTTTGTTTTCTCTTCTTTCTCTTACCCAACTAACTTTAATCTCATCTCTAATCACATCTTATAATCCTCCACTAACCCCTCCTCCTGGACTAGATGAACCCTGGATACTTTATGCCTTATGGCATATCAGACTTCTCAATTCGTGTTAGTGACTGCTACTACTCCATATTATTTTTGTGTGCAGTAAAGGAACACATACTAAGGAATGCCATCTATGTTCATTTTTTACTGTACTCCAAATAAGAAATATTGAATACTTCCAAATCACTATTCATTAGTAGTGCTCCTCTTAGCACTATTCCTAGATACTGAAGTTAATTATCTGGTTCTAAACTGATAAACAGAACAATCAGTTAAAAGCCTCAGTAATCTGAGAAAAAACCAAAACATGACAAAAGAGCCACTCCTCTAGTAGTCAAATAAAGCTAGCTGGGCACCATGTTCACCCTATTCAGTATCATGTACACAACAAATGTAAGACTCCTCCCTTCCATAATACACACAGGCATATAGGTAATAGGTCTCAGAAGAAAAAATGGTGTGTATATAATATTTAGAGTGTGGTGGGCGTGGAACTGTGGAAGGGAGTTAGGGGGTTGTAAACATTAAAAGCACAACTGAGCAAACACATGTAGAGACATTTAAACAACAAATTTCATTTAGAGTTAATAGGTAGCATTCACACACACACACACACACACAAAAAGGGTAGCATTATCTCCACAAAATCCTGAGCATCAACTGAAACAATAAAATCGCATTTAGAGTTAATAGGTAGCATAACTAGCCACATAGTTTGAAAGGTTTTTTTTTCTATTTTTTTTAAATTTGCGGGAAAGCCTACAACTGTGCACCTGGGTGAAGCACGCCCCACTCAACTCGGAACTTGGGAGTTGCCATTACCAAGTCAATTGCCCGACCAATTCGTGTGGAGTTGCCTCCAATAATCTTTAATCCTGGTAAAGAAGCTTCTTCATGGTGATTAGACAAAAATGGTAGTAAAGAATTTGAGCAGTCAACAGTAGTAAGATTTGTGTTGCATATTAGCCTATGAAACAGCATTTGTTCCAATATGATTAACTGATAGACCCAAAGCCAAAAAAAATTTCATATGCTCACTGTAAAAGGAAAAGGGGTTCGTAAAAAAGAACCACATTTTCTTTCCCTATGAAATTCAAAAGCTCCAGGTATAATATTATCTTGCATAATCTATTTTCATGCCAGTAGCTTTCTTGAAAAGTGATTAAAAATAAAGCAATAAGATAGCAACAAGGTCTTTTTCAAAAGAAATTATCTCTTTAAGATCCACTCTATCGCAGTATCACCTGTCCTAACACAACTCATTGGCAAATTGTTTTTAAAAAAGCAGGGTATGTTGAGAAATACATAGAAAGAAAAAGAAATATACGAAATAAGTGGACAAACTAACCTTCCCATTGCATCTTGCACCAGTGTAAGGCACATTGTGAACAAGAATTCTTCAAGGATGCTTCTGTCTCTTCATCAACAAACTTATAGAAGGGATTGCTTTTTTCTTACAATGTAACTGACATTCTTTGGTTGTTGAATCACATCATAGTTTCCTGTGGACAGTTTATGCCACTACATATAAGCAAAGCATCCCTCTTGTGTTTAAGTACCAAGAAATTATTTGACTAGACAAAAACTGAAGTGAAAATTTCAATTAGTCAATTACTGGTGCTTATCAACTGCAAGAACGAAGACCTTTACAACAATTTACTCTTCAATAAGTGATCAAGAAGATTATTAGACCTACTCTACCATCTAGTGACAGAGGACATCTACAAAACTACCAAAGAATTTCCACTTGGAATACAAATATAGCAGGATATTGAAAATTTTGACATTGCCAAAAGTAGAATCATGAGAAGAGTGATATAGGGTAGAAACATTATGAATTGTAGAGCATTACTGTTTATTGTGTTTAGTTTTTTGGTTTTAATATACCACTATGTTTAGCATTTTAGGTGTTCATTTCATCAATTCCAAAATGCCATAAACAATTCTAGTATGAAACTCTCAGTACAGCTTCTGTCAACAATACCAAATATGGCTGATGCAACAATAACTTCATGGAACTCCTCCATCTCCCTTAGATCAGAAGCACCAATATCAAAGCAAGTTCAATCTCTGGGTTTACATCCTTTGACAAATCTAAACAAAAATAAATAGATAGTGTACGGGTAGAGAACAAGATACAGTAATATATCTTGCAAATTGCAATTTTGGGGGAAAAAAAAAAAAAAGAAGTCATCAACAATCTTGAGAATATCACATCATTCCTCAGCATCAAAGGAGGATATCCACCAAAGTCTGAACCTCCATGAGGCTCACTCTTTGTAGGATTTATTTCACGAAAATAAGTTATAGATGGTGAAGGAGCTCTAGCCATTCCAGCTATAGCCAAAAACATAAAACGTAAAAATAAATAAATAAAAACCAGTGAAGAAACTATTAGTCACATTTTCATGCAGTGCCAGATGCAAAAAATGAAAAGAGGAAACAAAATTCAGAATCTAATACTTGTATGCATCAATGTCATTGTAGCATCATTTACAGCAAACTTATAGGTAACACTTACAGCGTGGTCCAGTTCGCTTCCCTTCACCAGGAGGAGGAAATGCAAAATTTCTGCATGGATGAGTCAAAACAGCAGTAGAGCCAATACAAAGCATTGTGACAGAGGCAGGAAGAAGGCATCTGGATCTTATTTTCAGCACAGGCTGCAACCTTTTTGGTCAAGAGTGAAGATACATAATATGTTTCACTCCAAAGCCTTCCTTCCAAGTCCAAATGTGGGCTTCCTGATACATCCTCTGGAGCAATACTGCAATAGATCATGCACGGCTTATATGAATCAATTGCATAACTAAGAAAAGAGAGAATAAATCAATGCTAATCATTGAGCCTCACAACAGCTAACTGTTGAATCATGTAAACAAGGAAAAGAAAAGGTAAAAGAATAGAGTAATTATAGTAAGAATGCAAACCTTAATTAACAGTTAAGAATCCTGTCATAAACACCAGAAGTGCAAATGCCACCAAAATTAGCATCCCCACATGTTTTCTAAGGACAAAGCTGCAAATGTAGGGAAGAAACCTCTCCTTCTCCCTGGAACCAGAAAGTGACATCTTAAGAGGCTTCTGCAAAATAAATGACTGTTGAGCATGCAACATCCTATGTTGTGCCTGCTGCAATAATTCATAGCTCCGAGTACAAATGCCCAATGACACCCCAGTCTTGCGACCACAAAATATCATCCTTCATTTTGTTCCCTTAGAATACTCCTTTATTCACTAAAGCCACACGTTTTCACCATTCTAAAATATTCCAAAGTCCAAACTATCCACTAACAAACAGTATCTCTAACAAATTACCACCAAGTCAGAACTATTTTTTAATTTGATCATGTGTTCTCCCATAGTTCTCAAGGGGGGAAGAGTTTGAAAAATAGATTTAACCTTACACTCTTCACCTCATCCACAAAAACATAGAGTTGAAGGAAGCATAAAGGACCCTAGCTGAAGATTTAATTAGTTCACCAAAATTTTATAAAGACAATCTCAATTAAGTGTCTAAATATGAACCTGAATCACCAATTGAAACCCCCATTAAAATTCAAAACCCACTTGAATAATGCACAAACTAAGCTACAAACACAAGGCATTCTGTTGAAACTAAGCTACTAGGAGTTTCCTAATGTTCAATAAATGTTTCCTAATATTCAACACATTCAAAATTACAAAATTGAGTCTTGTGCATCAAGAATATCAGCAAGTACAAAATGGCCAAAAGTTTAGGGTTGCGTAATTGCTTTATATGGCAGAAAATTAGGCATTGTCACCATTCTCGAAGAACAGTTTTGTCATTAATACAAAATGGGGAAATGAAGTTTGACATAGAGGAGAGTTAAAGTTTAGGCTTGTGATACTCTACACAATCAAAAGATATTGGATTCTATTGCTAAGTTAAAAGAACTCACTAAACAGTCCTCTCCATTATTCCAGAGCATATGCTATAAGAAATAAAGAAATGTAGATCAATGTATGTATAGGCCCAATACAACTGAGCAATTTTGCAAAATCTTATGGTTAAAGAAAAAGAAAACAAAAGAAAACTATCAATTGCATAGTATAGTACTTCAAATCTTCGATCCAATCTGGTATACTTTGTAGAACCCAGTTTAAACATTGAAGCCTTCGGCGCGAAGGCATTTGAGATGAGCCTCTATCCATTTCTTGCAAGCAAATTCACCATGCTCCACTATGCATTCATCCCTCAACTTCTTAGTCTCAGGGCAAGCACAACATATCTTCTTTTTTGGCTTAGAATCAGGCCCCACAGACGTTGCTGGACTTTTGTCTTCTGGTGATTTTGGTAAAGCTATTGCACACGATGAGCTCTCTATAGGCAGTCCACCCATGGTGAAGATATCCTGTATGATATTTAATAAGAACATGAGAATGATAGCTAAACAAGCAAGGCTTTTCAAGTAGAAGCACAGGCACCCAATGCCAAACTTACAAGCAAGCATCTATCACAAAAAACAAAACAAGAATGTATTCATCTTTCAAGCAGACCTCAAAATTTAATCAACATTTACATTAACCAGGATCCAGACAGGAAACCAAAATCACAAACACTGATGGAATCCATGCATCATTACAGAACCCAAATCATATTTCTCTTTTCTGAAATTTTTCTGGACTTCTCAGGTCAGCCCGCATACTAGTTTTAAAACTTTGTGTGTGTGTGTGTGTATAAACACATAACATATACCATAAGACCATTCTGAGAACACACAACAAATAAAATAATGCAGGTTCAAGCTCAGACAGTAACGGGCTGAAGGCTCTAAACGGAGAAGAAATTAACTGATTTCGCAAAATGCTTTAACATTAACCGAAATTCCTATTTTCAAATTAACAAAATTGATTTTTTTTTTTATATTAGTCAATTTAAATTTTAAAATAAATATTAAAACAATAAATAAAAAGTCAATGCATAAGAGTTATTACATTAATATATAAATCCATAAAAAAACATTACAAGCACAAAAGAAAAGCCACTCCATGCCCACATCATCCATCCAGTCGTCGATGTTGACATATCCTTCATATTACAGTGTAAATATAAATATATGTCAACTAAAAATCAATATTGCAATTGTCTATTGCATGCTTTTTATTCTTTAATTCAATATTTCTATCTCTATAATTATGTCAAACACTAAATGTTTTACTATTATTTCAAAATTCTTTGGCAGTCATGCTAGAATATTTGCAACAAACTAATCTAGTGAAGTATTCAACTTGCATATTCTCAAGATAACAAAAATTACTTGATCCTTTATATATATACGTTTACAGAAATTGCAGGCAGCAGGCAGAAAAATCACAGCTAGGTGTAATCTACGAATGAACTACAATAAAACAAATCAATGAATTCTAGGTTCACAGAAATTGAATTTCCATTATGAACAAAAAAAAATAATAAATATAGAACAAAATAATCAAAACCCGCAAAGGAAGCAACACTGACGGAAATTTATACACGGGCAAAATAATCAAAATCCATTACCTGAACTCTTGAAGTAGCGAAGGCGGAGGCGGAGCAGGCTACAGGCGAAGGCTGAACACTGGACTCTGGAGCAGAAACTAAAGTCTGATGAAAAAGCAGAGGCGGAGAAGGCTACAGCGATTCCGGCGAAACCTAACACGGTAGGAATGTTCAAACTTTTCCACAATTTAGGTATGTATTCAATTATAACTTTTGGGACGTGTGGTTCAAGTTATTCAGGATAACAAATGTTATACTCTCCGTCCCTAATTGATTATCTTACTTGTTTTTCACACAATTTTTAATACAACATAACAAATGTTATTAACTTTTCAATTTTGTCCCTCAAAGTAAATATTGTTTGTATAAAGTGCAATTGTATTTATCTTTAGAAATTTAAAAAATTAAAAGGGTAAATTGAAAAATGTAGATTGATAGTTATGTTCAATTTTAGAAATATGATACTATTTTGGGGCAAACCAAAAAGAAAAATGGGACGAAGGAAATATTTGATACGTTATATAACATTTATATGAGATTCTTTACTTTTTTACCTACTTTGTTTTTTCATTTTAAGGATGATGTATTTAATCATGACTTTTATAGATTTTTTATAAACTTTAAAAGTTTTGAGGTATCCGATTCAAACTTTTATGAAGCATTTGGATCACAGAATGTTATATTATTTCAGGGAATATTAGATTGTTGAAAATGTTAGATTACTGGGATGTTATATTCGTGTTTGGTTTAAAACTGAGATATGTAATATAAATTTGTTTGGTTGAATAGTTATTTTTTTAATGAGTAAATACCTCCAATGATACTCCTAGTATTAGCGATTTATTAGCTATGGTCATCCGAGTTTTAAATGACCTACAATAGTCCTCCATGTTTTAAAAAATAATCACCCGTGGTCCTAATTCTTAAAAAACCCCGAGTTTAAAATGACTATGGGACGTCCTAAAAGGACCACATGTGGTTATTTTTTAAAAACATGGAGGACCATTGGAGGTCATTTAAAACTCAAATGACCATAGCTGGTAAACCGATAATACTCGGAGGACAATTGGAGGTATTAACTCTTTTTTTAATGGTATGATGATAAATTTAGAATTAAAATAAACAAATAAGACAATAATAAAATATAGAAGTAAATAATTTAAAATTAATTAACTAAGAGTTTGAACAATAATTAACTATGCAATGGATTAATATGACAAAATTAGCAATAAGACAAGAGAATGTGAGAATACCTAAAAAAAGGGGAGGGTATCTCACATTCCCTTGTAATAACTAAGGGGGCGTTTGGTTCATGGAATGTTAGATTACCTTAGGAAAGAGTCTTTAAAAGTCATGTGGCATTCGATTAAGACTTTTAAAGTCTTTAAAAGTCATGTGGTATTCAAAAAATTATGAATTTGTGTAGACTTTTTAATTTTAAAACTTTTGTAGACTTTTATTTCTCAAATATAAACAGTTGAAATCCAACCCTCCACCCCAAGATTTAAAAATTTTCTTTCTCTCACAACTCTAAGGGGGGGTGTATTCAAGCATGAGTTTTGTAGAGCTGCTACATTTAAATTTTATGTATGGGGAGGTGGGTTTGTGTTGAGAAAGGCCTGGTTATTATCCATGAGCCATGAGGAATTCCATACTTTGGTTGTCTTACCATTGCCTATTCTGATGCCCAGACCTCCTTGTAATGTTTCTCTTCTAACAAGTATACTTTGCCAACAGAAGCTAGGAAAGCTTATGGTACCAGCTTTCAAAATGGAAGAATTAGGATAGTATCTTGCTTTGTAGATTTTCCCTAGCTACAAGGCTATTAGGTGAAGTGAGGAATATCCAACCTTGTTTGGCTAGTAAAGCTTTGTTAAAAACGTGTAAATCTCTAAATCTAAATCCTCCAAACTTTTTAGGTGGGCATAGTTTCCGCCATGCTTGCCAATGTATACTGATACCTCTCCTGCCACTAGATCTCCTCAAGAATCTATTCATCAAGACTTCTAGTTCTTGGCAATAAGATATTGGGAGAAAGAATACGCTCATGGTGTAAGTGTGAAGTGCTTGAGCTACAGTTTTGGGTAGGATCTCCTTACCTGCTTTAGATAGAAATTTTTTGTTCCATCCCCCAATTCTGTTACGGAGCTTATCTTCAATAAACCTGAATACTTGACGTTTGTTTTTTCTAATAACTGATGGGACTCCAAGGTATTTGCCAAAGTCATTTGTTTGGTTTATAGCAAAAAAAAAAAAAAAAAAAAAAAAAGGTTAACATGACTTTAACCTTGTCAGTGGTATTGATGTTGAATGAGATGCTGAATTTTTGAAAGTTAACTATTTGACCTGAATATATTTTGTATGTTGTCAGTAGGGGTGACCACGGTTTGGTTCAAACCGGAGGTTCGAATCGAAACTGGTAGTCTTATACCCACTGTATGTACGCCTTACCGGTCGGAACCTATAGGCCGCGTGGCCTCAGCCCTTTCCCGACCGGTTCCACCCGGCTTGGCAGTGGAGCCTTCCCGACCGCCTCGATCGGGAACGGCATCGGAGAGGCAGCGGCAGAAAGCTTGCACCATGTGTTAATGTTCCTTGGGCAGGGTGCTCATGAGTGCATGACGGCCACGCGGCTGGCATGCCGAGACCCCGGATCTTGCCCCCTAGCCCTCTATAAATACCCGCATTTATAACGCCAGGGAGGAGTTTTGACTCTTTGCTTGACCGGAGCTTGCCGACCAACTGTCGCCCGCTCCCGAGCTCAAGCCTTGTGCATCATCAGCGTACATACGAACAATCGTATATACTTTATCATTTTGGCGTCGTCTGTGGGAACCGGTACAAGAAGCCACTTAGTACGACATATACCGATCCCAAATGCTATGTATCCGTTCGTGAAACCCCGTAATGACGCAGAAGCCGAATCAAGCTCCTCGGATTTTCGCTCACACCTCAGTTCACGAATAGATCTCAATAGCTCCCCGGGGAGAGGCCCGACCCCCGACCCTGTCAATTTTGTCCAGCAGGGGCAGGCCTACCCTGCAGCGGCGGGACAGATACCTTTCCAATACCCGGTGTATCCACCCGGAATGTATGATCCCGCCTACCCATTTTGGCAGAGCCCGCTGCGGTTCTACGCCCCGCAGTACTCGTACCAGCCAGTCCCGCTCGCTTACCAACCGTATCCGCAGGCGTCGAGACCCAGTACACCAGAGACTACGCCTTCGCTCGGAACTTCAGGAACCGTCGCACCAGAGCTTCGTCGAGCCCAGTCGGAGCGCCACCCCGCGCGATCCAGGCTCGGACCTGAGGACCCTTCAGGTGAAAACAGTGAAGGACAAAATGTGAGGACCAGCGCCTTCGCTCGACTCCGCCGACCAGTACAGCAGCGCCTGGGATCTCGCGACAAGGCTCGCGAATCGGCAACCGGGCCTGAAGCTAGTCTTCAAGAAGGGTCGGGAAATGTCAGCTCAGTCCGACTGGGCCGTCAGAAAAGAGCCGGAGGAAAAGATCGAAATAACACGAAAACCGATGCCCGGGGATTGCTCGACCAAGTCCGACAGGAGTTCAACCGCTGGAAGCAAGAGCACGGCTCCGGCTCGGTGGAAACAGTTTCACCGCTGCTGCGAACCCCTTTCACAGTAGAGGTCATGAGTCAGCCTTACCTGCACGACCTCCGGTCCTGGGCAGCAAGGACTACGATGGGAAAACCGACCCCGAAACACATGTTAACTCGTACTACGGCAACATGTTGATGATGGGCGTCACCGACGCCGTGACGTGTCGAGCCTTCTACTCCACATTAACGGGCAGAGCAGCGGATTGGTTCAAATCGCTGGAACCGGGGTCCATCACCTACTTCGAAGACCTGGCGGCAAAGTTCGTGAGGAAGTTCGCGACGTCCCGAGCTGTCAGGAAGCACTTCATGTACCTGTAGAAAGCTAAGCAGCTGGAAGGCGAGTCACTATCTGATTTCCTCGCCAAGTGGAAGAACTCAGTCGGCGAGGTTGAGCCTAGTGACGACCAAACAACGATCAATATGTTGCATTCTTCCCTTCGGGCGGGAGCCCTATACGAAGACTTCATACTCCACCCTCCGATAACGTATGACGAGGCCATCCGTTGAGTTACCAACCACGCGAACGCCGGGGAAGCCATTGTAGCGAAACAGCTTCAGGAAGGGGGCTCGAGTAGAGGCCGTGGCCGGGGCCGAGCAGACTTCACCCCGTTGACGCGTCTGGCGGTCGACATCCTTCAGTAAGCCCAGTTGTGCAACATGATTCAGCTCCCCAAGCCGTACAAGGATGGAAAAGGACAAGACCAAGTACTGCGCACACCACTGGTGCAAAGGACATGAGACAGAATAATGTACGTACCTGAAGCAGCTGATCGAGGACCTGCTCCAGGCGAGAAAGCTAGATCAGTTCCTCGACAAGAAGGAGGGCAAGAAATGGCGATCGAGGGCAAACTAGATCCATCCGGAAGGAAAGATAACTCTACCCATCGAGCTGGGCACGCCGCCTCGGGCCGTGAGAACGACAATGGAGTTTGTGGTTGTTAACCCAAGATGCATGCACAACCCGATTTTGGGTAGACCAGCCATCATGGCGATCGAGGGAATTATCTCGATGCCCCATCTATGCATGAAGTTCCCGACCCCGGGAGGAGTCGGAACCGTTCGGGGGGATATACACTCGGCTCGGAAGTGTTTCTTGAAAGCCGTTAACCGAAAAGAGGCCGGTAGCACGAGGGTTAATACCATTTCCAGGCGACCCGATGAGGAGAAGAAAGAACAACCAGAGCCGTCAGAAGAAGTAGAGGAAATACCGCTAGATCTCGAGCTTCCTAGCCGGACGGTTAAGATCGGGAAAGCCCTGACCGCAGATCTACGAGCGTCTATAATAGCAGTGCTCAGAGAGTTCTCGGATATTTTCGCTTGGGGGCCAGAGGACAAGCCCGGCGTGGACCGGTCAACCATATGCCACCGCTTAGCTGTCAACCCGTCGGCCAAACCTGTGAAGCAAAAAACAATGCATTTATCCACAAATCGGCGAGAGTTCATGAGGGCGGAAGTAAAGACGATGTTGGACGCGAGCCATATCCGACCGGTGACCTACCCTGATTGGGTCGCGAATGTAGTCCTCGTCCCGAAGGCCAAGGCGTGACGAATGTGCGTTGACTATACAGACCTAAACCGAGCTTGCCCGTTGGACCCGTATCCACTCCCGAGTATCCATGAGATGGTGGATGAGACGACCGGCGTTGACCTGCTGAGTTTCATAGACGTGTTCAAGGGTTACCATCAAATCAGAATGACCGAGGAAGACGAAAGCAAGACGCCGTTCATAACCCGGATGGCGTCTACTGTTACCGAGTCATGCCCTTTGGCCTAAGGAACGCCAGTGCAACCTATCAGAGAATGATTAACGCGTTGTTCGCTGGGCTGTTAGGTCAAACGATGGAGGCCTATGTAGATGATATGCTGGGAAAGAGTCGGGACCGGTCTGACCATAGCCAGGACTTACGAAGTTGTTTCCAGGTGATGAGGCACCATCAGCTCCACTTGAACCCGATCAAATGTACCTTCGCCGTCCAAACGGGAAAGTTCTTTGGGTTCATGATGACGAAGCGAGGCATCGAGCCAAACCCAGCCAAGATGAAGGCCATACTGGACATGCAGGCACCGACCACTGTCCGAGAGGTCCAGCAACTGACCGGTAGGCTAGCGGCACTCAGCCGGTTTTTGTCCAAGCTAGCGGAGAGAGCACTGCCGTTCTTTAAAACACTGTGGAAAGTGAACGACTTTGTGTGGGACGATGAGTGTTGAACAGCTTTCGATGACCTTAAAGCCTACCTCATGTCGCCTATCGTCCTTTCGAAACCCGAGCCCGGGGAAGAGCTAGAGGTGTACTTGGCCGTATCTGACCGAGCGATCAGCGCCGTCTTATGCCGAACAGATCAGGGCGGCCTCCAGAGACCAGTGTATTATGTGAACCACGCGTTGCATGGTCCCGAGCTCGTTACTCGCGCTTAGAAAAGATTGTGTTCAGACTGTACACCGGCGCGAAAAAATTGACGCCCTATTTTCAAGGACGCACGATACGCGTCCTGGCTGACAAACCAATCGGTGCTGTCCTGAGGACAGCCTCCTCGTCCATCCGTTTGATCAAGTGGGCGATAATGCTGACGCAGTTTGCAATTGAGTATAAGCCCCGATCGGCCATCAAGGGCCAAGCGTTGGCCGACTTTGTCGTCGAGTGTACTGCCCGAGACCCCCAGACAACGACCGATCCGGAAGACCCCGACGGCTCTTGGTGGGAGATTTCCACGGATGGAGCAAGTAGCAAGAATGGATCGGGAAGAGGGCTCGTTGCGACGAGCCCCGAGGACTTCAAGGTGTACTATGCGCTGATCTACCAGTTTTCGCCGACCAACAATGAAGCTGAGTACGAGGCGTTCATCGCGGGCTTGCAGTATGCGAGGGACTTAGGGGCCAAGTATGTTCGAGTGCGGACGGATTCATCGTTGGTCGTAGACCAAGTGTTGGGGAACTATGAAGTCAACGGAGAACGCTTGTATCAGTACCGCAACTTAGCGTTGGAGAAGCTGAGTGCGTTTGTAACACCCCTAAATTTAAAACTTTGAATGCTTACGAAATAAAGGCAATACTGACATTTAAACCTCGAAACAAAGCATAACTAAACATAAGTGTTTAGGGTGCTATGCCACATCTGAGCTGGAGAACTAAGATGCACAGGCTATACTATCTAAATATCCTCAAAACAGTGTCAATACATCATCATGGCACGCATGCCGATAAGGAAACTAACTAACTAAGCTTCGGGTCCTCTAGTGCGCTCCGGAGCTACTCATCTGTGCCTGAAAGCCAAATATATCTGTTCAGCGAATAATGCTGGTAACCCACTCTAACGCGTTAAAATACAATATAGGTATATATATATATATATATATATATATATATATATATATATATATATATATATATATATATATATATATATATATATATATATATATATATATATATATGGAAGGGATCAGGTGCATTTGTGGCTTCCCGTGTGGTTGTGCGGTGGATTAATGTGCGTGAGGTTTATACTTAATGTGCGTGAGATTTGTACTAAATGTGCCTGAGATTTGTACTTATTGTGCGTCATGTTAATATGCGTGAGTTTTGTACTTAATGTGCCTAAGTATTGTGTTTAATGTGTGTGAGATTTGTGCTTAATGTGCGTGAGTATTTCAGAATTACGAGCTCAGAAGGAAGTATAACAGAAACTCACGCACATTAACGCCCAAGCTTCTTGTTACTTCTTCCTTCAATTTGGCCATGGATTCTGGATTATCAGCTACCTTCAGTGCAGTTGAATGTTTATATAGATGACGCACGCACAGTAAAATTTGCACAGCAGCTAAGTGTGGATTTCTATTGTATTATTCCCATAATTATTAACCACCATAGCCCGCTCTGCATCATCATTATCAGGGAGGGGGCAATGGCTACTGGGGATGGGGAAGAAGCTGACATCAATATTTTCTGCTGCATTTTACACATTCACGCACATTAAGTACAAATCTCAAGCACATTAAGCACAACACTCACGCACATTGAGTACAAATCTCATGCGCATTAATCCACCGCACATCCGCACGGGAAGCATTCATCCGCACGGGAACCTTTCACTATATATATATATATATATATATATATAGAATCGCACTCAGGTGCGAATGCTTCGCCCAGGCGCGAAATAAGAATGGATTCTGTCCGTCTACATGTCCAGATCTAATGGATGAGAAACAATGATTTTTTTTAAAAACACGGTGGTATTTTCGTAAATAATTGAACATCGAAGTGCAAGTAAAATGTATTACAAGTGCATGTAAAATGTATTATAGGTGCAAGTAAAAATTTACACTGAGCATCAATACTTAGTTGCATCTATAGTTCTAAGTAGTTGCACCTATAGTTCTAAGTAGTTGCACACATAGTTATAAGTAGTTGAACCTAGGTGTATGAATGTTTGCGAGTGGTTTTCAGGGGTATTAGTACCCGCTGAACTCAGATCAATGAATGTTAACAAGACAAAATTACATGCACTCATAGGTGAAAGTAGGTGCACCTATAGTTATAAGTAGTTGCACCTATAGTTATAAATAGTTGCACCTATAGTTATAAGCACACCCAGGTGCATGAATGTTTGCGGAAAGTGAATGCTAATAAGGCAAAATTACATGCACCTATAGGTGAAAGTAGGTGCACTTGTAAGTGATTTTACTTGCACTTCGATGTTCAATTATTAACGAAAATGCCACCGCGTTTTTTTTAAGTTATTAGATCTGGACACGTGTCGTGCGCTGATTCGTTCGCATATTCCTTCCTGGGCACTTATTCGCACCTGAGTGCATCCCTATATATATATATATATATATATATATATATATATATATATATATATATATATATATATATATATATATATATATGGAAGGGTTCAGGTGCGGGTATAGCTTCCCGTGCGATTGTGCGGTTAGATCTGAGCTGTTGATCAAATTTAGATCAACGGCTCAAATCAATAAAAATTATTAAAAAAAAACGTGTGTCGGGAAGAAGATAGCTCCTACACAGTGTCTACACAAACGATAGCGTCTACACAAATGATAGCGTCTGCACAACCTCACGCACATTAAGTACAAACCCCACACACATTAAGCACAGCCTTCACGCACATTAAACACAAACCCCACGCACTTTAAATATTAACTTACAGATTTTAAGTTTCAACATCTATTGACATTAAGCACAACCTCACGCACATTAAGTACAAACTCCACACAAATTAAGCACAACCTCACGCACATTAAGCACAAACCCCACGCACTTTAATATATTAACTCACAGATTTTAAGTTTCAACAACTATTCACATTAAGCACAACCTCACGCACATTAAGTACAAACCCCACACACATTAAGCACAACCTCACGCACATTAAGCACAAACCCCACGCACATTAATCACAGATCCGCTCACCTTAATTTTGACCTACATGAAAAAATTACAAAATTGCCACCGCATTTTTTTTTAAAAATTTTGACGTTTCTGGACGTTGATTTAAGCAAGTGAATGGTCCAGATTAAACCGCACAATCGCACCTGGGCACCCTAACCGCACCAGAACCTATATATATATATATATATATATATATATATATATATATATATATATATATATATATATATATATATATATATATATATATATATATATATATATATATATATATATATATATATATATATATATATATATATATATATATATATGAGTTAATACCGTTTGAGGTCCTCCAAGTATAGTGGTTTTGCCACGTTTAGTCCTAAACTTTCAAATTGACCATCTGTGGTCCTTCGACTTTCAAATTTAACCATTTGTGGTCCAAGTTAACCACACATGGTCCTTCAAGTTTCAAAACTTAACCAGTTGTGATCCTCTTGAAAGGACCATGGTTGGTTAAAATTTAATAGTTGAAGGACCATGGGTAGTTAACTTGGACCACGAATGGTTAAATTTGAAAGTCGAAGGATCACATATGGTCAATTTGAAAGTTTAGGACTAAATGTGGTAAAACCACTATACTCGGAGGACCTCGGATGATATTAACTCATATGTATATATATAAAGAAACCATTTTGAAGCCAGAAGATATATATACTTAGGAGACTCTAATTTAAAACTGAGAATAGACTCAACAAGTAAGGATAGGCACATTCATCAGTCATGATTACGCATATAAAGATACTAACATACACCCTAAGGTCACAAGGTCATTACTCATCAAACATATAAGTATTCAATAATTATTTCAACACATAAGCACACTTTGGTGGTGCAGTAGGACCAATCGCATGCCCATACATGAGGGTCAGCGCATATAGCGCACACACGGCCCCGAAGCACCCTGCCTCGTACCGCAACACGAAGGGGTTGATCGCAACCAACCGATGAATCGCAGCTCATTTATAACGTTTGATCGCAACCAAACGGTGGACCGCAACCCGAATAGTGTGTATTTCTGATCGCAACCAGATTATGAACCGCAACTCATTTATAACGTTTGATCGCAATCAAACGGTGGACCGCAGCCCTATATATATTTATATACCTAACCGATCGCAACCGGCCTGGTTAACAGCCGATGGTTCTCAACCCATCCAACTGCCCGTATAGCCAATTGATCGCAACCAATTGGGGTATCATGCACACATAACACATAACAAGCACATGCAACCCACATTAGCACATAGGGAGGGGGAAACATATAAATAAAACTTATGCGTGGTCAACCACATTACTAGGAATATGCCTAAGGGGTTCATACATCTTTCACCTAGGCCAACGGGATACCAATCCAACTAACATGCAATACCTAAGATTCTTTTATCCTACGAACGGTACCCGAAACATCAAACTAGACTAAGGCATGACAAACGGGGTCTAATGGGACACCACGGGACACGGGGAAACATCAAACGGGGAAAACCACCAAGTCCACACTGGGAAAACCAGCGGGTGGCCGGCGGGTGGTCCACAATGGGCAGTAGGTGCCCGGCGGGCAGGTGACTGCCTGCCGGCGGCCCTATTTGGGGCAGCGGGTAGGTGGCGGGTTCCCCTGCCCCCACCTACCCCCACTGACTCTTTCATAATAATTTGGTCCCGGGATCTTTCGAGGAATCCGAAACCATGTCCAGACACATTTAAACACAAACGACAACACCACGTAATTAAGTAATGGGTTAAAACCAAGAATCACATTAAATACATCCGAATATGACTTCTAAACATAAATAAGACTCAATACCCGAACATGCAAAATCCCACCGAAATATACCAAGAATATCACAAATACGAAATCCACGATTTAACCTAGGGCTCTAATCATATTTAAAGCACAAGATCATAACTTTATCTTTAAAATCAAGATTATCAAGATCAACACACAATTATCAAGATCCTCTCATAATCATCAAGATTATCAAGATCAACACATAGGATCTTCTCATAAATATCAAGATTATATCATAATCATCATAAAAACCTTATCAAGACACAAGCATAGAATTGCATATCAAAGGAGCCAATGAAGAAGATTATAGAAAGGAAAATAGGTTTTGTTGAGACATGGGTTACCTCTTAGCCTTAATTAATCCTCCCTTGGCTATTAAGGTTCTTCTCTAAGATTTCCATCCGTTTGATCTCCCTAGGCTTGGTGGTGGGGAATTTCCCGGGAATATTTTCGTGTAATATAACTATGAGTGGTAAGGGTTCTAATTGCTTTCTAATCCCATATTTATAAAATCAGGAATCCTAATCATAATCTGAATAATAAATGCCATTCCTAATTAGAATCTGACTAGTAAAAGGTTTACTCTCTTTATTCCTAATAGGCTTAAGACTCTAGCTTAAGCAAGGGTCCACAATCCATGGTGGGCCACATTAATTAAAGGGAACCCTAACCAAATTAAATCCTTTTTAATTATTATTAACGGAATTAATTAAATAATTAATTCGGGATTGAAGGCCGTAACACGGGGTGTTACACCCCCCCCCCCCCTTACAAGAAGCTTCGTCCCCGAAGCTTAGAAATCTTCACGGGGATAACGAGTCAAAACTAGTACGGTGGTTATATAGAGAAAGTATTCTACGGGGAAAATATATAATTACGTATCCATGTATACTGGGTTTTTTTTGGGAACGATTGGGTTAAAAGGATAAAGAGAGTGGATGGTTCGGGTTTCAAACTTGTGGACAAAGTGAATTTAGGAATTAGGATCAAAGTTTTCAAAGTTGCAACTTAGGAAGTGAGGTTGCCACCTTGTATGGAGTTGTTAAAATGGGAAATCAAGAACGAGGTTTGAAGGGTAGAAAGGGTTTTGCAATGAGACGGGGTTCGATTGTCAAAGGGAAGGAAAGGAATTCGGCTAGGATGGGTTAAGGGTTCTCGATCTCAAGTGACTATTCTTGGTTCGATGTTTTGTTCACGATGTATCGACGAACTGATGATCCTTTTTCTTTGGTGTTGGCACCGCTTGACCTTAAGATCCTTGTCAGTCCTTGCTTCCCAAGCTAAAGCCTTATCCTTCTTTTCTATCTTGAGGGAATCTCCCGCGATGATTCAACACTTACTTCTCTAATGCACCCAAGGCCTTGACCAAGTTTGGTCAACAAAGCCAATCTTCTAGGGCGCACTTCCAAATTCTTCCCAAAGTCTCTGGGAAGTCAATAAACTTCGGGTTGAATTTCTCTCATTATTTAATTTCATCTCTTCTTAGCAAGGCTGCATGTCCTCCATGGAGTTCGGCTTACTGCACCTTTTGTGTTACTTTAAATGGTGAAGGCGCCTTTGCATGCTCCTCTTCTTTTTGAAGTGCAGTTGGTTACCTAATCTCGTTGTGGAATGACTTGGTGATTTTATGAGTTCTCTTATTTCCTTGTTTGGTCCTTGAAAACCCTCGAGGCCTTGGCACCAATGTGCTCTTTACTCATTCCTTAGCACCACGAACAACGGCACTCTTGATTTTTCTCAACTTGTAAGGAGCCCTCTGATTACTCGAACGATGTCCATGGTTGAAGGAAGCCTGGTCCATTCTTAGCGCTTGACTTTAAGGCATTTGGAAGTCCTTAGCACGAGCTCCCAACTCGACTCCTTGGTTTGTACAGTTCTTCTCGTCAACCATCTCTAGTCGGTTGCATCGTAGAGTCCAACTACAACTTCCATGTGTAATGCAATTGGTTGTGTCTTTTTGAAGGCGTCTCGCGGGTCAAGGTCTTTTACCAAGGTCACCACTTTTAGGAAACCCATGATTTCTTACCCAAGACTTGCATTCATCAATCGAGGCACACAAGTGTGCAATAGATCAATAAAACGAGAAGTCAAGAAATCATCAGGCCGTACCAGTGGGCACGAGGTGGGCGGTCGACCGTATATATAAAACCGAGAATATACTTAGGAGACTCTAATTTATACTTAGGAGACTCTAATTTAAAACCGAGAATAGACTCAACAAGTAAGGATATGCACATTCATTAGTCATGATTACGCATATAAAGATACTAGCATACACCCTAAGGTCACAAGGTCATTCCTCATCAAACATATCAGTATTCAATCATTATTTCAACACATAAGCACACTTTGGTGGTGCCGCAGGACCAATCGCATGCCCATACATGAGGGTCAGCGCATATAGCGCTAACACGGCCCCGAAGCACCCTGCCTCGTACCGCAGCACGAAGGGGTTGATCGCAACCAACCGATGAACCGCAACTCATTTATAACGTTTGATCGCAACCAAACGGTGGACCGCAACCTGAATAGTGTGTATTTCTGATCGCAATTAGATTATGAACCGCAGTTCATTTATAACGTTTGATCACAACCAAACGGTGGACCGCAGCCCTATATGTATTTATATACCTGACCGATCGCAACCGGCCTTGTTAACATCCGATGGTTCTCAACCTATCCAACTGCCCGTATAGCCAATTGATCGCAACCAATTGGGGTATCATGCACACATAACACATAGCAAGCGCATGCAACCCACATTAGCACATAGGGAGGGGGAAACATATAAACAAAACTTATGCGTGGTCAACCACATTACTAGGAATATGCCTAAGGGGTTCATACATTTTTCACCTAGGCCAACGGGATACCAATTCAACTAACATGCAATACCTAAGACTCTTTTATCCTACGAACGGTACCCGAAACATCAAACTAGACTCAGGCACGACAAACGGGGTCCAATGGGACACCACGGGACATGGGGAAACATCAAACGGGAAAAACCACCAAGTCTTCACTGGGAAAACCAGCGGGTGGGCGGCGGGTGTAGGACCACCCGCCGGCTGCCCGCCGGCGGCGCTATAATGGGCAGCAGGTGCCCGGCGGGCAGTCGCCTGCCCGCTGCTGGCGGTCCTATTTGGGGCAGCGAGTAGGTGGCGGGTTTCCCTGCCCCAACCTACCCCCACTGACTCTTTCGTAATAATTTGGTCCCGGGATCTTTCGAGGAACCCGAAACCATGTCCAGACACATTTAAACACAAACGAAAACACCACGTAATCAAGTAATGGGTTAAAACCAAGAATCACTATAAATACATCCTAACATGAATTCTAAATATAAACAAGACTCAATACCCGAACATGCAAAATCCCACCGAAATATACCAAGAATATCACAATTTGAAATCCACGGGGTCTCGGAAGGCTAAACTCAGGGCGCCCAAGTTCCAAGTGGTGGACGGTCGGTTGTATAGGCGATCTTATGGTGGTTTTAATTGTAGCAAAAATAAGATGTGAGCTCGGGTGTGGTATGTCGTCCTCAGGGGATTGGGGGATATGGCACGCAATACGCAATCACAAGAAATTAGACACTAGCAATAGGAAGTGACCAACATGTGCGACCTTGTGTTTTACGTTTTAGGAAGTGACCAGCTTCAGCAACTACTAGGATAAAAGCACTTCTATTTTCTAAGACTCCCTCGCCAATGATGGCTTTCATTATGTTTGCAATCATTTTTGTCATTACCTTGTAGATGACATTGCAAAGAGCTACAGGACGGAGATCCGCCACTGTGTCGATGATATTTTTCTTCAGTATCAATGTAATATAGACTAAAGTTTCCATCATTTAATCCTGGGGTGAAAGAAAGAGTGTTAAGACACTATAGAATATATTTGGTAACATTCGGTCTAACGAGGCTCCAATAATGTTGATTGAAATCTGGTTCATCCTGTTTGGCTCTGGTGATTTGTCCGGATGCATGGAGAATAGGGCTGATTGTACTTCCTCCTTTGTAAATGGGGATAAAAGGTTTTGGCCCTGTTGATAGGAGACCTACCGAAGTGGTTCTGGAAGTAATCTTGTACCACTGACGAAAGGTTTTCACCGTAAGCTCAGTTGTTATCCGTTCCTTTAAGTCTGCGTATCCATTTTTTCTTGTGTCTAGCTGATGCGAAAGAGTGGAAGTACTTAATTAGTGTTTAAATCACCACCTTGTAGCCAGTGTATCTTTGCTCGTTTCCAATAGGATTCTTCTTGCTCCAAGAGTCTTTGAAGCTCTCCTTGTATATTGATAAATTGTTCCATACTGTTAGCATCATTTTTTGGACGTAGTAAATCGAAAGAAAATTTAAGGGCTTTGATTTTCCGTCCAAAATGGTTGGAAATCTCTCCACCCCACTTTGATAGGGCGTTACTACAGTCTGCAAACTTTCCTGGGAGGTTATCATTCGGACTTGCTTTCCATGCACTAGCTACGACTTCGTTGCCTTCTCCTATCCATGCATTTTCGAAACAAAATCGCTTCCCAGGTTTTGCCCAAGAATTCTGGTCGGTTGACAAGTTAATATATAGTGTTGAATGGTCTGACTAGAACATTGGAATATTATGAACCTCTACCATAACATGCATTAATCGCCATTGATCCGATGATACGACTCTATCCAATCTTTCTTCTACGAAAGCTCTCGTGCCGCGATCTCTCTCCCATGTATATGGATATCCAAGCATACCTACGTCCGTAAGATTACAGTCTTGCAGTGCAGTATTGAACCTACGAATTAGATAATCCAGATGAGGATTTTCTCCTCTTTTCTTTGAGTGAGTTGCTAAATCGTTGAAGTCCCCTGCGACTAGCCACGACAAATAGATTTACCTAAAAGCCCAACCCAAGGAAGTCCCAAGCGTCTTTCCTTTGACTTCTTTTAGGGAAACCATAAAAGCATGGTAATCGCCAAGGATTTGATCCAGGTAGACGTACTACCACATCAATGTGGTTGTGTGAATAGCTAAGGAGGCTAGTACAACCTCTTTCCTTCCAAAATAGGGCTAATTGGCGAGCTGTCGTAGACTCCCAAATTAAAACCTTACAAACGTAGTAGCGGGAGTAAGGATCGATCCCACGAGGAGTAACTAGTTTAATGTATGTGCTCAAATTAAAGGAAAAGGGGTTTAGTATGAAAGTGATAATCAAAGTAAATAAACGAATAAAGCAATAAAAAGAATATATTGAAAGCACTTATAATAGAAAACCTTGGTTAGTAAAGATCTACCACCGGAATTTAGCACTGACCATTGATTCAAAAGGTAATTAATATGCAATTGAATATTTGTCGTGAAATTATTTCATTTCCGTTTTCCCTTAGTTGTAGATAACTAAAGCACACGCGGTTTAATTACCCCTAACTACTAAATAATCTAAGACAAGCGCTATAGATTTAATTTAATAGCAGCAATAGGAACTAGGAAAACCGACAAACTAAATAACACAAGCACAGGCAGTTGCATTTAATTTAGAAAAATATTCTACCTGAGACCAATTATCACTAAAGCCGTCAATATTTAACCTCAGTTGCTACTGAATATTAGAATAATTTGTAGCACAACATTATCTAATATAGAAAATAATTATATCAAACAAATAACTAGTAGGACTCCCTACCGATTAAATGATACAACTATTCAAATAACTTAGAAGAATATTTAATACTAAAATACATAAAAATTATATAATAAAAATAAATAAATAATCTCACCGCATAATGAACTCCAGGGCTTCAATTTACTAAACCGAGCTAGAAGAAATTAGCCACAAATGGACATTAAAACAACTTTAAAGAATAATCTAAGGGGGAAAGAATGAACGACTCAACAAAAAAAATCATCTACTATTTATACGCTCCTCGAAGTAGACTAAAGCCATTTTACGCCATACATTTCCTATTTTTTAGCCGTAGGAATACGTCATCCGATGTTGCCGTACGCCTCTCCGTAGAAATTTCCACTGAAGTTTGACGAAGGTGCTTTGTCCGTACGTGAGCTGTGCAGAGGAACAAAACAACAAAAATCTTTTTTGTTAGTAAAGTGATTAGATTTGGGCTTTGAATTCATTAAATAAATGGGAAATGGGCCCTTAAATAACATATATAAAAATAAACTCAAAACTAAGCCCAAAAATTAATACAAAACATTTATTTTGACTAATTAACTCTTAAACTCTAAAAACAAATAATTATTATATAATTATAAATAACTAATGTAGAAATATTATAAAGATGTACATAAAATAAGAGTGTAAAATATGTCTATCACTAATCCACCACTATTGTCCCTACTATCGATATGGAATTGAATAAGCCATCAAATCCCATGACCACTCGTAATTTCTCAGCATGGTGTTGGGCAACCTTAGTTTCTATCAAACATACGAATTTTGATTGTTAAGTTTTCGGGCAGCAAGGTCCTTGATTTTTCAAACTGTGCATGGTTGCCCAACTCACGACAGTTTCAATAGATAGTACTCATTGGTTCGGCCGAATCTGGGATCCAAAACTCGCCTTCTGCAAGTTTTTTGGTACATCCTCCACAACTTCATCGTATTGATTTGATTCGAGAGTGGAACTAACATCGACTACCCTTTTGCTTTTTTAGAGCTAGGCCATAGAGTCCAGGTTAGGTTCCAGTACAGTATGCTCATTCGTAACCTCCGTAGTGTTTATTGTCTTTTCATTACTACCATCATATGGGATAAGCCATTGAGAACTAATCCCTTTCGACTGCCTTTTCGGATTGGCTCGTAGTTCAGAGTCAAAATTATATTCCGGGGGAGGAACGTTAGAAAGTAAGGCCTTCTCGTAGTAGCGATATGATCGGTGTGTCCAAGAATGCCATAGAAGTAACAAAAAGTATGTAGCCTTTCAAACTTGAAGTTTATCCACACCCATTTGCCATCTCTTTTGGTAAGCTTCATAGTCTTCTGTAATGGTTTAGATACATCCAATTCAACCCGACAAACGGTAAAAACTTCTCCCAGAACCCTGAAATTTGTTTACATCCAGTTTCACGAATTTTCCTAGAAAATTGCCAATTTGTTAAAGAATAACATCTGTGGCATAGCCGTAGGGGAGTGTAAGTGTACAAATGATACACATTTATACCCTATTTATGTTGGCTATATTATTTAAAAAAACTTAGAGAATTTAATTATTATTTTCATAGTAGCAGCCTTCTAGAACAGAGTCAACATTGGTCAGAATTCACAGTATAATTATTCTCAGCAGCCTTCTGGAACAGAGTCAGAATTGGTCAAAATTCACAGCTTATTTGTCTAACTAATTTAATTGGTTAAATTATTTGACAAAACTTAGGTTATAATCTTGTTATAATTTTTTGGACCGTACCCCTATCTGGATCTCTTTCAGTGATGCTGTTTCAGGTTTTCTCTCAGTATTCGTTTGAAATCAGTGTCAGCACATCTCAACATTATTCTCTAACAGAATTAAGTTCAGTCGAATTGGTTTTAAGCTTGAATTTCAAATGGATGGTGTTCATTAATTGTGGATTTCTAGTCAGCTGAGTTATGGGAAGTTTGTTACACTTTGTTGAGTATAAAGTGAAGGTTTTGCTTTTCAAAAAAAAAGTGAAGGTTTTGGGTTTCTTATTGACAAATTTATATACATTAATTCAAAGGACTATCTCTCTATATTTTAAACAGATTATTTCATGTCATTATCATGTATTAAGAGGAAATCGATTGTTATAGCCATTTTGGCATTGTCTTGGACAAAAATAGGACGCTGAAAAATTATAGACAGTCAAAGGAAAATCGAGTTTGGGAAATGCGGTTGGGATGAGAAACACATTTCCCAAACTCGATCGTAATATTTTTTTTTCTCGTGACCATCAACATTAGACGCATTTGGGAATTGCGTCTGATGTATAAAATACACCAAACGCATTTTCCAAATGCGGCTTTCGTATTTTGCTACAAGGCATAATCCGCATATGGGAGATGCGTTTCTCCCACAAGCGGATCTCCTCGCCGGAGTCCGGCGAGTTGATAGGCGTTTATGTTGCGCCATCGGCGAGTAGGATAGATTGACAAAGAAAGTGAGGATGGCAGAGGCTTTGGCGGGTTCAATGCTGCGGTTTCCACCGATCAAAACCCAGTTCGACAACCCCTTATATAACCCAAGCGGTGGTCGCCGGTGAAGTTGTCGTCTCGTCTCTGGGTTGCGAACGACTGGTGGAGTGGTGGTTCGCATGGGGGAGTTCCGGTGGCTGTGGATGGGTCATTCCCGGAGTTGGCACGGAGCTCAAGAAATTGACCTTTCATCAGTTTTTTTTTTTTTTTTTTTACTTTATGCAGATGGTCTCCTCAAGGGCTGTCATAGCATTTATTGTTCTGACTTTTTTGACACTCTAAATGGTGACCAGGTGAGCTTTTGCTTTGCATTTCAAATGAATAAAATTCTAGTTTTGGGGAACTAAAAACAAAAAAATAATCTGGAAATTGAAGATTTCCACCTAATATAAAGAACTTCTTATGGAGATGTGCGCACAACGTTCTTCCTACTATGGCAACTTTGGTGAACAGAAGGGTGGAGGTTGAGATTTTATGTCCGTTGTGCAAAGCAATCCCTGAAACCATGAAACACTTATTTTGTGAATGTGTGTAGGTTGAGCCACTGTGGAATGATACGCTATCAAATCGCCGGCGCAATAGAAACGCCTATCAACTCGCCAGTGCTCGCCGGACTCCGGCGAGGAGATCTGCATGTGGGAGATGTGTTTCTCGTATTATACAAGAAACGCATCTTCCACATGCGGATTACGCCTTGTAGCAAAATACGACAGCCGCATTTAGGAAATGTGTTTGGTGTATTTTATACACGCAATTCCCAAATGCGTATGATGTTGACGGTCCCGAGAAAAAAAAATATTACGACCGAGTTTGGGAAATGTGTTTCTCAGCCCAATCGCATTTCCCAAACTCGGTTTTCCCTTGACTGTCCATAATTTTTCAGCGTCCTATTTTTGTCCAAGACAAAGTCAAAATGCCTATAACTGTCAATTTCCTGTTGGGTAATATGGTTGTAAAATCCCAAAATAATAATAATCCTACGGAAAGATTAATATTATATGGGAAAACAGAAACTGGGAAGGAAAAGGTTGAGTGTTTGGGGTATAGGTTTAGCACGAGTTCGAACACAAGGTTCTTTTCCTTAAAACCTTATTTGCTACCTCCCACAAGTGCTAGGAGCGTTGTAGCCTAGGTTTCCCAGGATAAAACGTGCTACGATTCCTTGTTTAAGCACCTAAACAAGGAACTCGGCAAACAAAGCACAGTATGAACACTGTTGGCAAAAGAAGAGAGTAGAAGCAGAAGTTTTGAAGCTGAAAGCTACTGGAATTCCCTAGTTTCGTGTACTGTATAAAAGGCTACTGCTCTACCTCTCTTTATATAGGGATGTTGGAAGGGATAGCATTCAACATGGCCTTTAATTGGTATTAAACCAATTGTATAACACCTGTAACGGTCACCCACTAAGTAGGATTAAACTCAGAATTTAAAATTGGAATTAAAACAGTATTAATTCCGTAACAAATGAGTTTAATCTGTACAACAGGCTGAACTTAGCCCGCAAGGCCAGCCCATTTCCGGACGACATTCGTGCCCGCAGGTGCCGGCGCACGCGAGCTCGGGCTTGATTTTAAGCCTTTTTGATGTCCTCTAGTTGGATTTTGATTTGCACCCCCCCCCCCCCCGCGCGAGAGAGCCTCTATGCTATACAATTCTACAAGCTTGAAAAGAGCTCATGTATATAAGGGGGGCAAATCTTGTTTCCAAACCAATGTGGGACAAAGTCCTACATTTTCCCTTCATTTCCCAACTTAAATGGGTCTACTTTGAGAATCAATATCTCATTCACCCATTATCCGTTTTGAGCGTACAATATATCAATCTCTTCGTCTTACTACGAAGAATCCGAATCCACTTTGACCCGACCCGAATCGGAAGTGGACCCCACTGATAATTGTACCACAAAATAGCCACTTAATATGCCATTTTAAGCTAATTTTTCCAACAATCCCCCACATGAATGAAAATTGATTTTCGGGGGTAGTTTTAAAACGGAAACAACTGTGTTCAACGGTCGATCCCTGCATAGGATAGGTAGGGTCACACCCTTTGAACCTTCCCTCGTGAAGATACATTTACTCTACTGACTGTACGGTAGAACGCGATGTCTTTGAACCGACTGCCGTTTGTGTAGACGATGACATATCTCACACAAGAACCTCCCAACCATGCTTTGTTCTCATGATTGTGCCCATTTTGGTCGTGGGTCACCATTCCTGGTTCTGCAAGAGTTTGTGAAGAATTGTGCCCGTCAATTCTCCTTTGAAGCGACCCTCACTTCTCTCTCACATAGGTGATTCTTTCCCGAGTATCCCGCATACTCACATATGTCAACCGACATTCGAATCACTAAAGCATTTAACATGCTAACCTTGTGCGGGAGCCACTGTTTCTAACGAGGAGTGGTAGGGAATCCGAGACCCCCACAGTGACACGCTCCGTTCCATAATTTAGTTGTCCCATTGAACCTAGGTGCCAGCTAGGTTGGGTGTCCACTATAGAACTTTATACCAAGGGCTTTAGACCCATTCCTCGTCTCAACTTCTCCACAGCTACTCTACATAACCCTTTGGTTAGCGGATCCGCTATATTGTCTTCTGACTTTACGTAGTCAATCGAGACAACACCAGTTGTGAGAAGTTGTCTAATGGTATTATGTCTACGACGCACATGTCTAGACTTACCATTATACATATGATTCTGTACTCGTCAAGTACAGCAGGATATCTCCCATAGTGCAGTCCAAGGTCTCGAGTATACCTTAAGTATCTCAGAACCTTCACTATTGCCGTCCAGTGCATGGCACCGGGGTTACTCGTATATCTACTGAGTTTACTAACCGCAAAGGCGATATCCGGCCTAGTACAGCTCATTAGATACATCAAACTACCAATAACCCGAGCATATTCTACTTGAGAAATACACTCTCCGTGGTTCTTGGTTAGATGAACGCTTCGATCTAATGGCGTCCTAGTCCCTTGATGATTATCCTTGTTAAATTTTCCAAGGATTTTATCAATATAATGTGATTGGCTTAACAC
Organism: Ipomoea nil; assembly: GCF_001879475.1. Lineage (NCBI taxonomy): Eukaryota > Viridiplantae > Streptophyta > Magnoliopsida > Solanales > Convolvulaceae > Ipomoea > Ipomoea nil. The sequence goes on along the minus strand of NW_017619822.1, from coordinate 485,741 downwards.
CAGACCATCAAGTCTTCTAATGATTCTAATCCCGAGGATTAAATCAGCCAAACCCATATCCTTCATGTCAAATCTCGTATTTAACATGTTTTTGGTAGACTTGATCATCCGATCGTTACTACCAACGATGAGCATGTCATCTACGTATAAACAAAGAATGACATAACCGTCTATCGTTTCTTTAACGTAGACACATTTGTCACTTTCGTTTATTTTAAATCCATTAGTCAACATCGCATGGTCAAACTTCTCGTGCCATTGCTTAGGCGCTTGTTTTAAACCATATAGCGATTTAACCAATTTACACACTTTCCTTTCTTGGCCCGGAACCATGAACCTTTCGGGTTGTTCCATATAGATTTCCTCATCTAGTTCGCCATTTAGGAAAGCGGTTTTAACGTCCATTTGATGAACTTCCAAATTCCGCAGCGCGGCTATAGCAAGTATCATTCTAATGGAGTTTATTCTCGTCACGGGAGAATATGTGTCGAAGTAATCAAGGCCCTCGCGTTGCCTGTAACCCTTGATTACAAGCCTAGCCTTATACTTCTCGATGGAACCATCGGGTTTCATCTTCCTTTTAAAGACCCACTTGGATCCTAAGGGTTTACTACCCGGAGGAAGATCAACAAGTTCCCAAGTGTGATTCTGTAAAATAGAATCCACTTCACTTTTAATAGCCTCTTTCCACATTGGTCCTTCTGTAGAAGTCACGGCTTCTCCGTACGTTCGAGGCTCGTTTTCTATCAAACAAGATAGAAAATCGGGTTCATTTTCTAATAAACAAGTTAGAGTACTCGAATCGTATTCCAACAAGTAAGTTAGAAAATCAGGACCAAATGATTTTCCAACTCTCGCCCGCTTACTGCGTCTTGGCTCGAGCTCGGGTTCTCTCTCGGATTCCCCACTATCATTATCCATAGCTTCGTCAAACGTTCGTTTTGACGAACTCGGTCCCTCATTGGACCTACAAGGAAATACATTTTCAAAGAAAGATGCATTCCTTGATTCTATTATCGTGTTCTCGTGTACGTCCGGATTATGGGACTCGTGTACTAAGAACCGATAAGCACTACTATTATGTGCATAGCCAATAAAGATACAGTCCACCGTCTTAGGACCTATCTTTACTTTCTTAGGTGTTGGCACCAAAACTTTGGCAAGACACCCCCACACTTTCAGGTACCGGTAGGAAGGTTTACTACCATTCCACAGCTCATAAGGAGTCTTATCAAGCTTCTTGTGGGGTACCTTATTTAAAAGGTAATTACTTGTCAAAATAGCCTCACCCCACGCGTCTTGAGGTAGGCCCGAACTTATAAGCATCGCATTCATCATATCTTTCAATGTACGATTCTTTCGTTCGGAAACACCGTTCGATTGAAGTGAGTAAGGTGCAGTACGCTCGTGTATTATACCTACACTCGCACAGAAGTCACCAATAGGTGCTTCGTACTCACCACCTCGATCGCTTCTAACTTTCTTAATCTTACGATTAAGTTGGTTTTCAACTTCATTCTTATAAAGAATGAATTTTTTCAAGGCTTCGTCTTTGCTTTTAAGCAAATACACATAGCAATAACGTGTGCTATCGTCGATAAACGTGATAAAATATTTATTACCACCTCTCGTTTGTATCGATCTAAAATCGCACAAATCACTATGGATTAATTCTAGTGGTTCAGTTTCCCTTTCAACTGATTTGAAAGGTACTTTCGTTAATTTTGCCTCAACACAAATTTCACATTTGTTATTTGTGTTAATTTGAAAATTAGGAATATGGTCCATGTTAATTAATCTACGTATAGAATTATAATTAACGTGACCTAGTCTACCATGCCACAAATTGGAAGACTCAAGCAAGTAAACGGAATTAACTTTGCTCTTATTCATGATAATAGGCATTACATTGAGCTTAAAAAGCCCATCAGTTACATAACCTTTGCCTACAAACATTCCTAACTTAGACAAAACAACCTTGTCTGACTCGAACACCATGCGAAAGCCATGCTTGTTCAACAGTGAGCCAGACACCAGATTCTTCCTCAGCTCTGGAACATATAGCACGTTGTTCAACGTCAGTTCCTTCCCGGAAGTCATCTTCAGAACCACCTTGCCCACGCCTTCCACAGCAGACTGAGCAGAGTTTCCCATCCAAACCTTCTCGCCCTCGACGGTCTCAAAGGTGTTGAACATTTCTCGGTTGCAACACAAATGCCTTGTTGCACCAGTATCAATGAACCACTCTCGTGGGTTCGAGTCCACGAGGTTCACCTCGGTCACCATAGCCGAAAGGCTAATCTCGACCTCCTTCTGATTTCTTTCCTCAACCATGTTGGCTTCAGAACTCTTGTTCTTCTTCTTTGGAACTTTGCACTCAGAGGACTTGTGGCCAGTTTTGCCACAATTGAAGCATTTTCCATGAAATTTCTTCTTGGTAATGCCTCCTTTCGGACCTAGCTTTTGCTTGTCCTTCTTGTTCTTTTTGGAGTTTTTAGCATGCTCCACAACATTGGCTTTAGCGCCAACAGTGACAGAATTTCTGCCATCATTCGTCCTGTTCCCCTCCTCAATTCGGAGTCGCTGGATCAGGTCCTCCAGGTTCATTTCCTTTCGCTTATGCTTAAGGTAATTCTTGAAGTCCTTCCACCCTGGAGGCAGCAAGTGGATAACAGATCCCACTAGGAAGGCTTCACTCAACGTCATGCCTTCGTCACGGATTTCATCAAAGATTAGTTGTAAATCTTCAACCTGACTTAGCACGGTTTTGGAATCAACCATTTTGAAGTCAAGGAATCGGCCAACCACAAATTTCTTTGCGCCGGCATCCTCACTTCGGTATTTATGATCCAAAGCTTCCCACAGCGTTTTCGCTGTGCCAATCTTGCGATATACATCGTATAACGCATCACATAATTCGTTTAGGATGTAGTTTCGGCATAGGAAGTCCGAATCCTTCCAATAGCCAACTGCCATCACGGATTGGGCATCCTGTTCCCTTAGTTCGGGAACCTTCTCGGTCAAAAATCTCGCCAAGCCGAGAGTTGCCAGGTAGAACAGCATCTTTTGCTGCCACCTCTTGAAATTCGATCCAATACCGGTGAATTTCTCCGGTCTTTCGGCCGAACCACTCGGTACCGTAGGTACCCGAGTCATGGGAATATATCCCTCGGTGCTCCCACCATCTTGTGAACCAACGTTCACTGGTGTAGCCTGGGAATTAGCAACATTATTGCCATTCCCACCACTGTTGTTCTCAACAACATTCTCCTCCCCGAGAGCTGGCAAAACTGGATTCTCCATTTCTTCTAGGAAATTAGAGATAAACAACCAACGGGAAACAGATATAAGGTTTTAAGATTGTTGGGTAATATGGTTGTAAAATCCCAAAATAATAATAATCCTATGGAAAGATTAATATTATATGGGAAAACAGAAACTGGGAAGGAAAAGGTTGAGTGTTTGGGGTATAGGTTTAGCACGAGTTTGAACACAAGGTTCTTTTCCTTAAAACCTTATTTGCTACCTCCCACAAGTGCTAGGAGCGTTGTAGCCTAGGTTTCCCAGGATAAAACGTGCTACGATTCCTTGTTTAAGCACCTAAACAAGGAACTCGGCAAACAAAGCACAGTATGAACACTGTTGGCAAAAGAAGAGAGTAGAAGCAGAAGTTTTGAAGCTGAAAGCTACTGGAATTCCCTAGTTTCGTGTACTGTATAAAAGGCTACTGCTCTACCTCTCTTTATATAGGGATGTTGGAAGGGATAGCATTCAACATGGCCTTTAATTGGTATTAAACCAATTGTATAACACCTGTAACGGTCACCCACTAAGTAGGATTAAACTCAGAATTTAAAATTGGAATTAAAACAGTATTAATTCCGTAACAGATGAGTTTAATCTGTACAACAGGCTGAACTTAGCCCGCAAGGCCAGCCCATTTCCGGACGACATTCGTGCCCGCAGGTGCCGGCGCACGCGAGCTCGGGCTTGATTTCAAGCCTTTTTGATGTCCTCTAGTTGGATTTTGATTTGCACCCCCCCCCCCCCCCCCCCCCGCGCGAGAGAGCCTCTATGCTATACAATTCTACAAGCTTGAAAAGAGCTCATGTATATAAGGGGGGCAAATCTTGTTTCCAAACCAATGTGGGACAAAGTCCTACATTTTCCCTTCATTTCCCAACTTAAATGGGTCTACTTTGAGAATCAATATCTCATTCACCCATTATCCGTTTTGAGCGTACAATATATCAATCTCTTCGTCTTACTACGAAGAATCCGAATCCACTTTGACCCGACCTAAATCGGAAGTGGACCCCACTGATAATTGTACCACAAAATAGCCACTTAATATGCCATTTTATGCCATTTTAAGCTAATTTTTCCAACATTTCCATGTATTAAGTGGCTGGTATCTGCGTGACCTTTAAGATGTCCCAAGCTTGTTTTGCTGTTTGAGCAATCAACACCATGGTGAACTGTCCCTATGCCAATTGATCTCGACGTGTAGCGGCTGCACCAGCTCCTTCTGGTAGATCGGGATCAACAAATCTCCAAAGATTTTGACCTTTCAAATGTGTGGCAATCATAATTTGCCGATAATTGTAATCGAGTTTCCCATCCAATTTGGGATCCGACCATACAATATTAAAATTTGTTGTCATATTTCACTACAGGTAATATCTCGAGGTTGGAAAGTTGACTGGCTCTGATACCAAATGTTAGATATATTTAATATAATATATGTATATATATAATTGAAAGAGAAAGAGAGGAATAGGAAATAAGAATGTTTATTACCTTTTCTTCATAATATTTAAAATGCTTATGAACATATTTATAGTAAATGAAGATAACAATGATGCTAAATTGATGCTAAATTAATGTTCCACGTACTATTGCAATCAAGGAACACTCTACGTACTACCATGCTGCAATCCCACCTCCCAAGCTAATGTTAATAATCCCATGTATTTTCACCCAGTACTTGGTTATATATATATATATATATATATATATAGGGAAGGGATGAGGTGCGAGAGGGGGCTTCTCGTGCGGTTGTGCAGTTGGACGCACATTAAGCATTAAACTGACGCATTTTAATTACATAATACAGCACATTAATCACTCAAACGAAACACCTTAAGAACACTAATCTCACGCACATTAAGAACTAATCTCACGCACATTAAGCACAAAACTCACGTATCTTAAGCACAAACTCACGCACCTTAAGTACAAAACTCATGCACCTTAAGTTTAAACAACTACTCACATTAAGAACACAAATCTCACGCATATTAAGCACAAAACTCATGCACCTTAAGCACAAAACTCACGCACCTTAAGCACAAAACTCATGCACATTAAGTTTCAAACACTACTCACATTAAATACATATCCACATACCTTAAGTACAAAACTCACACACATTGATCACCGCACAGGAGACACTTAACCTCACATGAACATAATTAATTATATATATATATATATATATATATATATATATATATATATATATATATATATATATATAAAACTTATATTTAATATAATAATAATAATGTTATTACCTTAATTACTTTACTTTCTATATTTCTTAAATAAATTATTATACTTTCCTTTTGAATTACTATTTTCCACCTATAAACACAAATTTATAATTCTTTTAATCCCTAGCATCCCCCAGCATTTCCTTCTCCACATCGGTATGGCTTCTCCAACCCTATCTTCTCCATCTTTTCCTTTTATGCATCAGTAGGTTGACGAGCCTAGAACTGCCTTGCAGTTTCGTTGTCTCATCATTCAAACAATCAAAAGTTCCCAAATCTCGCCAGCAACAACAGAAGGCAATGCAGAGCGCTCAGACTCATCTCGATGCTTTCTTTTCGTATGAGTTTTCTACCTTTTTCTAACTATATTTCCCCATACTTCAATATGTTTTGCAGTTTATATCATCTGTTATGAGCTTGAAGATACTTAAGGAGGCCCTGCTTCAGCAAAAGGAAATTGAGGAGGAAGAGACTTGGTAACAGAACCCTAATGGTTTAGTTTTTATAGAAGAGCATAGAGATAGATGCGATCGATGATGATAAAGACGGTGATTTTGATAATTTTTTAAGATTTTCTGAAACTTAGAGTTAATATGTTGACTTTGAGATTTGTACATGCCATTCAAGTTTCTATGTTTTTTTTAACAAACAGTGTTAATGGTTTACGTGATTCGCTGGGCAAAACAGCAATCAAGCAAAAGTTAAATCGAATTGAGGGGTGAAAGACGTTGTAGATGAAGACCTTTTCTCATCCTACTTTGCCTTTTTCTAGAGAGAGTGAGAATGTGACGATGAGGAAAGAGAAAAAGGAAATGGAGAGATTTCTTTTAACCAGAAGTTTCTATACATTTCTTATACAAATTTATAATTGTAAATTTATATTAATAATACTTATTAAGACAAGTATAATTTATTTTATATTGTGGACACATTATTTTTAATAATTTTAAATTAATAATATTATACATTAATTATAAAAACTATACCTAATACTTTTAGTATTAAATGTCATACAATAATTACCATAAACAATGTTTAATAATTGACAAATTCTATTAGGCAATAAAAATTACTATTATAAAATATTTTGTAAAATGGACACATTATTTTTAATTATTTCGATTTAATAATATTATATCTTATTTATAAAAATTTGAAATAATACTTTTAGTACTATTGAATATTGATTAACTAAAAATTATCTTTATTATTAAGGCAATTAACATGTATTTAGCTTTAAAAACTTTTCAAATATATGAATTATACATAGTAGCATGGAATCAATTAGTAGGACAATTATATTAGGTAATCTAATTAATAATTTCCTTTTTACATTATATCCCCTTTTCAATAATGAATATTTTCTTCGAGTATATATACATACTATGCTTATCAATATAGAATTACAAATATATATATATATATATATATATATATATATATATATATATATATATATATATATATATATATATATATATATATATATATATATATATATATATATATATATATATATATATATATATATAATGTATTATATTATTAGTACAAAATAAATTATACTTACCTTAATAATTAATTATTAATAGTATTGCCTAATAATTATGTATTGTCACCTTTTCGTTGTAATTATTATGGTAATTTATATACATATATATTTTTATACTTAATATATAATATTATTGACACAAAATAAATTATACTTACCTTAATATATAGTTAATTTGTAATATAATTTCCTAATTTTTATTAAAAGTAATTATTCTAATAATTTTTCTTTCCTTCTTTTGTGTAATTATTATGGTAATTTTATGATAATACATTTAAATATTGGAAGAGAACAAATATTATAATTAATATAATTAATAAAATTATTATGGTAATTGCCACAATATTTGGTAATTATAATTAATATAATTAATGAAATTGAGAAATATAAGATTTTTTTTGTAGAAATATTTGTGGCAATTTCATTAAATTATAATTAATAAAATATAAAATATAATTAAAGAAATGAAATTATAAAATTAACAAAACATGAGTATTTATAATTTTTTAAATATACATACATACACTTATTCACTATAATAATCATACAAAATTTAAATACTACTTCTTAAATTTCTAAATGTAATTTTTTAATTATAAATCTATCAATATAAATTATAATTAATGAAATATTATGTGTATATACAATGTATTATACAATCATATAAGGAAATGTGTCCCATAAGAATTTAAATTTATTCATACAAAATTTAGAATTTACATTTTTTATTGATTTCTAAGTACAATTCTCTTACCAAGACTATGTGGTCTAATGGTACCCAGGTTGGACTTCCATTTGGAAGGTTATGAGTTCGAGCCTTAGTGGAGGTGTTGTTGGTTCTTTGTGTTTCAGTAGGTTGAGAAAGTATATGAGTAGATACTACAGTGTAATAGGGCCAGTAACATTCAAAAAAAAAGTACAATTCTCTTAGTTATTATTCATATTTTTAGAATTATAATATATATGAAATACAATTAGGAATAAATTAACTTAATTATGTGAATTTTTTTTTCTAAAGTCATCTAAATATGTATATGATTTGAGATTATATTAACCACATAAAATTTAAATTTTAATTTTGTATGTTATGAAATAGATACTTTACCAAATATATAAAATTTCAACTATATTATTATATTGTATATTTTAACATTTTTTCATTTTTTTCTATTTCTAATTTTAAATTCATAATAACAAATAAAAAATAAAAAAAAATCGTGCAACGCACAGGTAAAACACTATATTTTTAAAAATACAATTTGATAATTATCATAAGTTAATTAGTACAATATCATTTTTGTTTAGAATAATTAAAGAAAAAAAAATAAATAATTCAAATATATGAACCAATGATTTCAAAATGAAATTAATATACAGTTACAAATAAATATAGCATGATTAGATTTACTTTAATTAGTTTTAATTTCCTTAATGAAATGACTTTTCTTTATCAGTTTTTTAGGGCAGACTAAGGGAGTGTGCGGGTTGCTGAAAATATTTAAAAAATAAAAATATACTTACTAATAAAAAATAATTTTAAAATATTTTTTTAACCCCCCATAACATGTGTGAATCTTATACTTTTAAAAATACAATTTGATAAATATCATAAATTAATTAGCAGAATATCATTTCTGTTTATATTAATTAAAGAAAAAAATAAATAATTCAAATATGTGAACCAATGATTTCAAAATAAAATTAATATACAGTTACAAATAAATATTGCATGATTAGATTTACTTTAATTAGTTTTAATTTCCTTAATGAAATGACGTTTCTTTATCGATTTTTTTATGGGAGACTAAGAGAGTGTCTCGATTGCTGGAAAATATTTTAAAAATAAAAATACTTACTAATTAAAAATAATTTTAAAATATTTTTTAACCCCTCATAACATATGTAAATCTTATATTTTTTAAAAAATTCTCAAAAAAAAATATTTTTTTAAAAATACAATTTGATAAATATCATAAATTAATTAATATGATATTATTTATGTTTATAATAATTAAAGGAAAAATAAATAATTCAAATATGTGAACCAATGATTTCAAAATGAAATTAATAACCAAAATGAAATAAAAATAGAACGAAAATTAGGTAAAATTGAAAAAGGAAATTAATATTAATAATTGACTGAAAATTAAAAATTAAAAATAGAACGAAAATTGGGTTAATTGAAAAAGGAAATAAATATTAATAATTGACTGAAAAATAAAAAAAAATCCATAATAAACTAAAATGGAAAAGTAATGATCAGATCATTGCTTTTTAATTTTGCACTATAATATTATACAGTGGAATAAATCAAATCACAATTATATCATAAATAGTTCACAATTTTAAACAATAGAACGAAAATTAAAAATATAACAAAAATATTTCAACAATAATATTCTACATTATCAAGTAAAGGTAAATTAAAAATGAAAAGAAAATATTTCAATAATAATATTCTACATAGTAAAGGCATATTTTAAACAATAGTAAATGTAAATTAAAAATGGAATGGAAATATTTCAATAATAATATTCTATATCACCAATTAAAATTTGAATGAAAATTAGGTAAAAATATCATTGCATCTAATTTCTAATTGACTCATTGACTAATTGATTGGAAAAAATAATAATTGGTTGAAATTAATCTAATGTTACTAATTGACTGAAAATATAAAAGGATTGACTACAAATAAATAATGATTCATAACTGACTAAAGTGAAAAAAAAAAGAAATGGTCAAATCATTGCATTTTAATTAAAAATTAGACGAAAATATTTTAATAATAATATTCTACCTCATCAATAGTAAATGCATATTTTAAACAATAGTAAAGGTAAATTAAGAATGGAACGAAAATATTTTAATAATAATATTTTATATCATCAATTAAAAATAGAACAGAAATTAGATAAAAATATCACTGCATCTAATATTCTAATTGACTAATTGATTGAAAATAAAAAAGAATAATTGGCTGAAAATGAATATGATATTACTAATTGACTGAAAATATAAATGGATTACTAATTGGCTAATATTCTACGATTATATATTTTCACGCGAGTCACCTATCCTATTGGACTGGAGATGTTAGCTATAGACGAGGATGGACAAGATTGTGTTGCTACTACCAATGTCATCTACAATGGGGTTTCAATAATGTGTAAATACAATCGGTGATATTATGTTTTTTTTTAATGACAAAATTGTTATATATCTAGACAAAAAATATAGTTTCCATACAAATGAATTAGGATACCAATTCATTCCTATAACTGAGTTGCTAAAGAATGAGCATGTTTGCCTAATTTATAAAAATACTAAACAATAATAAGTAAAATATTCAAAGTTACGACACTGCACGCATACGTACATCTACACATTAGCTATTAATTTGAGTAATTATTTACTTAAATTCATGTAATGATAACATCAAAACATATAAACGATCCAAATCATATATTCAATTAGATTATATAATATTTAATGTTCTAATTTAAGTAATTATATATCAATCTAAATATTCTTAATATATTAAGACAAATTTATTCCATGCACTCCACAAGCGAAAATACTAGTAATATTATAACACTAATATACAACAAAAATTGACATTCTCCAAATTTCAAAATCTTATCAACTCGTCCATTTAACACACGAAAGGAACAAAATAGAAAAATAAGATCATTTGGGAAACATCTTTCAAAAAAAAAAAAAAAAAAATATCATTTGGGCAACACCTTGGTTAATACTAATTTTAGACAAACGTGTCGTTTTCTTGAGTAACAAATTCAACGGTGTCTATCCCATGCATTATCTTAATCACCTTGCTTTTGTCATCATCAATCAATCAATTCATTATTATATCTATCTATACATATCATATCATGCATCGAAATTATATATGTCCTCTATCTTAGGCTACAACAATATCTATCAATCAAATTTAAAATTATTATGATTCTCACTTTATTTGAAGGCATTGATCAAACACACGTGACACTAATCCTACACACAACTTTGGTTGGAAAATATTAGTTAATCTCCGGACGATTATTTCCTAATAAAACTTGGCCTCTAATTTAATATAATGCTATTTTTAGAGCATACAATGATAGGATTGCTCGTTCACATCAACAACATTGTTTTTCTCAATCATGTTTAGATAGCTTGAAAGATATTATGCTTTCTTGTTTATTTATATTTTATTTTATCTTTTGGAATTTGGTAACGAAAGAAATTAGGAATGAAAATAGGAAGAGTGGTAGGCAAATTAAAAGTAATATACTTTTCGTCCCGGTCTTTGAGACCCCTATATCTTGTCCTTGTCCCCAACAGGAAATTGAAAAAATTTTCCATCCTCAACCCAACAGAGAATTAGAAGGGACGGGAATTCCCCGTCCTCGGTCAATCCCCTAGCTAATCAATGTGTGAAATTAGTGTAATTATTAATAGCCAAATAAAAAAATTAAAACCTAAATCTTAATTTCGAAAATTAAAATAGTTAAGGTCTCTCTCTCAATATAAATAAATAAATAAATAAATAAATAAATAAATATATATATATATATATATATATATATATATATATATATATATATATATATATATATATATATATATATATATATATCAGTTCACGTGTGAAGACTCTTTCAGGTGAAAGACGAGCCGTTAATCTAGATTAGATCGACGGCTCAAATCAAGAAAAATTATTAAAAAAAAAAAACGCACTTCTGATGCTATCCTAGCTATCTTTCTGGTTCTCGAAGTTTCTTCCATCAGTAACTACAAATAAAGTAGACAGTTTCTAAATTTATCTAATGAAAGTGGGATGGCAATGTGCCCCGTCCCCGACGGGGATCTCCGATCCCCGCCCCGATGAATACGGGAATGGAGAAATTTTTCGGGGAATGGGGACGGGGACGGGGAATATGTGTGATTCCCCGTCGGGGACGGGGACGGGGATGGGGATACCCCCGCCCCGCCCCGTCCCCGAATAATTACATGTATATATACTGGCATGTAATTATGTAATGAACTATATATATATATAAATATATATATATATATATATATATATATATATATATAGTATGCTGCATGTATATGTTGTATAGTGCATTACGGCCAGTAGCAACATTATGTTAATTATATATATAGTTCATTACATATATAAATGGTATGTATATTACAGTGCATTACTGCTAGTGGCGACATTATGTTAATTATATATATATATATATATATATATATATATATATATATATATATATTAACATTCATATAGGAACTCATCCTTAGATAGGAACCTAGGAACTCATATTAACCTTTATTTTGATTGATCAATGGTCTATATTTATAACAAATTTTAATAGGTTATTTTACACGCGATTAAAAAAATTAAGGGCATTAGTGTCAGTTGTGTTCATTATGCATATATGTAATTCCGCATTTTTCTCCGCATAAACACACCGCAATGGCGCAATCCTTCTCGAAGTGTAGAACTGAAGCACTCCCAATTTGTTGATTTCCCCTCTCCAGTTCGTAGTTTTAGTGTTTGAAGCGATGGACGACGAGAGGAATCCCAAGCAGCGAAATTTGTTGGTTGCTGAACAAGTTTCAAAAATGGAGGTTGACATTTGTTTAGCTTTTTTTGTGAAATTCAGCCGCAAAATCAAATTTTACACCATAGCTTCGATATTTGCAATGCAATTGAGTCCAACCCTTTGTACTGAGCAGTAGCCATAATCCATACACTCCTTCTTTTTTCTTCCAGATGAGAGCAAGTCAAAGTTGCGTTATAGCAAGCACTTGGTGCGCACTCTTTTGCCAGGTTCATCAGTTTTCTTCAGCATCATGGCACAAACTCCATAACCCAAGTGCACACACAGTTCTATCTAAGTGCACACCAAAATGTTTAACGTCTTTTCATACAAAAACTAAGTCTACAAATTATAGCATACACAGTGTAACCCAAGTGCACATAGTCACCCCAAGTGCACACAATATGGCACACACTCATCCTTTATGTTATGGCATAGACATTTTTAAGTAACTACACACAGAAATATATAACATCATTTTGGTTTCCGTGGATTCAATCTATTAGAATTTTTGCACATAATGGCACACACATATCAACCTAAGTGCACGCCAGTTCATGGTCACAATAATTCTACATACATATTATGGCACACTCAATTTTACCCATGTGCACAACGCCATCTTTAATATCATCCTGGTTTACACGGATTCAATCTATCAGTGTTTTTGCACATTATGGCACTCACAGTTCATTTTTGCACATTATTGAACTCATGGTTCACCCTAAGAGCTACATTGTATTAGTAGTATTAATCTGGCTTCCGCGATTACATTATATTAGTAGTTTTACACATTTAGGCACACACAAATGCAATATGGCACACAGTGCAGTATGTCACATACTCATCCTCTACGTTATGGCATTGACATTTTTACATAAGTTCACACAGAAGTGTATAACAACATCATGGTTTTCGTGGATTCAATCTATTACAATTTTTGCATATAATGACATACACAGATCAATCTAAGTGCACGCCAGTTAATGGTCACAATAATACTACAATTATGGCACACATAGTGTAACCCTCGTGCACACCAACTTCTTATTTGCCTTTCTGTGCAGAAACTAATTATGCACAGTATGGCACACACGTGAAACCCAAGTGCACACCATAGCACAACACATCATCCTGGTTTCTGAGGTTTCAATCTGTTAGTACCACTGCACACTTTGGCACACACAGTATAACCCAGGTGCACACCAGCTTCAGTTTCGTCTTTGGCAGTATGTGTTGCTCTTAGTCTATACATCATAGCACGACAATTTTTCCGAAAGTGCACACCGAAAGGTATAACATCATCATGGTTTCTTTGGATTTGAACTCTCAATTTTTTTTTTTTTTTTGCACATTATGACACATACAGATAAACCTAAGTGCACACCTATACTATCAGATTGCATATTTGAAGATTCATTGACAAACCTGTTCAGTGACCAACAATCGGGATTTGATTTCATCGATAATGTATTTTCTGATTTTGAGGCTGCTTATGCAATACGTTAACTAAAAAAATAAGTTGATAATAGTGTGTCAAAACATTAGTTGGTGACTTGGTATTAGTGGGCGGCGTTGGCACAATGGAATGGACGTTTAGAAGTAGGACACAATTATACGGATGCAGATTCATATGAAGCCAAACAACACTATAGTAAATATATGGATAATATTTGAATTCCACTCAAAAATTAACGTTAATATTATTTAAATATTATATAATTTAAGTTCCACTACAAATCATACGAATGCCCACAGATTCATAATCAATAGGACTCCTTTCTTATCTTGTCATCCTAAAATCTTGGAAAGAATCTAATTATAATATTTGATTTTAATCTTGGTAATTGGATTAAATTACACTAATACCCTTTCTAATTAATTATGTTTAAAATGCACATAGAAATATTTAATTATCTAGACCATTGATTAAGCAAATTTGAATGGATCAGATTAGTTCTTAGGTTCCTACCTAACAAAGGGTTCTTACTTGAAGCCTCCCCTATACATATATATATATATATATATATATATATATATATATATATATATATATATATATATATATACACTTAGCATTTTAATTTTTTAAATTATTATTTAGTTTTTAAATTTTTTATTATTAAAAATTATAATTATTTAACATTTTGACTCGGAATTGACGGGGAATGGGGAATCCCCGTCCCCGCCTAATTCCCCGCGGGGACGGGGACGGGGAATATTTCCAAATCCCCGCCGGGGACGGGGACGGGGACGGGGATGAGGACAAAGATAATTGCTCCTTTAAAATGTTTTGCATACTATCATTACTAGATGCATTGTCTAACGTCAAAGAGAACACCTTTCTTTCAATTCCCCAATCCTTAAAAAATTGAAATATTTTTGCAGCTAATTCACAACCTGTGTGTGGTGGAGGCGTCTTAGCAAAACAAAGTATCTTGCTATTCAATTTCCAATTCACATCAACAAAGTGCCCAGTTAAGCAAATATATCCCTCACTAGTGCATGCAGTCCATACATCAGAAGTTAAACAAATTCTATTTTTGATATTTGCCAACACTTGTTTAAGCTTCTCTTTTTCTTGAAAGTAGATCTTAGTAATGTCATACACAAGTGTGTTTCTAGAGATACAAGGCACATCGGGATTCAAATACTTCTGCCATTTTCTAATA
Source organism: Ipomoea nil (assembly GCF_001879475.1). Classification (NCBI taxonomy): domain Eukaryota; kingdom Viridiplantae; phylum Streptophyta; class Magnoliopsida; order Solanales; family Convolvulaceae; genus Ipomoea; species Ipomoea nil. The sequence continues at coordinate 470,350 of NW_017619822.1, read as the reverse complement.
CCATCATATTCAACAAATGAAAATGGTAAATCATGTTTGATGACTGCAGAAGCTAACAACTCCCTAGCAACATTTGGATCTACTTTCCTAGATTCAAGTTTGCCTTCATGATTAACAAACATTTGTCCAACATCATGAAACTTTAACATCCTACATGTTTCTTTGTGTCTCTTTAATGAAGAAGTTCCATGTTCCCCCCCCCCCCCCCCCCCCCCCCCCCCCCCCCCCCCCCAGCTTTAAATTCTTTTGAACAACCATTGCATTTTGCCCTTGGAATACCATCTTCACCAGTTGGAAGCTTTTTAAAATAAATCCACACATCAGAGGTAAGTTGTTTAGACTTACCTTTCTTTGTAGAACTATCCATTCCTGGCATTCCATCAACATTATCATCGTCAATGGTATGAGTTGTTTGGTCCGCATTAGTTTGGTTCAAAGACATAGAATCCATCACGAATCACGAGCAATCTGAGTAGACGGAACAGTACACATAAAATCAGTAATTATATATTTATATACACATTGAATGGCTTAAATGCTTAATGCCTTAATACAATGTACCATTATCATTATAGTGATTTAGTGAATGACTTAATGATTATATATTAGTAAATTATCATTATCAATACAAATTACAATGTCTAAATTCTGTATTTCTTTTTAAAACTCTAAATTATTATTATATACATTATTATTTGTTATATACAGTACATATATTATATATAGTATAACAGTAATCAAAGCTTCAAAGGAATGAATGATTCATTAAGCATTTAAGCCATTCTTCATAAAAGGGAATGAAAATATACAGTAAATCAGTAATCAAAGATTCAAACTTTATATAGTAAAAAAAAAAAAGAAACAATGACTTTCCTTAAGATGAAGGAATAGAATAGAAGGGACTTAGACACATGCAATACATAAAGTTTGAATCAGTAAAGTTATTCAAGATTTTAAAGGGAATGAAAAAAAATACCTGGAGACTGGAGTTTGCAGACCTGGACAGTGAAGACTGAAGACGGGCGTCGTTGGCCGTAGCTGAACGCCTGAGCGGTGGACTCGCGGTGGCGTCCGCCGCGTCGCCGGTGACTCGTGGGCCGCCGGACGCTGGAGTCTCCGGTCTGGTCTTGGACACTCGCGGTGGAATCGCAAGTCGGCAAGTCTCCGGTCTGATTCGCACTTCGCAGAAACGATTAGGGACTTAGGGTTTTTATTTTTAGATATTAGTAATTATACTAACTAATATTAAATATTTAGAATTAAAAAAAATAATAATACTAGCGGGCTGGCGGGCTAGCCCGCTCCGCCAAGCCCGTGGGCTAGGCGGGGCGGGTAAAAAAGCCCGTTTTTAATACGGCATTCTAAACTACGAGCCCGGCCCGCCCTTTTGGCGGGACGGGGCGGGAAAGCCCGACGGGCTAAGCCCATTTTGACGGCTCTACTTCCTACCGCCGGTGTTTCCGCCCGCCATCTTGATCCCTCTGCTCCCCGCGGCATACGTGCTAAGATTTCTAAGGCCGAACTTGATTGTCTGGACAGTTGGTTGGGCCCAAATGTTGAAATTACCGTGCCCGGGGAGGACCGGACCATGACCGATCCCCCATCGGCCGATAAGGTGGCCGTGCATTATCACTCAATCCAGGCAGGCCTTCAGTTTCCCCCTCATCCTCTGGTCCAAACGTTCCTTGAATGCCATGGGATAGCGCCCTGTCAAATGACTCCGAATGGTTATCGCTTTATCACCTGTTTTATCACCCGGTGTCGAGAAGTCCAGGTAGCACCTTCCCTGTCTTTACTTCTACATGTTTTCAATGTGAGCCAGAGTGGGTCATCTTTCCTCCACCTTCAACCTGTCTCTAATCACCCCCTCGTGACCTCCCTACCCTCTCTTCCAAAAAATTGGAAAGAGAAGTTTGTATACCTTTGTTATCCCACTGGTGATTCTGGGCTGGGGTTTAGTAACGTGTGGGTGCAGCGCCCTCCTCTCTATACGCCCCGCGGATATTCGGCTCTGGATGATGACAGGACGCGACTGTGCGCTGATGGTCCCCATGATCACCGTAGGTACCACGAGCCATCTCGGCTCCACCAACTTAGCACCGGTCCGCCTCTAGCTACGTTTATATATATATATATATATATATATATATATATATATATATATATATATATATATATATATATATATATATATATATATATATATATCTTTTTTTTTTGGGACGTACATATCTGTTTTTTTTTTTTTTTTTTTTTTTTTTTTTTTTACGTACTGATGGTTGTATCCGCTGCAATGTTGCAAAAATCGCGCCTAGGTGTCATTGCGCCGCCGCGAGGAACGGCCTCCGCGGCCGGCTAGGCGGTCTAGGCAGCCGCCTAGACCGCCTAACCGACCGGTTCGGCGGTTCGGCGGTTTTTTTTTTTTTTTTTTTTTTTTGAAAATGTCGGAAAAGTTTCGGAAGGCATAACTTTTGACTCGGTTGGTCCACTAATTTCTCAAAAAAATGCTTCTTTAGCTCTTAATTTTAGTTTTTTATGTATTTAGATGGTTTAAACAATCATTTGAACACTTTTACAACCACTTTCGTAAATAATTTCTAAGAAATAACTATAGAAACCTTATGTTTTATTACTAAATTTTAAAAATTTTAAATTTTAAATTTTATTTTTAATTAAAAAAAATAAATAAATAATAAAAATAAAAATAAAAAATCGGCGCCTAGGCACCCCCTTGGCGCCTAGGGGGCGCCTAGCGTGTTTTGCAACATTGATCCGCTGTGCCCAGCTCCCGTGGAGAGTACTCCCCAAATGCTCAAGGCTTACCAGACTCGTAAGCGACGGTGGGCTCCTAGTTCGGAAGCCGTTTCTGGTGATGATGCTGCTGAGGATGACGATGACGGGGCATCGTCGGTGGGACTTATGGATGACCCTGTCACGGACGGGGTGGATTCCAACATACCATTTTTGCCTGCCCATTTCTCCCCCGTCACTCCTTTGCAAGCTGTGGACTCGCCTTCTCGTGGGCCCTCTCTAGCCGCACCGCAGGCTACGCCTGGCCCTACCAGTGAGTATGATGCTCGGGATCCTCTACCTGCTCGGATTTCGACCGGCCCGGGCCGCCCTCGTCTTCGTCCTTACGATCCTGATCATGCGGACTTCATTGTTCGTGGAGTGCGAGATATGGTACCAGCCCATCGACGCTTCTGGATTGATAGTACACCGATGGAGACCTTGAGTTCCCGCCAAGTTGGAGATTTCATGAACGTGAGTGGTCCCTCTCCTTTTTATTTTTATTTTTATTTTTATTTTTATTTTTTTTTATTTTTTAATGTGTGTATCCTGTGGTTCCCTACTGTATGCAGATGATTATGCAATCCATCGGGCTTCATCAGCACCTGCAGGAGGCCTCTCGAGAGTATGCCGAGTTAGAAAAGACACAACAGGGTTTGGAGCATACTCTCCGGGAAGAGGAGGAGGCTCATAGGCGCGTCATGAGAGAATTAAAAACCTTGAGGGAAGTGCACCAGACCCTGCAGCAAGAGCATCAGGCCTTGGGAGATAAGCAACAGGCCCTCTGGGAGGATCACCGGATTCTGGGGGAAAAGCACCAGGTCCTCCAGGAGGAACATAGAACTTTTGGAAAGGAGCATCAGGTCCTTCAGGAGAAACATAAATCTTTGGGGGAAGAGCACCAGGTCTTGCAGGGAGAACACAAAACTTTGCAGGAGGAACATAAAAGACAACGGCTAGATCATGACAAGGCCCTTGAGGGTTCCGTGGAGGACTGGCAAAGGACTGAAGATTTTGCGCGTGCTGCTAGTGAATATTCGTGCGCACGTATGCCTGGGCTAATCCGCTGGTGGTTGGGGCATTCGGATCGTTCTGGCGAAGGCATGGTCGAGGCCATGTTAGGGTGGCAGTCTGTGCAGGAGTACCAGGATTATACGGGCCCTCCACTGGTACAAGTCCTCCAAGAATGGGCCACTACCCCCGGGGGCAGGGCGGCCATGGGGCCGGTAGCGGAGGTGTGGTTGCGCGAGACGCTAGAAGGTCAAACCAGGTTGGTGCAGGAATGCAATGCGGCGTTTTACATGGGGCAACGAGATATGTAGGATAAGCTTTACGGGAAGCTGGAACGTCGATTTACCTCTTTCAGTATTGAAGGGTGGAAACTGCCAGGCGTCCTTCCTCTTCGACCTACTCGAGCTCGGGCCACTCCTTCGTCTACTACGCCCGCTGGCGGCGATGTGCTTATGACTCCCGAGGCGGCCCAACATGGTGTGACGTCGTCTGTTGCGGCTCCCTCGGAACCTGTGGCCGGATCTGGTATTGTCGGGAGTGTAGACCCTTTCGATCTTCATCTCACTATCAACTCAGGCTCTGGATTTTCCAGCTCGGCTGCTGCTTCTGCAGCCCCATAGTCTTTAGGCGTAGGTAGCGGTTTTTTTTTTTTTTTTTTTTTTTTTTTTTTTTTTTTGTAATTTCGAATATTTCGGCAACCTTAATAATCTAGTGGTAATCTAGTTTCGTTCCTTTTTTTTTTTTTTTTGCCATGCAATATGCCGCCAACTGCATGCGACTTGCTGGGGGCAAGTCCGCGCATGTGGGTTGCGATAACCCACATGCCCCATCCGCCGATTGCATGCGGCTTGCCGGGAGCAAGGCCGCGCATGTGGGTTGCGATAACCCACATGCCCCATCCGCCAACTGCATGCGGCTTGCCGGGGGCAAGTCCGCGCATGTGGGTTGCGATAACCCACATGCCCCATCCGCCGATTGCATGCGGCTTGCCGGGAGCAAGGCCGCGCATGTGGGTTGCGATAACCCACATGCCCCATCCGCCAACTGCATGCGGCTTGCCGGGGGCAAGTCCGCGCATGTGGGTTGCGATGACCCACATGGCCCTTCCGCCAACTGCATGCGGCTTGCCGGGGGCAAGTCCGCGCATGTGGGTTGCGATAACCCACATGCTCCATTCGCCAACTGCATGCGGCTTACCGGGGGCAAGTCCGCGCATGTGGGTTGCGATAACCCACATGCCCCATTCGCCAACTGCATGCGGCTTGCCGGGGGCAAGTCCGCGCATGTGGGTTGCGATAACCCACATGCCCCATCCGCCAACTGCATGCGGCTTACCGGGGGCAAGTCCGCACATGTGGGTTGCGATAACCCACATGCCCCATCCGCCAACTGCATGCGGCTTGCCGGGGGCAAGTCCGCGCATGTGGGTTACGATAACCCACATGCCCCATCCGCCAACTGCATGCGGCTTGCCGGGGGCAAGTCCGCGCATATGGGTTGCGATAACCCACATGCCCCATCCGCCAACTGCATGTGGCTTGCCAGGTGCAAGTCCGCGCATGTGGGTTTCGATAACCCACATGCCCCATCCGCCAGATGTTTGTAACACTCAATGCAATGTGTGAAAATCACGGATATTATTAACATGCGACACAATGTCGTCTACAAGGGAAATATAAGTCACTTACGATGCAACATACCACGGTAATGCCATGGGAGTCGCGTTATTTGTCATTCCTCGAGCTACTCTATTTACTGAAAGAACCTTCGCAGGTGGTGGGCGTTCCATACGCGGTCCACGGTCCTACCCTGCATTGTTTTGAGTTTGTAAGTGATTTTGTGCACAGACTCCGCCACTTCGTACGGCCCCTCCCAATTCTTGGCCAGCTTGCCTCCCTGAAGTGGTTTGCTGGCTTCTCGTCGTCGTAGGACTAGGTCGCCGACCTGGAAATTGCGGGGGCATGTCCTTGCGTCGTGGTAGCGTTTAATTGCTTGTTGATAAATAGCAATCTTTCGTCCGGCTTCCTCCCTCCTTTCCTGTAGGAAATTTAGTTCAACCCGCAAGTCCTCATCATTCCGGCCAGGTTGGAATCGGGTGCTCCTACTCGCGGGGGTTGTCACTTCTACTGGTATCCGTGCTTCGCACCCGTATGTGAGGGCGAACGGGGTATCTCCTGTTGCCTTTCGGGGGGTTGTTCTGTAGGCCCATAATATGGACGGTAGTTCCTCGTACCAGGTGGATCCTGTTGCTTCGACTCTTTTCTTAATTCCGTCGATGATGGTGCGATTGGCGTTCTCTACCTGACCGTTAGCTTGGGGATACGCCACGGCGACCTTGATATGCTCCACTCCGTAATAAGCGCAGAAATGAGCAAAATCTTGGTTGTCAAACTATTTGCCGTTGTCGGACACAATTTGCTGGGGTAACCCAAATCTCGTGAAGATATTTTTCCATACAAATTTTCGGCACTGGGTCCCTGTGATGGAAGCAAGGGGTTCTGCTTCTACCCACTTGGTGAAATAGTCTATGGCCACGATCAAGAACTTCAGGCCTCCCACCCTTTTGGGAAAAGGACCTGCCAAGTCGATGCCCCAGCGCGCGAATGGGATGGCTGAGGTGACCGGGGTGTAATAAGAGGCGGGCTTGCCGGGTAGAATCGCGAATTGCTGGCATGTAGGGCACTTCCTCACGTAGTCTTGGCAATCGGATCTAATGCGGGGCCAGTAATACCCTTGCAAGATAATTTTCCTGGCCAGGGTTTGGGCGCCCTGGTGTGCGGCGCACACTCCTTCGTGGACTTCCGCTATGACTTTGTCGGCTTCTGCTCTGGTTAAGCATCGGAGCATGGGCCTTCCAAAGGATAGTTTGAATAGTCTTCCTTCCACCATCCGGTAAGACGGGGCCATGGACACTATTTTCCGTGCTCTTTGGGGTTCGTGGGGCGCGAGACTTTGTTCCTTGTAACGGATCATCTCCTGCATCCATTCATCCGGGGATGGTATTACAGCTAGGACCTCATCCTTACCTATGCTGGGTGCATCGATGTCGATTGTCCGGGCTATCTTAGACACATAACTTAGGTGGTCTTCGACACCTTGAGCCACACGGGACAGAAGGTCTGCCTCGCCGTTGTCTGTCCTCGGAATTTGGGCTAGTTCCCACCGCTCTACGGATGCCAATAGTCTTTGGACTACATCTCGGTATTGCCGCATCCTGTCTTCCCGTGCTTCGAACTGATTGTTGACGTGGCCCACGACCAGTCGTGAGTCTGACCGAATCTTGAGGTTGCGTGCTTGCAGGGCCTGGGCCAACCTCAGGCCCCCGATCAATGCCTCATATTCAGCTTCGTTGTTGGAGAGAGGGAAGCAGAATCTAAGGGCTTGGTAGGCCCTGAATCCTTCCGGCGAGATGAGCACGACGCCCCCGCCACAACCCTTTTTACTTGAGGCGCCATCGGTATACATTTCCCACTCTCCTGCGCCTTCTTCAGTCTGTCCTTCCTGGCGCTCCGGGATGGTGCACTCCACGATGAAGTCAACGAGGGCTTGACCTTTGATAGCTGTGCGGGGGAGGTACTCGAGGCTATACTGGGGGAGTTCGACCGCCCACTTCACCATGCGGCCTGACGAGACTGGGCTTCTCAGGATGGTGCCCAGGGGCTGGTCTGTCAGGACGATTACGTGGTGTGCTTAGAAATAGTATACCAGTTTTCGGACCGTTCTCACGAGGGCGTATACTATTTTTTCAAGCGGGGTGTACCTGAGCTCGGCGTCATGCAGGGCCCTGCTAACGTAATAGATAGGTTTCTGGATGCCTGTTTCCTCTCTGAGTAGCACCGAGCTAATGGCCGCGGGTGCCACCCCCAGGTATACATACAATGTCTCCCTTCTCTCCGGTTTGGAAAGGACTGGTGCCGCGGACAAATATGCCTTAAACTGATCGAAGGCCTCCTGGCATTCCGGGGTCCAGGTGAAGCCACTCCTTTGCTTCATGATCTGGAAGAATGGGAGGAACTTCTCCGCAAGCTTGGACATGAATCTGTTCAAGGCGGCCAGCCGGCCGTTGAGTCTCTGGACATCTTTTATCGATGTGGAGGGTTGCATCTTGAGAATGTTCTGTGCCTTTTCGGGGTTGACCTCTATCCCCCGGTGAGTAACCATGAACCCTAGGAATTTTCCCCCCGTCACCGCGAACACGCATTTCTTCGGGTTCAGGCGTAGGTTCTTCTGCATCATAATCTCAAAGCACTGGGTCAGATACGCTGGGTGGGTACCGGCATCCTTGCTTTTGACCAGCATATCGTCCACGTATGCCTCCATTATGTTTCCCAGGAGGTCCTTGAATATTTCTGCTACCATGCGGGTAAATGTGGCCCCGGAATTTTTTAAACCGAACGCCATGACCCGATAACAATATATCCCATCCGGGGTCACGAACGCTGTTTTCTCTTCGTCTTCTTCTGCCATGAAGATCTGGTGGTATCCTTTGAACGCATCCATAAAACTCAGCAGTTCACATCCCGATGTCTCGTCTACCAATTGATCCGTATGGGGCAAAGGGAAAGGATCTTGGGGGCATGCCTTGTTTAGATCCATGTAGTCCACGCACATGCGCCATGTGGGCGGCTTTGGGGCTAGGACCACATTGGCCAGCCACGCCGGATACATTGCCTTCCGTATATGTCTTATCGCTAGGAGCGTGTCTACCTCTGTCTTCACGAATGCCCTCCTCTCAACCGACAAGTGTCGTCTCTTCTGCTTAACGGGTTTAAAACTGGGATCTACTGCCAGTCTGTGCGATATGATGGAGCGATCGATCCCAGGCATGTCTTCGGGACCCCACGCGAATATCATCGAGTATTCGCGCAAAACGGCAATGACCTGTTCCCGCAGTCCCGGGGCAAGGCCCTTGCCTATCCTGACGCACTTGTCTGGTCGACTAGGGTCCAGGGGGATCTCCTCTAACTCCACGGCTGGCTCGGGCCCCACCTTTTTCTCCCTCTCGGCCTCCTTCTCCACTGTATGGACAAGTAATTCTTCCGTCAGCATTCCCTCACATGCCGTCTCATAGCACTTCTGGGCGAGATGCTGATCACCCCGTACCGTCCCCACCCCCTTGGGTAGAGCCGTCGAAACGGTCTCGTGGGGCGGGACGGGCCAAAACACACCAAAGCCCGTCCTCGTAGCGGGACGGACTAAAAAGCCCGCCTCTTAGCGGGCTTGGAATGTGGCCGGCCTGCCCCGCCATACCAAAGCCCGCTGGCGGGGCAGGCTAGCCGCCAATCAATTTTTTCACTGTGTTAATTTAAAAAAAAATCATTGTACAATATCCTTAAAAAAAAAAAAAGAATCACTGTATAGACGTACAGTAACACTACCTAGTATTGTATTCCTCTATAATCCTATAAGTTATAACACACTAACACAATTACACAAACCAAAATAACATATATTAAATGCTAAATATATATACAAAATATATATGTATTAGCAAGTCGTGGGCTAAACCCATGACCCGCCCCGCCTGGACCCGTGACCCAGGCGGGACGGGCTAAAAAGCCCGCCTCCTGGCGGATCAAAATTTGAAGAACCTGTCCCCTACCTACGGCGGTACGGGACGGGTCGACCCGGCGGGTAAAATCCATTTTTGACGGCTCTACCCTTGGGGGGTATGAAATTTCAAACCTAAATGCTCCATCGAAATAAGTCCGCCCAACGCTGCCAGCCCAGGCCTCCCTAAGATGAGGTTATGGGCGCATACTATCCTCACTACGAGGAACTCCATGTCCACTTTTTTCACATGCGGGGGATTGCCAACTTCCACGGGGAGCACTATCGACCCTTCCGTCTCTATGGTGTCCCCAGTGAAACCAGCCATTGGCGTCCTCACCGGTCGGAGCTGGTCCTCGCTCAGTCCTAGCTTCATGAACACGTCGTGATACATCACGTTGACACTGCTGCCTGTATCCGCGAGCACGCACTTGACGCAGAACCCGTTGACCACCATGGCTACCACGAGTGCATCCTTCGGGGTAGTCTCCCGTGCTTGCAGGTCATTGTCTGAAAACCAAATCGGTTCCCGGCGGGGCCTTTTCAACTGGGGGTGTTCATCCACCGCACCTACATAACAGCCACCATCTACCTTCGAGGCCCCTCCTCCAAAGATGACATTGATCACTGGGCGCCTCCCCGGGCCTTCCCCGGAGTCAGTCGATTTTTCCTTAGCCTCCCCTGCAGGCCCAACCGTCGGGCGTTTAGTGTTCCTCGCAGCCAGCCGCTCCCAGTCTATGAAATTTGTTAACTTCCCTGCTTGTATGAGGAACTCTATCTCTTTTCTCCATGCCTGACAATCGTTGGTGGCGTGGCCGTAGCGGCGGTGAAATTTGCAATATCTCGTGGTGTCTGCACCCAGCGGGATCGGGTTGGGACCAAATGTTTTCACCAATTGACACTCCTCTGCATAGGCTAAGATATCGCTAGGTGGGGCGATAAGTGGGGTGAAAGGTGCGATCCGCGGGGCCGGTCGTGCTGCCGGGGGTGCTGACGTGGTTGCCCGCGCCGGGGCAGGCGCTGGCGGCGCCCACGGCGGGGGGGCTCGTGAACCCGCCGCGGGCCTTCCCCTCCCCCCGGGACTAACCTTCCTATCCTCCAGACTCTCCCGCGAGTAATTAGCTCCCTTCTTAAGACGTGGCGGTTCCTCGAGCCGTAGCTTCTTGCTGCTGCTGTGCTCTTCTATACGCTTCATGCGATTGGCTTCTTCAGCTTCGGCATACCGGTCTGCCTTCATCATCAAGGCTGCGTACGAGCCGGGGGCCTTTCGGCGGAGGCTCTTGTACAGTTCCCCAGCACGGAGAGCTGCAATGAACATGACCATTGCAGACCGGTCGTCCATGTCCTCCACTTCGGCTTCCTCCTTCCTCCACCGCGTGAGGAACTGGGTGAGGGTTTCATCCTCCCCTTGCTTAATGCTAGCGAGATGCGTGAAGTGCTTCTTGCGCCTCCTCCCCCTCAGGAAATGGGTAATGAACTTGGTGGCCAGGTCTTGGAACGAGCCTAGCGAACCGCCTTTCAGGTTCGTGAACCATCGCTGCGCTCCCCCTGACAGCATAGAGAAGAACGCGCGACACATCAGGGCGTCTGACGACCCATGAGCATCATAGCCGCCTGATATGTCAGGACGTGCTCCTGGGGATCACCTGTACCGTCATACCTCTTCATGTCAGGGGCTTTAAGGTTGGGGGGAAGAGGTTCGTTCATGATGTTGGGGGTGAAGGGCGGAGTGAGAGAGATCCGGGGGATCACGATGTGAGCGCCATGTTCCTTCCACCGCACCAACTCATCTATCTTGGTGTTAATCGCGTCCAGCCACTCCGCCGGGGGCTGGCTCGGGTCGCTGGCCCCGGGGGTCGATACGCGCTTTCGCCTTCGGCTTCCTCCAATCCGACCTCGCGGGCGTCAGCTCTTCGCGACCCTCGGCCACGTGGTACCACTATCGGGCCTACCGGGGGCTGTTCAGAGTGAATCACGTTGGCTCTCTCGCCATCCCCGCGTCTCCCGTCCTCGGCGCAAACCGAGGCGGGTGCTTCCTCCGACACCTCGCGGTCGGTGTTCCGCCCCTCTCCGCTGCGCGGGGGGTTAGGCGGGCGCTCTCCTGATGGGTTGACCATCTCGGCGTACCTCGGAATTCTGTTTAGAGTGGTAGAGACTACAAACACGGGCTAATCGTAGCGTATCCCCACAGACAGTGCCAATGATGGTTTTATTGGAACCGGGTCCACCATAAACCGGGTACAGGAGTACAGAACGGGGGTAGGGCGCTAGGCCCAACATGATACGTATAGAAGCCCGAGGTACAGGCCCAAGAACAGCGACCCAAATACAAAGAACAAGGCCCACAGGATGGGCTATTGCTAACTACGATATTGACAGGAATCGAACCCAGGTGACTGGATTGAGAGTATGAGACCAAGACCACTAGACTAGTGTGCCTGTCGTGTCTGAGTTGTCCCCTTGCTAGAGATCCAAGGCCCCTATTTATAGCAAGCCCCCCTCCTCCTCATGCGTCCACGTGTCCCATGCAATCCATCCCCACTTCCCCACTCTGCTTGCTTCTCGCCATTTACATCACGCTCTCCGTCTTTCTCGGCCCCTATTGCCTTTGTCATCTTACTCACACCAACCCCGACTCACCATGCTCGGCGAACCCACCCCCCCTGCATGCGGATGCCGCCCGAGACCAACACCCCGGGACGCTGGGACCGCGGTCGCACAGGACCGCGCGCCGGATGCCCCGAGTGCGCCACGGCCAACTGGCCATGGCCCCAGCGCGCCGGGCGCCAAGGCCACACTGGCCCGCGCTCCGGGCACGCTGGTCGCGCCGTGGCCGACTGGGGCCAGCGCCCCGGTCGGCGTCGCTATCTGGGGCCGGTTGTGGCTCCAGCACACGCTGGGCGCCGAGGCCACGCTGGCCCGCGCCCAGGGCGCGCTGGCCGTGCCACTGCCGACCAGGGCCAGCGCTCCGGGCGGTGTCGCTGTTCAGCCACCAGCGCCGGCCCCCGCCTGGGGCTGGCTGCGACCCCCCGCGCGCCGGGCTCCAAGGCCGCTCTGGCCCGCGCGCTGGCGCGTCGTGGCCGGCCGGGGCCAGTGCCCCGGTCGAAGTCCCGGTCTGGCCACCGGCGCCGAGTGGTGCCAGCGGCCCCTCCCGGCCTTCGGCCCAAATTTGTCGCCGAGTGGTTTTTTCTATTGTTTTCTGTCTATTCTAGTGTCCGCTAGCAGACTGTCATCTTCATCAATATCGCCATAACCCGATATTGGCCATTTTAACAACAGAAAGTAATTATCTGCTCAAAAGAGTTTGTTGTGTATATAGACAACAACGTCGAAAATGTGCTCGCAGTTATAGAGCTCCACATTATATGTTCTGCTTCGTCTGCTTGTACAGACTAATCTCTCTATCTCTTTAGCTCCCAATCAGTCTCACTCTACTTGTGTGTTAGTGTGTATATATGTTTATATTGCATTTTAGTGTGCCAGTAGAAACAAAAAGATGTCTATGCAAAGTTATTTAATTTGTTCTCCGTTTAGAATTTTATTTTAAAGAAATGTGCTTTAAGAAAAGAATATAATGGAACTTTAATTTAATTGATGATAGATTTAGATCTGCACATATGTATTTGTTTCCTCTCTCCTTCCTGCCCCCACCCTTTAATTATTTAATGTGTGATATTGTTTTGATCAGAGAGTTAAGGTATAATGCAGATAGATAGGGTTGCATTTTTCTATATACAAACATTTGTGTGATATTGTTGCATTTTTTTATTTAATATGTGATACCAAACAAAAAGATAGATACTCTACTTTTGTGTTTGTGTGTATATATGTTTCTATTGCATTTTTTTCTGTTTATTTATCATGTGGTCAGTTGTGGATATGTAAGTTTGGTATATTGATTATCTGATGTCTTTTCGGTTTTCGTTGTCAAAACTTGGCTGCTGAAATTTTTGAATTTATTGTTTTTATTCTTTTAGTTGGTTCACACACATACATGTTACTGTACCCTGGTGTGTGCATTTCTCAATTCGAATGTGTGCATAAACCTGACTTATGTAGGAAATAGACTTTTTGAATTGGGTGGGTGGTTGATATTCTCTTGTGTGTTGGTTGGTTGCTGCAGGTAAGAAATTCAAGGTATCACATTTAGAAGTTGGTGGTTTGGGGGTTTCTAATGATGACGATGATTTTGTGTTGCCACCTTTGACATTCCTTTCAAGACAGTAAGAAGACCCTGTGTGGAATGGCCCCGATTATGAACTCATTGTTGATGAGGCTACTAGGTTTCCTAGGGTGAAGCCAATGGCACCGTCTGAGATATTGGTTAAAGCGCTAAAGGACTTGTCCACTCAACAGAAGACTGGCATTCATGACCTTGGTTTTGGGTCGTTGTTGGAGTTTAAGGTTAATGATACCCCACCACGTCTTCTGCGTTGGTGCTCTCTAACTTTGATCCCCAGATGAGGACATTTGGTCTTGGTGATGGAAGGTCGCTGAAAAATATGAAGGAAATTGCAATCTCCGAGTTCAATCTGCATAGAAGTAGGAACCTCACACGGACGTTTCAGTTTATTTCTATTGTTTAGTGTTGCATTCATTAATATGCCTTATTTATGGTTTGCACATGTTTTGGGAGAACTATACTAGTTCTGGGTTAGGCTTACTATTGCCGTAGATTGATTACTTTTTGACTGATACAATATCCTACTACCTACTATACCTATTTCATTTTTTAGAACCATATTTATTACATTATGATACTTTTATTATTGTGGTTCAGTGTTTTAATCTGCTTCTGTAGATGTGCGTGGTGTTTTAAATGTACCCTTTGGCTTGTTGTTTTGGTGTGCACCACTTGGTACTGGGTAGTGCACACTGAATTAGCTATGTCAACCCGTGTGCACATCAGCTCTCAACTGAATACAGCACTTTGTGATTAGTGGATTACACACCCAACTACGATACAATACATGCACACATTTATATAGATAGATGTCGTTTACTTCCACGCTTCATTACCATTCCAAGTTCCAATGGATAGCTGAGCGCATCCACACCAAAGTAAATTTATGATTTTGCAATTTTGTCGAATACCCCACTCGTTCTACATGTGTGCACGCACTACCAAAACCATGTGCATACACTAGCGACAATAGTGTTGAATCTGTCAATTTTCTATTAATCTGTGCTCGTTATTTCAGAAAGGAGGAAAGGTGCATTAAGATATGTTTGTGTCATTAAGTAATTACCAATTATCAATATCATTTATATTGATTTACCATATCATTATTTGCTTTAGTTAATATAACATATTAATTATGGTAATGGTAATTATTTAGTTTATTATTACCATATTTATATTACCTAATTTAATATTTTATATTATTTTGACAAATGGTAAATATATGGTAATTGCTTGTTCTTGGATGATGCCTTTTAGTTTCCTCTTAATTTTAGCATTGAATTCATTATTAAATTATCATTCAATTTGGGCAAATATTAAGTTTTAATTTGCTATTTGAATTTTAATTTAATATTGAGGCTTATATTAAATTGCCTGAAGTATTGCAATTTATTTAGAGTTTATGGGTTATTAATATATTAATGTGCAGATCCAAGCATGTTGCGTATATTTATAATCGTTTTATTGTTATAATTATACATTTAGAAAAACATGCATTAAAGTTGGATTTAGTATATTATTAACTCATAAATTCTTTATTAAAATATCATTCAATTTTGGATCTTTAGGCAAATTTTGGATATTATGGTCTATTAAGGTAGCTTGTTTTTGTTTCCCATTAATTTTGAGCACATTTTAGTATTATGTGCCTCTGGGACTTTAGAACCTATTTTGAACAAGCTATTTGGGACCTATCTTGGGTCATTAAAGTATGGATCCCACCATTTTGATTGATATTTTAATAATAATTATAGCTCCTTATAACATGTTTATTAAGTTTTAATTATTACTAACTACCATATTTTGGTATTCATCGTTGGTAATAATATTAAGTTTGGGTCTATTTCAGTACTTTGACCATTTTTATTCATGTTATAATTCACTTGGGTCATTGAGGTTTATGAGCCTAATTTGAATGATTAAGTGCTATAATTATTGTCTCGGCCTGTTTAGAGACATTAAGGATTTAATTGTTATTTTGGCCATTAAGAACTATAACTATTGTTTAAGTTGATTAAATTTTTAATCTATCAATAGTTTTTCCAGGGTCTTAATAATATTAAGTCTTTAATTTTAGGGCAAACGCAATATAGTTGGTATATTGTCTGTATAGTGGTAATTTGGTTATTACCTTAACTTCAGTCTCCCTAAGTATCATAATAGTCCTGGTTAATTATTATGTGGTAAATTGAGATTAGTATTTTGCATCCCTTAATTACAGTTTTGCCTTCATTGTAATTATTATTAATTAGCATTATTAATTACTGTTATTAAGTTTAGGGGCTAATCTCATTTTATTACTTTTCATAATAATTATCATTTAATGGTAATCTGCTATATTTGGTACATTGGCATGATTACCACTTCATTTTATATGACTATTAATGTTGGTAATTAAGTCCTACCAATAAATTATTAAACGTACCATTGGATGCTGCATCGAGGCTACTCGCACCAACAGTGAAGATGGGGGAATTCTGGAGTTTTTTCTTCTCTTGTGGATCGTCATCGTTGTTAGCGCAATGGGGAGATGCGGTTTGCATCATTAAGGTTAGCCATTAATTATCTTTTATGATTATTATTGATAATTAGTGCTAAGTTACAAATAACCGCTAATTTGGACTAGTCACATATTTTATCTTTAGAAAAATGAAAACATTAAAAGTGCATTACCATACTTTAGTTTGTCATTACTAATGTTAATAGTGATTATAATGTTACTTATTGCTATTAATAATTAGTTAATTAATTATGACATTAATATTGTTATGGTATTCAGTTATGCACCTTGAACTGTTTTCAAATAAATTTATGTGACAATACTCCAGTTCAGAAAATAATTTTCTGGACATTAATATTTTTCGGACTTTAAATTTTATTAAGTTTTCAAAATTTTATCCGAAAATGTTTATAAATGTTAGCGGTTTTAACCATTGTTTTTTCATATTTAGTCTCCTACTTAATGTGATAATATTATTATGGCAATTTATTGCTATTCTGATTGTTTGCAATTTTGCCATTAATAATAATAATATTATTATTAACTGAGTTATATGGAGAGTGATTTTGAATCAATTTAGTAATTTTGAAAAAACATATTTTCTAGGCAATGGACTTTTGCCATTAATTTCATAATTCATTTAGTTCTTTGAATTATGATTTTAGATATGATTACCCATATTTGGTTAAGTATGAATAGATGAATATTTGGTGTAAATTCATATTTTTTAGTTGGTTCATACTCTTTAGATAGTTTTATGCATTCGATCACATTAAGTGCATAATATTAAGTTTAATTATGCAATTAGGGTGTGTGAGATTTTGATTTACAAATTATAGCATATCCTTTTGGTGTGATATTGTTTAAATTTGTAAATTCAGTTATTTCTCATGAATTTGATCTTTATGCATTAAAACATTTTCCCATGGGCTTACAGTTTAAAAAATAAAGAAATAAAAAAAAAAATTTAAAGTATATATTCAGTACATTATTATTCAAACTGTTGGGTCTCTTTTGGTTTGGACTCATCGGTGTTTGAATATTAAGTTTATACTTTAAAATCTCATATTGTAAATTGCTTTAAGTTATGCAATTTATTTGGAATATATGAGTTTAATGTTTAATTTTATGCATATTCGTCCTAAGCATAATATTCGGTTTTAAATTATGCAATTTTATTATGCCTTTAGCAATGCATTCTTTGAGATGGAATTATATTAGTTCCTATTTAAATTGGACTTACGCATAAACTTTAGTTGCGGTAGTGCCTGAATTTAAGCACGTTTAGTCCGCTATTTTTAGTTCACCGTTTAAGCTTTAATCATAGGTGAACCCTACAGTTTTCTGGTGTATACCATACAGTTTACTGGTTTATACCCCAAACAGTTATACATTAAGTATATATGAATCGGTGAGACATACTAGTTTTTAATGGCCATGACTTAAGAACATTTTGAGCCACTAGTCTCCTTAAATTGATACTTTATTTAAGGAATTGGTTTTCAGTGAGGCTTAGTCTCTAACCACCTTTCCTTGGAGTATATTTAGATTTTCCCATCACAATCTGGTATAATCTGTTTGTCAAAATTTTAAGTATTCCTTGCCAATGTGATTTGATTTCGGTTCATTAAAGTATAGCCAAAACATCTTTAATTTACTGAAATATCTTGAGTTTTCAATCTTGGTTAATTAAGGAAATGCTACAGCATATTCAGCTGCCTAAGATTGTTAAGTTTCAATCACATAAAGTTTAGGCAATGAATTAATAATTGTCTAGTGATCTTATAATTTTAATTTGGTTTTGGAGTAGCCACAGCATCCTCAATCTGTTAAAATTATATATTAAGCGGTTTATTTTGATCACATAAAGTTTTGGACATATAATTTGTGATTAATTGTATGTAATATGATGAAATTTAGCCCACAGGCAATTTCGTTATATTTGTATAATTAATCAGGATGAAATACTGGACTACGGTCATAATTTAGCCCACAGGCAATTATGTATCGGAATGTAGTTTAGTAGTTTTATCAGTGACGATAGAAATAAATGAATTTATTTACTTTATGGTTGTTTGTAAATAATTTCCAATTCTATCATGAAGTTTAATTTTTTGATGTAAACTTTAGATCATATTTCTTAATTTGCCCACAGGGATTAAGAAAATGAGCATGATTTCTTAAGTTTTATCATAATGGTTGTAATGAATCTTATTGAATAAAACTTTAGCCTACAGGCAAGTTTTATGTCATTTGATTCTTCAACTCATTTGATAATGGTTTCATCATAAATAACATTTTTCCGTTGGATCTAATTGAGTAAAACTTTAGCCCACAGGCAAGTTTTATGTCAATAAATCCTTCAACCCATTAGATAATAATTTTATCACAATTCTTAGAAATTATAAATTTAGCTCAATTATAATTCTAAGTTTCATGGTTTGCATTGGCAAAACATGTATTCAGTCACTTCCCAAAATTTAGTCACTTCTATTAATTAATCCACGAATCTTGCTCGGTTTTTCGGACTAACTGTAGTAAGTTACGTGATTTGACATACCTCTTGGATTCCAATAATAATACAATGTATCTTTTGAGCCAAATTCTAACTTGGTTTTGGAAGATGTATTTTGTTTTTTAGTATGTTCAACTATGGTGGGGAATTATATCTTCATTATTTAGTTGGACTTTAATTGGAACCAAAAATTGATTATTTAGTATGTCCAACTAATGGTGGGGAATTATGTCTTCATTTGTTAGTTGGTCAATAAATCGATTATGAGTATGTATATTATTAAGTTCACTTTATTAATTTCGCTGAAGAATGTTTTATTCAGTGGGAGTGATCATTTTTAGAAAAAGATCATTAAGATGCTCCACTAAAGTTTATGGATTTAATTGGCTTCATACATCCTAAATTTAATCCCTCAAGTCCAAAATATTCCACAAATATTAATCTTGTATTTGTTCTTATAAATTCATAAGTTCAAATTATTGAACATTTGGCTGTGCAACATATTTATGAAAATGTTGTAACCAAGGAATTTATTAGAACAAAAACATTTAATTTGTGGTGCACTGTCATTTAATAAATTCTTCACTGATTAATAGAGTCTTTAGTTTCTTCAAAATTGATCCTGGGCCATTTTAGTTTGTAAGGCTCAAAACAATTTTGTGGGACGTATAAGTAAGACTCATTATGTTCAGTTCATTTAAAATGAACGTTGAAGTTATTTGGGAAGTTATGGTGTATGATTAAGATTCCAAATTCATGGACTTAGACCTTTGGTTTATTGTCTAAGTTATTGGAATGCTTCTGTGACTTGACTATCTTTTGGCTATTTTTGATGAGTGGGAGTGACAGACGTGTCAACTCCAAACTCTTAGCCGTTAGAAATAGTACTTAAAGTTAACTTATAAAGAAGTCATGGAATATAGTTAGCATTATGCTAACATTAAGAGATCTCTACTTAAGGCATGCTTATAAAGTTTTAGAGATCATACAGTGTACTCTTTTGTACAATTTGGATGCGTTTTCTCCTTCAGTTGTGCACATAATGTATTTTGAGAAACATCCCTTAAGGTACCGAGAATAAACATAGGGTTTGTTCATAAAGGACCTAAGTTGGAGAATTAAAATGCATGTGACCATAATGGATACTACTCTGATTAAATAGAGGACATATCACTATGATTCGTGTGTTTTGTTCTTTGATGATGGTTGTGCTAGTACTTGCACCAAGTGGGAGAATGTAAGATTTTCCCTAATAATATATATGATATATTATATATTAAGTCCTTAATTAAGTGGTGCTAGTTGACTAGGCTTATTAAGTGGTCTGGTTGGACTTAATAACTAGTAGTTGTTAGTCAACCAAACTCTGTGCCTAATATAAACCTGGATTGATGGGATACAGGTTTATGGATTAGATAGCACATTCAGTTACGGTACTCAGACCGCTCAGTAGATACCAATACGCCATCTAGGGTTCTGAGTCAGGTCTGAGACAAAACATGGCTGACGGTCTACCGTTAAGAGGCAACACAACAGGAACATCAACTATGGCTGGAGATCAACACGGCTACGCTTCCGCTATCATACGAGGTTAGGTTTCTCGTATACTATGGTTCATATAGTTAGACTATTAAGATCTAACATACGACATTGGAAAACCAAAACCTGTAGCCCTTTCTTTATTCAGTTACGCATCCTTTAAGCAAAAACAATTACAATTGTAGTCTGTTTAGAACGTACTCCATATATTGTAAACTTAGTAGATTCGTATTTAAAACATTATGACTTTCTAGTCTTTTGTTGGTCCTATTTAAATTCATCAATTTGCAATATTGTGCAATTCCCCACTCATTTTGCATGTGTGCACGCACGACCAAAACCGTGTGCACACTTGCGACAATAGTGTTGAATCAGGCATGCATATGACCTTGAAAAACCAAAAACTCTAGCCCTTTATTTATTCAATTACACGTCCTTTACTAGTTTGTATTTGTATTAAAATCACGACAATACTGTTAGTGTGCACACACCAGCATTTTAATGCACACAGTGTAATAGAGTATTTTAAGCCATTGCTGTGTTATTTTTAGACATTAATCTATTGTGCACACACCTAGAAGCCACTGTGTACACACAGTATCTCCTGAATGATGATCACGTCTAAAAAATTCTCAGTGTAATAACTTTATTGTGTCCACACCATTTTTCAAAAAAATAAAAATAAAAAATACTCGTTGGAATGTGTAACACATTATGCTTTCTGATGTAATGTACCTATTTTTTTTTAACTAACATTCTATACATGCACGTAGTTCCTTTAGTGAGTGCACACAGTTTAACATGGGGTTTGCTGCGTGCATCCCCATGTCTTCGTCTGTGCATGTTCAGTTCTAGTCTTGCATAACTCTATTATGCTCTGCGATAATTACATTGCTTAACCATGATCATACCATATTCTCACTATTCCCTTCTCTGCATGCCTAGTTCCTCCCGCGTATAGTTTATTAGTCCCCCAATCATCAAATTCTGATCGTATCTTCATCTTTTTCTCTTTTCAGACCTTTAATCCCTTCGCATGGTTTGATTGCGAATTTATGAACTCATTGCAAGAATTACAATACACGCTGAATCGGACATAAATGCTTACTTGTTACTGCGGTTGCCATCTTCTTTTCCATGCTCCAAGCCGCTTGTGTTGTGCTAATTGCTTGATGCAACTAACAGGAATTACTGAA
This sequence comes from Ipomoea nil, assembly GCF_001879475.1. Taxonomy (NCBI): domain Eukaryota; kingdom Viridiplantae; phylum Streptophyta; class Magnoliopsida; order Solanales; family Convolvulaceae; genus Ipomoea; species Ipomoea nil. Next base: position 449,066 of record NW_017619822.1, on the reverse strand, counting down.
TGAAATTAGAGTCCTTCCTTAATTACAATGCAAAATATCCACCGTTATGTTGAATTGTTATATTATCCATATATAAATTTCCCATGCTTTACCTTTTCTACCCTTATTTTAAAATTCAAAGCCTAATTACTACGTGCTGCTTGGCTTAATATCTGCCGCCCAATCTCTCTAATTTAATAGTCTCATTCTGTCCACACGTTTTTATTTTAAGGGTGTTTGCATGTGAATGCAACCCTCTCTCTCTCTATATATATATATATATATATATATATATGTGTGTGTGTGTGTGTGTGTGTGTGTGTGTGTGTGTGTGTGTGTGTGTGTGTGTGTATGTATATATACATATATGTATATATACACATAAATATATGTATGTATATATTACATATATATGTATATATATACATATATTACATATATGTATATATATTACATATATGTATATATATAGATATATTAAATCCCTCAAGAAATCCCTTAAGAAATTCCGAAGAAGAAAGAACGTGGCTTGAAGTTTGCATGAAGCTATCTTGAAGATCAAGTATCTATAGAAAGAAAGAAGTACACCAAGTGGAACAAGATGATAACTAAAAGGTTGTACGGATGAGTTGGTAAAAGCTTGAAATATTATACGCAAGGTCACATGTTTGAATCTCACATCCCACATATTTTCGAGAAGTATGGGCGATAGAATCCCATGAGGCGTGATTTGATGAAGATTTTTAGGACGCCATTTTTGCGAAAACCTCAAGCTCAACTTGCAAAGAATCTCTGACATATCTGCAACGTTATCTTATCCTCTGAAAAGGCTATACAGCTAGAAGAAATTAAAAAATGAGAACGTTTCTTTCCAACGGACAGATTCTCATTACCAGCTATAAAAGGATGAAGATTGAAGTAGTGGAAAGCAGAAGCAAATAGAAAGAAGCAAGAATACAAAGAACAAAGAACAGAGCTAAACAGAGCATACGAAATTCAAAGAAAGCTTTCCATCTCAAGAGCTTAAATTGATATATTCTTTGTGAGATAAACACTCAGAGTGATACAGAGCTTACAAAAGAAATATCCAAGAGTGTTAGAATCTTCATCAACTACAAGAGACTAAGCGCATCATTGAAGATCATCTACAGAGTCTCAAAGTTGGAATCAAGGCAAACTTGTTTTGGAGCAAAACAAGAGAAAGGAGGAAAGTAGCACGGAGTTGTGAAATACTGGATTGTCACACGGAGTTGTGAGATCCGAAGCAGCAGTATCGGAGACATTGGGCGTGATTAGTGCGGGCTTTGTGATCAAAGCACTAGATTACGGAAAGAGCATTTCTACCCGAGCGTAGAAGACGGGGGGAAAGTAACGCGGAGTCGTGAAATCCTGGGAAAGTAACACGGCGACGTGAAAGCCGAAGCAGCAGCGTTGGTGGCACTGGGCGTGATTAGTGCGGGCTTTGTGATCAAAGCACTAGATCACGGAAGGAGCGTTTCTACCGGAGCGTAGAAGACGGGGGGAAAGTAACGCGGAGTCGTGAAATCCTGGTAAAGTAACGCGACGACGTGAAACCCGAAGCAGCAGTGTTGGTGGCACTGGCCGTGATTAGTGTGGGCTTGGTGATCAAAGCACTAGATCACGGAATTCATTGTATCTTAGAACCAATAAGTGGTGGATATAGTGAATTGCTCTTGGAGATAAGAGCAAGTGGAGTAGGAGGATTACACCACCTCCGAACCACTATAAATTGCCTTGTGTTCTTTACTCTTTTCTTTACCTACTGCTCTTGCTTGCTTCTCACGAGAATAATCTTGACACAATATACACACACACCGTATCATTTATCATTTCCGATGTGCACCGGAATCTAACAATCTAGTTAAGAGTCTTGGTTTCTCTGTTGCCTTAGCAATTGTTGTACTGTGCTAAAAAGTTTGAAAGTCTACTCACTACTAGCATTATTATTATTATTATTATTATTATTATTATTATTATTATTATTATTATTATTATTATTATTATTATTATTATTATTATTATTGTTATTATTATTATTATTATTATTATTATTATTATTTGTTATTAATATTATTTGTTATTATTATTATTATTATTGTTATTATTATTATTATTATTATTATTATTATTATTATTATTTGTTATTATAACTATTATTATTATACCCTTTTGGTCATTTTATATGTTAACCGCTAATTTTACCAAATATCTTTTTATGTAATCGCTGATACAATCCGCTGGTCAAATCTGCTAACACAATCCGCTATTTGTTAACTGCTAATACAATCTGCTAACCGTTGTTTGCCAAACAAGCCCACTGTGTGGTGCTTTTATTTATACCTAATGGTGTGTTTTGGTGATGCGTACCGAATTTGTGCGTTTTTTTGTTGTGCATTTCCTAATGTTGATGGTGTATATTTGCATAACTATTGGTGCGGCCGCACTTACCGCACGGGAAGGCGCAACCGAACTCAACTATCTCTCTCTCTCTCTCTATATATATATATATATATATATGTGTGTGTGTGTGTGTGTGTGTGTGTGTTCCAGAAGAAAGGTTATTTTCTTTACTAAGGGTTTAGCATAAATGGATTTGCATAATTGAAAAGGAACTAAACGCATCAATTAATTACTAATTCTACGAGAGGATTGACTATGAGAAAGTTTCAGTTTATTATATTGTACCCAATATTTTAATCATGATTTATATGGTGACAGCATGCAAACATAATGAAAATAAGGTTTAATTTATACCATGACCATAAATATGTTCATTGGAGAAGGATATTCAAAGTGTTGGGATCGGTGTCGCAACAATAGTTATTGCGTGAATCGTGGTCCACAAATGTATGGACCACAGTAAAAAAATGACATCGTTTTATTTTTTTTTTTTTTTTTTGCACACTCAGTTGTAACATACATTTTTATAAAGAGTTAATACCCAAAGTCGTCCTCGACTATAGTGGTTTTTCTCAATTTCGTCCTAAACGACTTTGGTGACCTAATATCGTCCCAGACTTTTGTGTTTCGCTCAATTTAGTCCTCCATTTATTTTTCCGTCAAATTGGTGTTAAATAAATGGACAATTCAGTAATGTCAATATTGATCTCTCTTTACTTTCAACTTGTGAAGTGCGAAATTCCTCTTTCTTGTACGAATTACACCCAGAATTACTCCCGGACCTGCAAATCAAATTTTATATTCGCAGTTTTAGGAGTAATTCTGGGAGTAATTCGTAAAAAAAAAAAAAAGGATTTCGCAGTTCACATGTCTATGAGCAAAGATATGCCAATATTAAAATTACTGAATTGTCTATTTATTTAACACAAAATGGACAGAATAACAAATGAGGGACTAAATTGAGCAAAAACACAAAAGTCTGGGACTAAATTGAGCGAAACACTAAAGTCTGAGACGATATTAGGTCACCAAAGTCGTTTAGGACGAAATTGAGAAAAACCACTATAGTCGAGGACGATTTTGGGTATTAACTCTTTTTATAAATCATAATGTACATTATTCTAAAACACAGTGTACATTATTCTAAAACATAATGTACATTATTTTACAACGTAATGTACATTATATTACCCCAAAGGTTTTATTATTCTAACACGTAATGTACATTATTCTAACACATAATGTACATTGTTTTAATTAACACATAATGTACGTTATTCTAACATATAATGTACATTATCCTAACACATAATGTATATTATTCTACTCATAATATTCACGAAGATGTTTTTGAATTGTGATCCACACAATAATTTGTCGTGTCGCAACTAGTGGAGGTAATTTGGGTGGAAATTTTGGGTATGGGTTCTACCTCTTATTCTAAATGGCAATTAAGGTCGTCAAGAAAGGTGTATATCTACCAAGAATCTAAGGGCCCGTTCGGTTCGCAGAAAATATTTTAAAGAAAATAGGATTAAAATTTTATGGAAAAACAATTGCTAGAAAGAAGAATCTCATTGTTTGGTCGTTGGCGGGAAAATAATTATTGGGAATACTAATTCTATTGTTTGGTTAGATTTAGAATGGTAAATTATAATAAGTATAAAAATCTATATGTCCCTACAAATTAATAAGAATAATATAGTTAAGAAAGAAAGCAAGGGCCTTTCAAAAAAAAAAAAAAAAAAAAAAAAAGGGCTTCAGAAAGAAAAATAAAGAAAGCAATGGTAAAATGGTCAAACCATATCATTTTTACTTTTCATTTTCTAAACAAAACAAAATCTCACATTCAACCAAGGATTTTTTTTTTCCCTCAAATTTGAAGAATTCATTTTTAATTGGAAAATGAATTCAATGAATCAAACATAAAATAAATAAATAAAAACATTTTTCTCCCCTTTATGGAAAAATGGTTATAAGGGATGGTATGTTTTATAGAAAACTTTTTTTTGAATAATGTTTTATAGAAAACTTAAATTAGGGAAGCAACATTAAAATGTTTTGCAAATTTTTAATTTGTAAGAGAAATGTTTTTCAAACATGAAAGCGCTCAATTTTGGCAACATGTTTAGTTTACGAAATAGATTTTAATTGAATAGGAATGTTATTCCACAGTGAATAGAATGAATAGATAAGGAATATAATATGAAGTCTATTATATTTCATTGTTTTGTTAGTTAAAATTTAGAGTTAATACCCAAAATAGTCCCTCGACTATGTCGTAATTATCAATTTGGTCCTCGACTATCATTTTTACCCAATTAAGTCCTCAACTATACAATTTTTATCCAATTTAGTCCTTTGTCAATTTGACTGTTTGTTTACTGTCAAAAGTGGAAATAAAGTTGTAATTTTACAAGTTTTCTCCTTCCTCCTCATTTAGCAGCGCCAAACCATGTAGCAATAAGCTCCGGTTGGGTTCTAAACCTGTCAGTATCGAAGTAGTGGTTATGCATCGGATAGCCCATGAATTTGATTTCCAACGATTTTTTGACGATCGAAATATGATCGGAGTGTATTGCTGCATGGTTTGGCGCTGCTAAATGGAGAGGAAGGAGAAATCTTGTAAAATTATAATTTTATCCCGACTTTTGACAGTCAACAAACAGTCAAATTAATACAGAGGACTAAATTGGATAAGAATTGTATAGTTGAGGACTAAATTGGGTAAGAATTATATAGTCGAGGACTTTTTTTTGAAATATATATGGTGCTTCATTAAAAATAGGCCGAAAGAATGTCTGGTGGGAGCAGATCCCAATACATAGTAGCAGTTTGCTGGTAAGCCGTTGTTGCTAAAGCATGAGCTAAATAATTATCTAATCTAGGAATTAAATGAAACAAACAAGACTGAAATAAAGATGAAGTAAGCCTGCAGCTGTCAATGGCATAGCCTAAGTACGTGCGCAGCACAACGGTTGGTGTAGTAAGATAGTGATGCAGTGCCAAACAGTCCGTATATATCTCGACATTCTGTTCTCTCCGATCCTTCAACCATGATAGAGCCTCTTTACATGCGAGCGCCTCGGCCATAAGTGGCGAGGAGCATCCTCGTAACGGTCCGCTGCATGCCGAGACGTAGCCTCCGTTCGTGTCTAGTAAGACCGCCCCAAATGCAGCGTTGGCCGTCTCGTGCATAAAACCCCCATCCACACGGCATAGCCTCCTCGACGGACCATGAGACGTCTCGGCAGTGTGCAACTCGAAGCCATGCTGCCCGGATCCCACCGTCCCGGATGATAGCATAGCAGTTCGGGGCGTGGGCAGTGGGTGCGCCCGCGTCCACGCTAAAACGGCAACAGCTGCGGCCTTGAGTACCGACCCGGGGCGCGGTAACGTTGCCTCCCAGACCGCCCTGTTCCTTGCTCTCCAAACATTGTAAAGAATTGCTGCTGCATATAACATTCCATCAGAGTCTAGAACATTTAAGAGTTCACTAAACCAATCATGAAAAACATTTGTGACTATATTGGGGATCGTGAGGTTAGATTTTTCCCAAATGTTTCTTGCATAATCACACAACACTAAAGCATGCATTGTGTCCTCTTGAGATATTCCACACATGGCACATTGTGGATCCACATCCACCCTCTTTATAAGCAAGTTTGTAGTGGTAGGCAATATATCACTAGTGGCTCTCCAAAGAAACATTTTCCATTTTGGTGGGACTTTGAGCTTCCATAGGTGCAGCCATTTCGTAAATATCCCATTATTTCCTTGATAATTTCCTACTATTAGCCGGTATCCACTCTTAACAGAATACTCCCCTCTTGGGTCCCCATACCAGTACCAGGTATCATCATAATCCAGTGAGATAGGTATTTTCAAAATCTCTGTTACATCACTAGGCTGAAATAGATCAGTTAGAATTGAGGGGTCCCAATTACCCGTTTGTTGATCAATCAAACCTGAGACCCTGGCTCCTTGTAACTGTAATGGCATTTCTATTTGTACCATAGGGTCATGATCATCCTGTAACCAGGGGTGAGTCCATATAGTCGAGGACTTAATTGAGTAAAAGTTACATAGTTGAGGACTTAATTGGGTAAGAATGGTAGTTGAGGACCAAATTGGTAATTATGACATAGTCGAGGGACTATTTTAGGTATTAACTGTAAAATTTAAAAGAATAGACTTCAAGAATTATATTTCATTCGTTTCCAACCTATTTGATGAACCGAACATGCATGTTGTGAGAGTTCCATTAACATAGCTAGCAATAAATAATTAAAAAAAAAAACATAGGATTAGACCAGAGATCCCAAATTTCATTTTCAACCAACTTCCTGACAAAAAGTATAGGAATAAGGGTCAAATAGGCCATCGAACTGCACACGATAATGCAATTAGGCCACTGAACCTAAAAAACCAACAATTAGGTCCCTAAACTAACCAATTTCAAACAATTCTTCCAATTTATAGGTTCCCAACAAGTTAACAGGTCATCCTCCCAAATTAATTATTTTTTAAAAAATAAAATTTAAAAATTAATTATTTAAATAATTAAAAAAAAAAACAGAATTCAGCCGATCTGTTTTTTTTTTTAAAAACAAAAATTAATAATTAATTTTTAAATTTTATTTTTTAAAAAATAATTAATTTGGAGGATAACCTGTTGACTTGTTGGAAACCTTCAAATTGGAAGAATTGTTAGGAATTGATAAGTTTAGGGACTCAATTGTTGGTTTTTTGAGTTCAGTGGCCTAATTGTATTATCATGTGCAGTTCGATGGCCTATTTGACCCTTATATATAAATCAATAATTTTTGCATTTTAATTTGTGAACATTTTTCCCTTTCGTTTTATAAATATGAAACATAAAAATTATTTGTATTCATTTATTAAAAAATTAGCTAGACATATATGATGTTTGTATAATCATTTCAAATTTTTAACAGATGATAATTAATTCCATTATATTGTGATTAATTGTGGTTAACTCATTGCAACGGACACGAATTATGTTACAACTAGCTTTTCTAAACAGATTTTTGTTCTATTGTGAACATATTTTCCTTTCTATTACTTTTTAGTTCAACTTTCTTTTCTTCTTTTTGAATTTATTTCTCACCCCTCCCATTATGTTCATATTTAACAAACTTTACATTAATGAAATTCAATAAAGTTGATATTCACTAATTTTTTCAATTCCCGAATGGGAGTATGCGTGGGGTGGGAGGTGAGAAAAATTCATTATTTAAAAAAGACAAAAAAAATATTCATAAAATGCCAAAACTGTTTTTATTCATTTATTTTAAAAATTAGGTACACATACTAACGACAATATTTATTCCATGACCGTTGTCCACCCAGCTGTGTGGATCACGGTCCAAAAACCATGTCGTTTTGTTTAATTTTTATTTTTTTCACGCGCTCAACTGCAACATACATTTTTATAACTCATAATTTTCATTATTTTAAAATATAATATACATTATTTTAAAGCATAATGTACATTATTTTAAAACATAATTTACATTATATTACCTCAGATGTTTCATTATTCTAACAGGTAGTAATGTACATTATTATAACACGTAATGTACATTATTTTAAAACATAATGTACATTATTCTAACACATAATGTACATTATTTTTACTCATAATATTCACAGCAATGTTTTGGACCGTGACCCACACACAATAATTTGCCTACTAACGAGGCATAGATCAAAGGGCGAGTCTCCAGTGAAAATGCATGAGATTGGTCGGGTCAAGTTGAAAATGTAATGCTTATAAATGATAAAAGATATAATATTAATCAAGAATAAATTGATTGTTTCTTATAATGAAAAGTACTAGTAATACTTTTAAGAAAATTGTACACTTTTAAGGAAAAATTCAGTATTTAATGATTGAATAGTTACTTATGAGATAAGTATTATACGGAGTACAAATCAGGATAAATTCATTGATTGTTACTTATGAGAGAAAGTATAATACTTATGAAGGGAAGTGTAATAACCATGAGGATAAATGTGATACTTTTGATGAAAAATGTAATACGTTTTAATCAAAATGTAATATTATGAATTGAAGAGTTACTTGTGAGGAAAATTATAATAATTATGAGGAAAAGTGTTACACTTATGAAAAAAGCAACATGCCTCGCATATGAGGATTCGTGAGACGGTCTAATAGGAGACTTTGCCTAGATAAAGGGTTAGTCTCCTATGAAACCTCCTCACTGGTCTTAATCGTTAGATGTACTAGATTTATAAAAATGGGTAATTACAAAATTGCATATCTAATAAATACATTAAACTTTATATATAATACTTTATATTATAAATATAGCACTTTATAGCAAAGCTGTAATTGATATTTTGCAAGAAATAAAGTAATAATATATCAGAACTGACGATATCATCAATACTTTAAGCCTGATACATAATACTTTATAGAGAGAAGTGTCAAATAGGCCCATGTACTATTGTCAAGTGCTCAATTCCCACCATGAACTAAATTAAACGCTAATTAACCACACTTACCTACTAAATTTGTTCAATTAGCTTTTTTTGTAGGTAATTGACTTGTTTTTGCAGGTTACCAATTTAGTTATTAAAAAAATAATTTCAAAATAATATAAAAATTATTAAAAAAATACAACCACCGGCTATCCTCGCCGGACAGCCACAGCTGTCTTTGAAATGGCAGCCACCGGCTGTCCGGCGAGGACAGCCGGTGGCTGTATTCTTTTTTATTTTTATTTTTTTATTTTATTTTATTTTATTTATTTATTTTAATAATTAAATAGGTAACCTGTTATTAACCTGTAAAAAAAGCTAATTGAACAAATTTAACTCGTAGATGGACCTATTTGACACTTAATTTAGTTCGTGGTGGAAATTGAGCACTTCGCAGTAGTAGATGGGCTTATTTGACACTTGTGCCTACTTTATAACAAAACTCTAACAGACAATTTGCATGAAATAAAGTAATAACATAGCAGAATTGCAAATATAATTAACACTTTATGCCTTATATATAATACTTTATAACATAAATATAGTATTTCATAGGAAAACTATAATAAACAATTTGCAGAATATAAAATATCATTACATAGCATAATTACACATATAATCAATACATTAAACTTTATATATACTACTACATAAATAACATACACCGTCTCACATATAAAGTCGATTATTTCAAAACCGACGTTAAATGTCAATAAAATAAATAAAAAATAATATATAACCGACGTTATTTTTTACGTCGGTTATTTATGTTTAATTTTTTTTTTAAAAAAAATTGAGCATTTAACGTCGGTTCTAGTAGAAACAGACATTTTATGCTCATGAATTTAAAAATTAAAAACAGAATTATACATATAACGTCAGTTCTGAAGCGAACCAACGTTATATGATTATTTTTTTTAAAAAAATAAAAAATTTTACTTATAGCATAAATGTAATACTTTAATTTATAGCAAAATTGTAATAGACAAATTGAAAGAAATAATGATACTAAGTACATATATCATAAGATCCAAATTTTCTTAATTCGACCTGCCTCACAAATTAAAACACATGAGACGGTCTTACAAGAGAATTTATCCTACATAAAATAGTACGTGTAGATCACTTCAAAATTATATAAAGAGTAATATTACATATATACCTCTATGAAATTTCCAATCTAATTTCTCTTTTTGAATCTGGAAATGACATTATCTTTTTAATATTTAATTATTAACTAATTTTTTAAATTAGTTGTGGGATCCATTAATTTATTATGGATACCCAATAAATAAAAATAACACTAGAAGGGAAAGATTAATGGAGAAATTCATGACTTTTGATAATTTGATCAGTTAACATCTGCCGACAAAAAAAAAAAAAGAAATTAAATTTAATTACTTTTGATCAGTTCTCAATCTCTTCAAACTTTCACTTTCAACTAGTCTTCTTCCACTTGGGATTTGTCAAAATCATATCCTCCCAGCATTCACGGCAACATCGTCCAATCTATGGAAGACTTAACATGTTCAACTTTGAACAAAGATGTTTTCTATGTGTTTTTTCTTTGGGATTCGTAAGAAACCCATTTTATTTTATTGCATTTCCACCAATTTTCCACATATTCCAATGAGTGATCTGAAGAAATTTAATGTTCTATTAAAATAATTGAAGCGAAAACCTAACGAAAATAAATTTGAGAAGAAAACATAAGCATAATGGTGGAAGTTTGAACTGATTTACATAGTAATATTTTAAAGAAATTGTTCCTAATGAAGTTTGATTAGAAATAGTCCTATTTGATGAATACGGGGCAAATTATATCATGCACTAGGGCGCACAATTGTGCGTCCTGGCCCAAAACGATGTCGTTTTGTTTTGTTTTTTTGTTTGTTTTTTTTTTTTTTTTAAATTTCATTTTCTGTGTTTGTTGTTAACTTCTTAAAAAAAAAATTCTCATGTTTCAAATTTACATGCATAATTGTATAATAGAATGTACATAATTGTATAATAGAATGTATATAATTGTATAACAGAATACACATAATTTTTTTTGAAAGGACAATAGACATAATCTACCATAATATACAATACACAAACTCAGAACATAATAGACATAAACTCTTAACTCTTAAAAAAAATTCTCTGTTTCGAATGTACATAATTGTACAATAGTATGTACATAATTGTATAACAAAATACACATAAATTCCGACGCGTCAACTCCCACACAACTTAACAAAACGACGTCGTTTTGGAGAGGACGGACACAATGCATTGTGCGCCCTAGTGCATGATATAAGGATTGCGAATACGGATAGTAGACTATCTTTACCAAAATAATTCCTTAAAATTAAAATTTTTGAGGTATTTTTTTATAACTGCAGCACAATTCAAAACTTATTAAATATTGTACTATTTATTCATAATCAAACTATGAGGCCGGGATGACAAGGTCATCATACTATTCAAAACATATATAACAATTTCCTATTTTGAAACCCAAAAATTTGTATAAGATCACCTCATATGAGATGCATTTTAAATATATAATATTTTTTATAAAAATAAATTAATTCTTTTCTACAGATTAAGTATTAAATTTTCAATCAAAAGTATTACTTATTCTTTAAAAATTTCAATAATACTTTTCAGTAAAAAGGTAATACTTATTTTACTCATAAAATTTAAAAATATTATACTTTGTTTAGAAAAAAGAAAAAGAAAATATTATCCGACTCATGTAAGGAATCCAAAATTCCACTGTACTAGAGGATCATACAACTCAAAAGTCAAAACATATTTAACCATTTTTCTATTCTAAAATGATGGTCAATTGAAAATTTCGCCAGAGAAGAATGTGTATGTTACAAATTTAATTGAGGTAAGTGGGTCGTACAATTAATAGTAATTGATGCATATACCTGGTTGGGTACCCAGTCAGGTATGCTTCAGGCAGTCAGTCAAAACACTCAGTAATATGAGGAAGAGGGCCCCAATGATTTGTAGACTATGTGCCCCTCGAATGGGTTGTTAGTCGGCTCAGTTGGGCAATCAGGCTAGGCAGTCGGTGTGTCCCCGACTGAGTGCACATCCCAGAGGCGGTTAAAGCAGATTCAGTGAAGATTCTTTCCTTGTATAGCAAGTAACTTCGTTTTCTTACATTAGGAAGATATTCCGACAATTTTAGAAGCTTTCTTCATATTATCTTAGTTAGTTTCTTCTTTCTTAGCTTGCCTTCTTCAAAGCCATGTTCCTTGTATAAATACCCCTGGAGTCACATTGCAAGCGGTTTTGAATTCAATACACTTATCGTCACTCTGTCTCACCTTTTTCTACTCTAAATATGTTGGTCCCGAAGGGTTGGGGAACAAATCTAGAGGGGGGGGGGGGGGTGAATAGATTCGTTAGATTTTGAAAAATCTTTACGAATCGTTAAGTATAAAAACTTATCAACTCATCAAAAAATCTTTCAGAGTTTGAATTCACATCGGAAATAAGTTAACCATTTTCAATGAATGTTTGCACGAATGCGTGGTTGATAAAAGATAGGGTTTGAGCGTGTGAAATATGCAAGCGTAACTGTAAGTAAAAGAGAGAGAATGAGAGTTTTTATAGTGGTTCGATTATTAACCAAGCATACTCCACTCTTCTTCACAACACGTGAAGGTTTGCACTATCTCCTTAGTACAAGAACACCCCAAGATTTCTCATTGACACAAAGGTGGACACAATCTTGTTACACAGGTTTTTCGGCTTCTTCAAAGTCTACTCCGCCTCTATCTACTATCCAAGTAGAGGAAATAAGGCGAAGAATTGAGTTTTCTTCTTCCTCCAACTGAAGATCTTGGCTTGAAATCTAGATGAGAATATTTGTAGCCGCACAAGTCTTCTTCAAAAATCTGGATAAGAACTTAGCGTATTTTCTCTCTCAAACTGGTCACAAATTACTTGATGTTTTAACAGAGCTTTTGCACTTGAAATTTTTCAAAGACCAGCACCTCCTTCTTTATAGGAATAGGTTATTTATAGGCTTGAAAATTGTTCTATTGGAGTGAGAAAAAATTTCAAATTGCCTATTAACCAGTGAATAGAGACTGTTGGTTAATTCGAGGGTAGGTGAGTTGTCAATACTTAATAGCCGTTAACTCCTTAAAGTGAGCTGAACGTTTGTCTTTTGTTCTGCACAAAAGGACATGACATTTAATGAAAGTTGACTTTGAGATTTGTTCCTATGACTCGTTTTCTCTTGAACAGATTAACTCACTTAAAAGAATTCAGGGTATTCTCGCTCAAAGAATGTCTATGGCTTGTCCTATCGAGTTGTTAGCATAGCTAACGTCTTGAGCCTTTTATTCACTCGAATATGATTGGTTGACTTTACCAATCATCTGTTAATGCCCAGAATGATTTTTCCTTTATCATTCACCCTTGATAACACACAAGAGGTAGACCCTTCCATATTCGGTCTTTTGTAACCTCTCGGCCTTTGTCTTCAAGTCTTTAGGTCTTCAAGCCTTCGTTTAGGACTATAAATCGTTGAGAGATAACCTTGTGGGTTAGGGCTCGATACGTTGTCTTCAACTTGCCTGAGTGTTGCCATCTCACATGACATTCATGACACCCATGAGTGCTTATTTTGTTCACTGGGGATAGTGATTCGAATAACGATTCGAAAAAGGAAAGACTGGACCTAAGTCTAAGACAGAAAATGAATTAAGGGGTCTAAACTTCTAAACTTGGTATCATCAAAATCTAATCACAAAGTGTTCCTTACAGTTTCCCCCTTTATGGTGATGTCAAAACCTATACTCTTACTATAAGGCTGAAATTATCCATGAAAAGGATTTTCATTACATACAGCCAAATAGTTGAGTTTAACAAGAATTTCTAGGATTAAAATTACTGAAAATAAAACTCAACGCAACCCTAAAAAATACATTTTTATTCATCAATAAAGTCATTACATTCAGAGCTATTACAAAAAGAACTTTAATTATTTCAAAGATAAACTTCAACAAAGTCGACCTTTGTGATGAATGTCTTGAGTGTCGATGTACTCGTTGACTGCTATCCTGGACTCGCGGATACTTTTGCCTTCGATGAACTTCTCATAATTGGGACTAATCCTGAAGCCCATATAATTGTTGAACGCCTCGAGAATATTGCTTCCTTGGACTACTCCTTGGTCCCTCCATATTATGAACTCGTTTATGTTCATCCCTTCTACAAAATTTCGTCCAGATTGCTTCATTATTTTGTAGACAACTTTGTATTGGACATTCTGCTCTTCGTTCTTTCGAACCTTGGTGAGATCAGCAACTTCCCTCAACATAAGGCTGTAACCATTGAATATGTGACCACTTCCCTAGACATAAGGCTCATAAGGAACTGAATGTCCTTTAGCAATATGAGCCATCACTTGTTTTGAATAAGATTTCCTAGAACGAATCTGGTGACATTGTCTACCAGTCAACTTATAGGGTTGAATATCTCGAGAGACGTTCATGAGCTGATGAAACTGGGAAGGATGAGACGACGAAGATGGTGCATGAGCTGATGGTCCAAGTGACGAGAAATCAATCGGAGGAAAGTCGATTTGAGGGATCCGAGGTGTGCTACCTTCAGTTCCTCCTCTATCTTCTCTGTCATCCCGATCACTTCTCCCTTCTCCCTTTTTGGCATCATAACTTTGAATTAATGATAGGCCCTAGACATATAAGAAATCAACTTTTTTATGTTGGCAATGTGCCATAGGATTTCAGTTTGGTTTTGGCTGATAACTGCTATGTTTTTTGTGAGAATGCTCGTCCTCTCACAAGCTAGATCAACTCGATCTTTGAGACCGAACTGGTTGTGCTTCATAGAGTGTTGTTCTTTTTAGATCTTCTCCCGGCCTTTGTGCAAATTATCCGTGCCTTCAAGAGCAACTTCTATAGATCGCATCAATGAGGCTATCATCGTTTCAGTACCGGCGAAAGACATCATCACTACTTCGCAGAACTCCTGAGTACGAGACGATTTTCCAGTTTGTCGCATTTGGGGACACCGAGTCTCGACAAAGTTTCTGGTTGCGTATGCCTCTTGAACCACACAGGCCTTTGTTTCATCAGTTGCGCGGCGAGTGTGGCGGATCGCCTTCCTCATCTCCTTAAATTACTGCTTGTTGCCTTTGGCCAAGGCATTGAGAACATTGAGAATTGAAGAATCTTTGCTCATGGGCCTTGGAGTTTGAGGTGGCATCTGCCTTTGTGTAGCACTGAAAGGCTTGAAGTCGTCGTGGCTCGCACCACGTGGTGCGTCCCTGTTTCCACCACTAACTGAGCTCGAACTCGGCTCATAAAGGTACCCTTCCACAAGAGGTGGATAAGATTGTGCTTGGTGAGTGGTTGCTGGCTTACCATCATGCCTCGGTACACCTGCCTCGCGAGGTATGAAAATGGTTGGCGGCCTGGCAAGCCTCGAGTTGAGTCCCTCTTTAGAGTTTCAACATTTTGGGAGGAGGTGAAGGACTGCTCGACACATCAATGACTTCAACCTGTGTTCTCGGTACTGCATCCTCTCGAGCAAGAGGGGTTGAGTCGTCTACTCCTTGGTATAGAACCATTTGCATCGAATTGGTTGCCTCCTCAAATTGCTCGATTGACTCATCGGTAACTGATGGTGTTGCTTCCTCGACCTCTAGAACATTCGGTTGAACATCTGTAGGTTTGGCCTCAGCGACGGAAGTGTGATCCACTTCGTCCATCATGGTGTCATCTTCAGCTCGAGTTGTCTCTTGGTCAGTCTCCTCGGCTGGTTCATCTATGGTGCTAGGGCCAGCAAGAGCATTTGGATAAATGAACTCCGCTTCGAAACGAGATATGAGTTGAACTTGTCTCAATTGCCTTTTGAAGGCCGTATTAGAGTCAACGAGAGTCGATCTGTCGTCGTCCACCACTCTACTCTTGCCTTTGGCAAGAGCTCTACGAGTCATCTTGTCTTGAAAGACTCGGTATATCTCATCAGTTCGGGTGGCTGCATAGATGGAAGAGGTGCCCATCCATTCGAGAGCAAAGGCCTCCTCATCCCATATGTGAGTTAACCCCTCAACAATGACTTCAAGGCTCGACATGCGCCATTTCTGCCAAGCAACTACTTTATTTAGCTCAGCTAGCAGAGTTTCTTCACTAGGGTTCTTGATAAGTGCTAAAATGTGCTACTTTTATGGGGTATTTGGGAGTCATATTTTTCTATAATTGGAGTCTTTTGAGCCTATTATATGCTTAGAATATTTTATTTTTATTAAAGTTAGGTAAAAGGACTAATTGTGGTTACATTTGTGAAAAATAGCAAAAATTGACATTATTAGGACATTTCGATGACAGTTTGGTAATTTGAGCATATCTGCAGCTAGGGATGTCCAAATGAGGTGATTCAAGTGGCATTAGAACGAAAACTCAAAGGGCTATAACTTTCATGAAGGTCACAAAGGCTGATATGGACATCTAGATAGTCATTTCCGGCCATGAACGCGTCTAGTTCTCATTCACGCTGGCGTCACGCGAGTGACAACAAAGTGAATAGGTCGAACCCATTCACGCCGGCGTCACGCACGTGATGACGGAATGAATAGGAGCCAGAAGGCTTTTGGCGAGATTTCAGCACTTAAAAGGAGAAGTTGGGCGAGAATTCTTGACTCATATTTCATTTTTCAGATATCTTAGCTTAGATTTAGAGAGAACTTTCTCTATCTAGGGTAGATTTTGCTTAGATCCACCTAGCTATACATCTTGATCTAAAAAATTTCTAGTGATGGAGTGATCTAGAAGATAGAGAATTGACAACTATCTTGATTGTGGAAAGCTCTTCTCCAATTTGTAGATTGATCTTCACATTGTGATTCAAATTGGTAATCCCTAGACCTGTGCTTGTAATTTCCTGTCTCTATTGTTGATTTGCTAGTTTGATTAATCTATATTGTGATTTCAATCTATGATGATGTGTAGCTAGATTTCTCTTAGTGAATTGGATATTTCTTGTGATTGTTGATTTATTAATTGATGTGATTTGGCTATGTGTTTGATCCTTGTTAGAAGTGGGTTTTGTATAGACTTGTGTGTGTGTAGTGCGCACTCATGCATGAGGTTTAGGATGAGTGTATTGGCAAGAGATTGTGATACACTCTAGCCTCTCCACTTGCAATTCCCGTCTTGTGATCCGAGAGGGCCAAGTCCGGAAGCAAACACGTAGGCAAGGTATTTGATGAAATACCTTAGGCATAGAATTTTCCTAAGAGTCTAAGTACATATCATCTTAGCATTAGCAAAGCGTGTGCCAATGATCAAACCATTACATAGCCTCGATTCTCACTAATGTCTATACATTGCAATCCTAGAAATTCCAATTCACTCCCCCTTTTATTGTATAGTTTCATTTTTATTTTCCTTTGTTACACTCCTTATTCCCTGCCTTCGCATATTATCAAACTAGTTAAGATTCGGTCAGATCACAGAAGGGAGTTTGAAAATCAAGAGTTTGCTTCTTTCTGCAATCAGCATGACATAGGTCATGAGTTCTCGGCACCTAAAACTCCTCAACAAAATGCAGTTGTGGAGAGGAAAAACCGCACCATATAAGAAATGGCAAGGTTAATGCTAAACGCGAAATGGGTTCCTCAATCCTTCTAGGCAGTGGCAGTTCATACTGCTTGTCACATAATCAATCGTGTCTATCTCCGGCCTAGAACATGTCAGTCTCCATATGAAATCTGGAAGGGAAGGAAGCCAAATCTTAAATACTTCCACATTTTCGGTAGCAAGTGCTACATTCTTAACGACTGAGAAAGGCTTGGAAAATTTGTGCCAAAGAGTGATGAAGGTCTGTTTCTGGGTTACTCTCCATCAAGCAGGGCTTACAGGGTCTTCAATAGATGGTTGAGGTCTGGCCAAGAATATATAAATGTTGTAGTTGATGATCAACCTCAAGACCTGTGTTCTGATGAGCTTCATGAACCAAGTTCTGTACCTGACAAGGCTCAACCATCTGAGGAAGCAAAAGCAAAACCAAAATCTGAACTAGATTCAGACACAAACGATATATCCAAGCGGTTGTCACGAAAACAAGCACCCCCGCATATTCAGAAAAATCATCCTACAGAGAATATCATTGGGTCTCCATCAGCAGGGGTTAGAACTCGAGGAATGCTCCGTGGAAGTCTTGCTGAATTGGCCGGTTATACCTGTTATACATCCTAGGTCGAGCTGAAAAAATATAAAGAAGCTTTGAACGATGAACACTGGATTCGAGCAATGCAAGATGAGCATGCTCAGTTTTAACGAAATAAAGTCTGTGATGTGGTTCCGTGTCTTCCTGATGTGAATGTTGTTGGGATGAAAGGGATCTTTCGAAACAAGACTGGTGATCAGGGTAAAGTAGCTAAAAATAAAGCAAGACTCGTGGCTCAAGGATACTCTTAGATTGAAGGGATAGATTACAAGGAAACGTTTGCTCCCGTAACCAGGCTCAAATCAATTCGCCTTCTCTTGGCAGTCTCCTGCACTCTAGGTTTTGATATCTACCAGATGGACATAAAAACTGCCTTCTTAAACGGCTACCTTAATGAAGAAATATATGTAACCCAGCCTAAAGGTTTTGAAGATGTACATCATCCAGAAAATGTTTTCAAACATAAGAAAGCCCTCTACAGCCTTAAACAAGCCCTTAGGGCATGGTACGAAAGATTGACTCAATATCCTATCCGAAGTGGGTATGAAAAGGGTGGAGCTAACCAGACGTTGTTTGTCAAATTTCATGGATATTATATCATTGTGGCTCAAGTGTATGTGGATGATATTGTGTTCGGATCCACCTCTTCTACTACCCGAGAACACTTCATCAATGTTATGCAACGGGAATTTGAAATGAGCATGATTGGAGAGATATCTTGCTTTCTCGGTTTTCAAATCAAACAAATTGAGTCAAGACTCTTCATCTCTCAAATCAAGTATGCTATAAATCTTTTCAAGAGATTTGGTCTAGAATTAGCGAAGGATGCAAAAACACATCTGTCTACTACTACCAAACTATCCAAGATGCTAGCTCAAAACCAGTAGATGGAAAAACCTACAGATCAATGATTACTCTATATAATAGCTAGCAGGCCTGATATTATGTTTAGTGTAGGTCTATGTGCCAGATTTCATGCAGATCCCAGGGAAGTTCACTTAAATGCTGTTAAACAAATCATCAAGTAGTCAAGGGTACTTCAAGTCATGGTCTCTGGTATGCCCGTGAAACAGGTGCTGAACTACTAGGGTATAGTGATGCTGACTGGGCAGGAAACATAGAAGACAGAAAAAGCACATTTGGATGTTGTTTTTTCATTGGCAAGAATCTAGTGTCTTAGTTTAGTAAGAAACAAAATTCCATATCCCTCTCAACTACAGAAACTGAATATATCGCAATTGGAAGCTGCTGCACTCAGTTATTATGGATGAAGCAGATGCTCAGTGACTATGGGTTTGAATGCATATCAATGGATCTTCACTGTGACAATACTAGTGCAATCAACATTGCCAAAAATCCAGTTCAACACTCTCGAACAAAGCATATTGATATTAGATACCATTTTATTCATGAGTTAGTAGAAAGTGGTGAGTTAAAGTTGCACTATGTTGCTACCGAGAACCAATTGGCGGACATCTTTACCAAAGCATTGGATGTAGCCAGGTATAATCGTTTAAAATCTGAACTAGGTATGTGTGCTATGCCACAGAACTAGTTCACCCTTCTACATCCCTTTTTTAATCCAGGTTAAGGTAATAAAAAACACGTGTTTAATATTTGAAAAATTTAACCGTCTTCCGCATTAAATGGACAAGACGTGTGTCCATCATCTCTGACAGCACGTCTTCATGTCGTCCAACATCCCTCTATTTTCTTTCTTATTAAGTCTATCTCTCCTGTTTCCCTCCAAAAGCTGTCTATCTGCATTTCTCTCTCTCTCTCTCTCTCTTAGACTCGGAGGTCATAGGGTTCTCAAGAAAGCTTGCAAGCAAAAATGACGAACATGGAAAAGATCTTCGATTTTTACACCCTCACAATCAACTTGCTGAGATCACCAACAGGCAACCAATCAACTTGCTGAGATCTTGAACGGAAAGGTCGCACCGCCCGATGGTGAACCACTGTGGGCACACATTTTACTAGAGGACAATGCCTCTGCCGTTTATGCAAGGTTTTCTCAGACCTTTAGCAATAGCACCCACTATGGTTCACCACCGAATGTACATAATTGTATAATAGAATGTACATAATTGTATAATAGAATACACATAAATCCTAACATAATACACATAATCTTTTTGAAAGGATAATACACATAATCTAACATATATAATACATAATACACATAAACTCTTAACTCATAAAAAAAATCCCCTGTTTCGAATGTACATAATTGTATAATAGAATACACATAAACTCCTAACATAATACACATAATCTTTTTTGAAAGGATAATACACATAATCTAACATAATACACAATATACATAAACTCTTAACATAATACACATAAACTCTTAACATAAACACATAAACTCTTAACTCTTAACATACTACACATAAACTCTTAACATAATACGCATAAAACGGTGTCTGTCGCATCAACTCCCCACACTACTTAACAAAACGACATCGTTTTGGGCAGGGCGGAGCGCACAATGCATTGTGCGCTCTGGTGGACGATATAACGATTGATTCGCAACCCAACTTTTTGGCACTTATTATTATTTTTTTTATTTTAATGAGAATTTTTATTTGCATCAAGTTTGCACTATCTACATCTTGAAACAAATATCATATATAA
Organism: Ipomoea nil; assembly: GCF_001879475.1. NCBI lineage: Eukaryota > Viridiplantae > Streptophyta > Magnoliopsida > Solanales > Convolvulaceae > Ipomoea > Ipomoea nil. Next base: position 428,288 of record NW_017619822.1, on the reverse strand, counting down.
TTTATATATGGATTATTTTATTATTGTTCAAACTACATGTATAGTTACGTACCATTGGGGATATGTATGTATTCTTGTCATGCATGCATGGTAATTTCTATTTGGTCAATTAGTTCTAGTAGATCCCAATAATATGTATAAGTCTCTACTACTTGGAAAGGGATTTCGTTTTCTATTCAACATAACTCTCAATCCACTCTAGATAGGATAGCTTGAGCAACTCCTTCAAACCTTAATTATTATCTTTACCTATTAATTAATTATTACTCAACAATCAACACGGTTCTTATTAAAAATAAATTTAAAATGAGAAAATAATTTATTTTGTATGTGTCGTGTTTAAATAAAAGAAATAAAATATTTAGGGAGGACGGAGTCACATAATAATGGAAGAAAGCAAATAATTGAACACTAAATGTGCATCCAAACAAAGCATTATTTTGGAAAGTCATTATGTATGCCTGTAGATACATGGACAATAATCAATTAATGAAAATGAAGCATGGCCTGAATTGTCAACAACAATGGATTGAAGATGAGGCGTTTTAATTTCTGGGGACTATTCCAGCCTTTGTATTGAAGAGGGAAAGCGATTTGATATGATGATGAAGACAAAACGCCCTTATTTCTATTCCACCTATAGCTACTCACCTTTCCGACTAGCATAGTGGGGAAGAATAAAGTTCAGATCAACAACATCAAATGCTTGCACTTGTTGATCACTACAAAAAAAAAAAAAAAAAAAAACAAAAAAAAACAAAAAAAAAAAAAAACAAAAAAAAAAAAAAACAAAACAAAACAAAAACAAAAAACAAAAAAAAAAGTGTCTAGCAACAAAATTTGGTGAAATGGCTCTTATACCAAATATACTAGTTACTCAAATACCAAGGTGAGTGTACATAGTTTCCAAATCTTTGTCACTAGAAAGGGGTATAGTTGAAATGTTTGCAAAATGTATAATAGGGAAGTTTTGAAATTGTGTTGGAATTCAACTATCTTGAGAAAATTGTAAAAAATGCCCCTCTATAATATGCCAATTATTAATGTCACCCCTAAATTATGAGTGGTGTAAATATTGTCCCTCAATTATCAAAACGGTGCACATATAGCCCCTCCTGTAACGGACATGTGGTTCCCCGTTAGTGTACGACACCGTTAAGTCGGAGTAAATATGCAATTTAGTTGTTTTTTCCCTCCCTCGATTCGAAGTACCAGCGATGGACAGCGGTGGAGAACCACAGGTCCGTTACGGGAGGGGCTATATGTGCACCATTTTGATAATTGAGGGGCAACATTTACACCACTCATAATTTAGGGGTGGCATTGATAATTGACATATTATAGAGCGGCATTTTTTACAATTTTCCCAACTATCTTTATGCCATTAAGTTGTTTCATGACAATATATAATTTAAATTTTGTATTAGGGAGGAGTTGTTCTAAAATTTTCTTCATTTAAAGTTTGCTGATTTTTTCTTGAGTTAAGGTTTTATGAATGTCTTTTAGCTTGATTTGTGAGTTTTATATAGGAAAAATATAACTTGAATTGCACACTTTATATTTCTTGGTCCTTCATGTACCTGGTTGGGTTGGTTGAATTGTGAGTTTAATGCTTCAATATACACCGTTGATAGGTGAAAGTGCATGCATGGTCTTTAATTGCAAATTATTATATATTCAATTATACTAATTATTCGTACTTGGCTATTTTTATCTAGCAAGTGGCAAATTAAAGCTAGGGAAGGAAAATGGCATACAGTATTGAAAGTAAACTTTTTTTTTTTTTTTTGGTAGTGAAGTAGATTAGATTTTTTTTGGTTTGGGGCTGCTTTTGTCTAAACAAACATGTTTATTTGTACAGTCTTACCTTTCAAAATAGCCAACAGATACATTACTATAAATATTTGTTAATTAGTTTATTTGCCTTTAGTCTTTACAAATTAAAGTGGTGTGAAGCATTTATTTTTGATAGTGATGATGAAGTCTTTTAATATATTGATCGAGTTTACTTTGGTTGCATTATGGTAAAAGTTATAAATTTTACCAATACAATATCTATAGTTACAACGTAACATAATGTCGATTAGTGAGAAAAAAAATGTATTACAAAAATTAATATTTAATGAGAAGCAACAATATATACAAAATTAAGAAAAAAATATTTGACACTAAATTAAAATTTTTAGTGATGGAATTTTCTATCATTACAAGAATATAAAGAGAGGAAATTATGCTAGTGATATTTGTATTAGTGACGGGATTACTTGTCACTAAAAAAACATTTTAGTGATGGTAAATATACTATCACTATATGCTTATTACTGATGGTATCATATCCCGTCACTATTTGTTTTTAACCGTGGAAGATATAACGACGGGTGGCGACGGTAAATTTCCCGTCATTAAAAATCTTTTATGATGGTTTTTGAATTTTTAGCGACGGTTTTACCTCTCACTAATAAACAATTTTCTTGTAGTGATACATGTTTCATGTGTGTCATAGATTATCATGTGAAAGTATTGAACAAAATATTAATATTTATTATATTTCTATAAAATACTTAGTAAATAAATATGTAACATATTTCGTATTGTAACTTTGATATTTAATTACAAGATAATGTATAAAGAGGACAATGTGCAATGTAGTGAATACAATTAATAATGAATTTGAATTGAAAGTAAGGAATCTTTGAATTGTAGAAAATAATTTTTTTTGAAGGTTGTAGAAAATAAATATACTATAACTAATAAAATTATATCTCTTTTTAAAATATTTATAATAAATAATTTTTTTTGAATAATGACATTATAGACATCTAATTCTAAATTAATTAAATGCATATGTATTATTTTTTGTTGTAGCTACCAATTTATTTAATTGAATAAGAGTAATAAAGTGTCGTACATACTTTTCATCAACAATATCGAAGTCATTGATTTTTTTAATTTACATTCGTTGTTGAAACAAATTGTTTTGGAAGTTTGTCAATGAAAATTACTACAATTGCTATCAATAGATGATGATAATAAATAATTCAAAATATATTGTTACAATAGATATTTTATTATAATGATATAATAAAAATTAACTTACAAATTTTTTTAGAAGCTTTTATACATTGATAAAATTCTAAGAATGATATGTAAACTTGTTCAATTTGAGCCAATGGGATGTAACATTGTCAATTCTTTGGAAAATTGTCCTATCATTTTAGAGTCCAGGTGTAATTGTATTTCTGATCAATAACTTTGTAATTAGGTCGCGCTGGTCTGACAATGATGTAACAACAATTTTGTCTGATAAAAAAATAATAGTATAATATTTGTAAAGTAATGTACAATCGTACCGTTATAAAAAGACATACAAAAAAATAGTAATACCATAATGACCTAAATCATTCCAATAATGAAAAAAACTTATATAATTGAAATATTGAGTTTTGTTCTAACTTCAAAATAATCAAACGAAGATTAATAAACGGAAAAAAAAAAAAAAAAAACTTTAACATAATTTTTTTTTTAATAAATGCAAGAAAATGATTTTCAAAGTTCATGATCTATAATCTTTGATGCTCAACTTTGAATATTTTGTATTTAGTCGGGCTAATTATTTGACCAAAGTTTATGTTAAATTTTATATTATATTTATTTTTTTAATACTCTGTATATTTTAACATATTCGTAGTATGTATTTAACAATTATGCCAACTCTGATTGGGATGAGGTTCGAACCTAAGACCTTTCTTATAAAAACTAATGAGTAAGTTATGAATATTAAATAGTTAGCGGAATATTCCGTTACTAAAGTTTATAATAACGGAATCTAGAGTTATTTAAGGGAAGAAAATAATATAATAGAGGGTAAATAAAGAAAATCATAAAAAATACTAAAATTAAAATAATATGAACCATTCATTTCAAGAAACAATTACACCGACATTTTTTTTGTTCCAGTTAAGGACCTAACATTACAATCGTTATATCGTGCACCGCAGTGCATAATCAATTATGCACCGCGCGTCAAAACGGCGCCGTTTCTGCAGTTATAACGGAGTGACACTACAGTGTGTCTAAACCGACACTGTCTCACGTATTATTTTTATATTATCAAATAAACTGCAGTTATATCAAAATGATATTGTAGTTGTGGTGAAATGAAACTACAGTATATATAAAATGAAACTGAATAACATTTCACATATTTGAGTGTATATTGTACAGTGAAGCTGTAATTATATTGAAATGATCATGTAGTTGTGTTTTAATGTAACTATAGTGTATATAAAATAAAATTAAATAACATTTTCACATATTTGAGTGTATAAATATTGAATGAAACTGTAGTTATATCGAAATGAAATTGTAGTTGTGTTGAACTGAAACTGCAGTGTATACAAAATGAAACTGAAGAACAGAGTTATTTTTTGCGAAAATTCTGTTTCTTTTCATTAAATAAAACGACGTCGTTTTGATGCGCGGTGCATAATCGATTATGCACTGTGGTGCACGATATAATTTGCCCTAACATTATTGGCTCTTATTAGATTTGTAGAAATACTTTCCAAAGCCTAACAAAAAAGCTACAATCATTATATTGTGGACCAGGGTCCACAATGCACTGTGAACCCTGATTCAATATAACGTCGTTTTGAACTTTAATTTTAACGGAAACCGTTTGTTTTTCAGTTCGCATTACAGAGTTTTTTTTTTTTTTTTTAATACTGTAAAGCATGTTTCTGTACATCGTGTTATGTGTTTCTGTACATTATGTTACAAAATTTTGTACCTTAATTGTAAAGATTTTGTACATGAAATTGATTAGTAGTTGTATAACACAAAACATATTGTGTGTCTTATTTTACGAATTGTCTTCTATTATGAAATTATGTGCCTGTAGGACATAAATTATTTACTTAAATCAGATATGAGAATAAATAAAATAGAAAACATGTGTATGTATCTCGTAGTAAAATAGAAAATATGTGTATGTATATCGTGTTATGTGCTTCTGTACATCATGTTATGAAATTCTATACATTAAGCGTAAAGATTCAGTACATGAAATTGATTAGTAGTTGTATAACACAAAACGTATTGTTTGCCTTATTTTACGAATTTATGTCTTGTATTATGCAATTATGTGCCTGGCCTATACGACATAAATTATTTACACAAATCAGATTTGAGAATAAGTAAAATAGAAAACATGTGTATCTATCTCGTAGTAAAATAGAAAACATGTGTATGTATATCGTGTTATGCGTTTCTATATATCATGTTATGCAATTCTGTACATTAAGCGTAAGGATTCTGATAGGATATACCTCCTTAGCCATGTATGCTACAGTCGGCGTGTTGGTGGGTTTCGTACCGTGTCGGTGACGGCATACCGTCCCCATCCCGACTGCCACCGGTTAACCCTTCCCGATCGCCTTGGAGCCAGCCTTCCGGCCATCAGCGAGCTAGCGCCTGAAGGCCGGCGCCACGCGTCACACACCCACACAGCTGTAGTTTCACCTGGTGCATGAGAGACACGTGCCTTCTATGCCGGTGGCCCGAACCGTGTCCCCTTGCCTCCTCTATAAATACCCGCATTTATTACAAGGGGGGACTTTTCACCTACTTTGACTTTGGCCACTCAACCGGAGACTCCTGACCCACGGTCATAGGCTCCCAGGTACAAGTGCATGTTCCTTACACTATACGACTATAACCGTATTAGTACTATGAGATTCTATATATGAAATTGATTAGTAGTTGTATAACACATAACATATTGTGTGTGTTATTTTACGAATTTATGTCTTGCATTATGCAATTATGTGCCTATATTATATAAATTATTTACATAAATCAAATCTGGGAATAAGTAAAATAGAAAACATGTGGATGTATATCGTGTTATGCGTTTCTGTACATCATGTTATGCAATTCTGTACATTAAGTGTAAGGGTTCTGTACATAGAATAAATTAAAATTTTGCTGAAACATTAGAAAAGGGAAGTTACGAAATCAGTTAAAACGTAAACATCAAACGGTGTTATTTTGATCTAGGGTCTATAATGCTATGTGAATCCTGGTCCACGATGTATCGGTGTAGGTTTGACTCAATTCTTTTATATATTGGATTGGTATACTATGAACCATAGTTTACTTTTCAAGTGAACTAAATTATTTTTTTTCAACCTAAGTTTATTTTTTTCCTTTTTATACAAATAATTTTAATATAAAAAATATATCATTAAAAAGTTTTAATAAGTAATATATCTTTTAAATAACTCCCGTATTGATATTTTTCTTTTAGTGTTTTAAATCAACATACGATTATATTAAGTCACTATATTATGTTCATCTTCAATATATTATTGGTTCATATTTAAAATATTGTAGGTTCATTTTTACAATATTAATGCAAATACATCTATATTGATAAATATTAAATAAGTTCATTAAGAAAATTCCTACAAATTCATTTTTCGAAATACCACATGTTCATTTTTACAATTGTAATGCAACTACATTATATTGATGTATCTCAAATAAGGTTGAATCTCCAACCCCAGTGGCCCGACAGGTAGAGCATTTGGGAGGATCCCCAAACTACCGATGTCGAGATTCAAACATTAATCTCTTCTTTCAAATACTGCCTACTAAACCAATGAGCTAGCATGTTGCGGGCAACACTATGAGTTCACTTTCACATTATGGTGTTCATTTTTATAATGTTGAATGTATGTTCATCTTTACAATAATAATGCAAATAAATCATAATACCGATGAACTAAAAATATGAAAATGAATACTACGGAGTAGATGTTAAAAGAGATAGAGGATAATATATTTATTGATCATTGATCAATTAGTATCATTCTCGATCGTGACGTTATGTACTTAGTCTATAATGCAACATGGATCATGGTCATGACACATGATATAATTTGCTCTTTCAAATTCCCGTTTTCCAGCGTTCTCGTTTCCTGTTTTGCATTTTGCGTTTCCCATTTTTGTTACTATTCACTAACAAAAAACTTGAACTGTCGACACTAGTGAAAAGAATTAATTTCACTTTTGGTCCCACGACTTTTGATGTTCTATCACTTTTGGTGCACAACTTTAAATTTTTTTAATTTTGGTGCCTAACTTTGTTATTTTTATCAGTTTTGGTCCTTCCAGCCAAATTGACGGTAAAATATTTCTGGATTTTATATTTTAGGGGCAAAATCGTCATCCCATGGAAAGATCTTCAATATTTAAACAAAAGAAAAACCATATTAAGAGGAAAAAAAGAGTTTGCCAATGGTCGAAACTATAAATCCCATAGATCTGTCTGGTTTCTGCCCGTCTTCCACATTATTCTCATCATCAAACACATATAGATATGATTTTACAGGATGATTTTGTTTAGATATTGAAGATGTTGCCTTGGGATGATGATTTTACCCCTAACAATATAAAATCCAGCAACATTTCGCTGTCAAATTCGCCAAAAGGACCAAAACTGATAAAAATAACAAAGTTAGGCACCAAAATTAAAAAAATTTAAAGTTGTGCACCAAAAGTGATAGAACATCAAAAGTCGTGGGACCAAAAGTGAAATTAATTCCTAGTCAAAATGGAAAATAGTATAGTTAGCCACATGGTTTGGTGGATGTGAACAAAGACTCACTTAAAAAAAATTTCAGTGATAAAAAAATGATTTGATTCTTACTATATTGGAGGTTTAGATTTGGCTTGAATTCTTTATGGGCAAAATAGTACGGTTTGAATCTAGATTGAAGTTTGGTTGGAAATAGTGAATTAATAGGGAAAGAAATTGTAATTTTATAAAAAAAAAAAAAGAATAAAATGAGAATTTAAATTACATTGTTTGGTAGACAAGAATATAATGATAGTAAATTGAAAGGGAAAAAGTGAATAAAAATCAAAATATCCTTGTATAGTAATAATAATAATATAATAATAATAATGATAAAAGTGAAAATAACCCTTTTTTTCCTGAGTTATATACTTATAGCATTTTTTTCTTCTGAATTATTCAAGTGGATGTTTTTTCTCCCCTGAAATGTTAAATGGACACATTTACCCATAAAATAAATATTTTATTTATTTTTCTTATCCAACAAATTATGATCACGATTTGATTCAAACCGAATAGACATTATAGCAACCAAACTGAAATATTCCGATTACAATTTAGAAGCGAAACCCAATATTTAGAGTTTATTAAAATCGCAAACTAGAACGATCGATTCATGCTCCGAACTGAAAAAAATAAAATACATTTATAGTTCAATTTAGACTATTTTAAAATAAAGACGATTTAAAATCGAGAACCGGATCCGGAACCGTCAGTTTACTGTTCAGGATTCAATTTTTTCGATTCATAATTTTAATAAACTGAAATCCAAATATTGGGTTCTGATCTGAATCATAACCAAAAACTTTCAATTCGATTGCTATAGTGTCCGGTTCAGTTCGAACCGACCCGTGGTCATCCCTACGTATACGCAATAATTTGTTGAAGAAGAAAAATAAATAAAATGTTTACTTAAAGGGTAGAAATGTCAATTTAATATATCATGGGAGAAAACTGCCACTTTTAGAATAATTGAGGGGGCTAATGTACTTACATGAATAATTTAATGGGAAAAAGTACTATAAGTATATAACTTAGGGAAAAAAAGTGTAATTTTTCCATGATAAAATTATAATTCACAATTGAATTACAATTCTACAAAGTGTGGAATTACAATTCCTACCTATCCTACCTAAAGATTGTAATTCCTAGTGGGCCATAGGAATTGTAATTCCATGGTTAGAAGGAATTGCAAATTCACGGAATTGAAATATCTTCCAATCAAATCATGGAATTGCGATTTCATAAAATTTAATAAGAATAAAATTATAATTCTATCATACCAAACACTCCATGAATGTTATTCTTGAATTTAGATTGATTCAATTTATATTTTTATAAACTTAGGATGTACTTATGAATTTCATGATATAGCTGTATGAAATTGAAAAATTTAGCAGGTAAAAAATGAAAAATGAAAATAGTATAGTTAAGCCTATTAGCCGTCGGCAAAATTACACGTTTCCAGGACGCTTCCACGCCACGTGCTAGGTGTACACGTGGTGGCTTGTGAAAAGGTTTGGCATTCAACGCCTTGTATAAGGAGCCAAGATTTAGTGTGTCCCCTGCTAGGTGGCAACCTTTGACTAGAGAAGATTTTCCTTGGAGTGAATGGTGTCACGTGACCTTGTCCCCACTACCAAATCCTTTGTACCAACGAGAATCTCCATTTTCTTGTCAATTACATTAATGGCCGTTTGGTTCGAGACAGGAGATGAGAACAGAAGATAGTGAATGAGAATCCAAGATTGAAGAGAATATAAGATGGATATTGGAATAAGAAGGAAAAAGATGCGATTGCATTGTTTAATTTCATATTTGGAGATTGAAATGAAAATAATTGGAGATTGAAATAATAAATATAAAAAATTATTATAGTCGACGATTATACAAGCGTTGTAAAGTCAATTTTCTAAGATAAAATGAATACAGTAATATAATATAGTTCATTATTCAAGTTATATTATTCTCTGAGAACTAAAGCACAAGAAGAGTATTTCGAATTTTTTAGAAATGTTTGGCATAAATTTTTAAGAAACGAATTGAGAGGGGGGGGGGGGGGGAGGGGCTGAATCAAAGATTTTGAAGTTGGAAATCAGAACAACAATCTGTCCAACAGCAAGGTATTTATGGAAGAGAAAAAATTAATAGCAATAAACAATGACATTAATCATCTAATTAAAAATCATATTATAACCTTCCAAACCAACAATTTAATCTGGAAATTAACATAGTGGCTAACACCAAGGTATTTATAGGAGAAAAAAATAAATAACAATAACAATAAACAATGACATTAATCAACTGATTAAAAATCATATTGTAACCTTCTAAACCGACAATTTAATCTAGAAATTAATACAGTTTTACAAATGTTAATTCTTAAAATTAAATTAGAGTTAATTCAAAATTAATTCCTATGGATCAAAAGTAACGCTTCCAGTACACACACGAAAGGTGACAACTGGGAGGTTACACACAAAAAAGTAAAGAGTTCTACTACATATACTCCCAAAATTCTACTCCCTCATTTATACTCCCTGAGATGGCAAATCAAGATTGATTATTTTCATCATGTGGGTCCACAGAAAAATGTCTACATCAAGAGCATGTGAGAGAGAGAGTACAAGTTGGGAGTTTAAAATGAGAGTACACCAAGTATTTTTCAAAAGTAAATATCCACTTCTCAGTATCGATTGAGAAGTAACCTTCTTGGCCCACCGAGAAGTAAGTTCTCGGGTGTGGGCGAGAGGTGAATTCACTTCTCGGTCACAATGCCGAGAGATGCACTTCACTTCTCGGTCAGTGGCCAAATTTGTTTAAAAAAAAAATAAACGAAATATTGGAATAACTTAGCTTGTATGGGCTGCCAGTTTTCGAACGACGACATTCGAGTACGCAGGTTATATCACAGGAGCACACGAGTTATTTTTGCTAAAAATTTAAAATTTCAATTTTGCTAAAAATTTCTAAGAATCCCTCACATGAATGAAAATTGATTTTTGGGACGTAAAAAACGATATGACTGTGCTTAACGGTCGATCACTGCATAGGATATGTAAGTGTTACCCTTTGAACATTTGCTTATGAAGATATATTTACTCTACTGGTTGTCCGGTATAACACGATGTCTTTGAATTGTACGGGCATTTGTGTAGACAATAATATATCACACACAGGAACTGTACTTCTCCATCTCCCTATATTATTGAGAATATATCGTTTACCATTCCTATCATGACTGAAACTATTTGTACACTTCGTTACATAATTTAGTTGTCCATTGAACCTATGTGTCAAGGGGATTAGGTATCCCGTATAGAATTTTTAGTCAAAGGGCTTTGGTCTCATTCCTCATGTCAAATTCTCTACAACATCTTTGTTTAACCCTTTAATTAGTGAATCTGCTACATTATCCTTTGACGTCACACAGTCAATAGAGATAAGGCCCGATTCTTCATTGTTCTCAAGGAAGCGTTATATCGAATCACAGTGAAGAACACGAAGGACTCAAAAGTGTATTGCTAAGACTTAGCTAATCTTTGAAGAGCTCCTTCTTTGATGAATTGGCGTGTGATCTCCCGATCATTCGAATTGAGGCTCCCCTCAATTGCAGTAGACTTGCGTCGATTTCATGAGAGTAATCAGCAACAAGTGGAATGATTGACTTGATGTAGAAATCTTTATCAAGCTTAGGAAAAAATATAAGTCATTCGATTTAGCTCTCTAGAACTCTCTCAAAAGCATATATGGTCTTCTTAGTAAACTTCTTGATTCACACCCGTAGAGAGAGAAGGTGATGCTTAAATAGTCAATCCCCATAAACATCTCAGCTGAATAACTTTCTTGAACTTCTGCTCGAACAACCTTCTTGCTGGTTCAGTCTTGAACTTTCATGTCTGACATACGAACAACTTTGAACTATCTTCAGACACTAGTTCAGACTCTATCCGACTTAGTTGTCACGGCTATCGGTTAATTTTGTTCCTCCAACCCCACATGCCAACCCAACACCATCTTCTTAGGTTGAACCTAGGGTAGTCAACTTTGGTCTGGATTCCAAGAATCTTCGGGTGGATCTAATATATCAATCACTTAGAGTAACCCCAATAGGGGGTTTATTTATGACTTTTGGAATAGTAAGATCTCCTTTGCTAATTAGTTTTTGACAAATGGGAGTGGTGAATTTTGTGGGTTTTTTTCTCTTGCAAGAAAGAAAATTTTTGTCAACTTTATATCCTTTGTGTGGGTCTTACGAAGAAAATAAGAAAGAAGCAAGTTGTGCATGGTTGCACATGTGCGTAGGAAAGCAGCAAGTGTGGGTCCCACGTTGAATTTTGCTAACATTTTTTTTTTATTATTTTTTTTAACCTCCTTCTCCTATTTGCTCTTTTCTAATTATACCTACAAAAACTTCTCAAAAATCACACCAAAACTTCCACTATTGAGAATGTCCTTATAATCCATTAAAAAATTGACACTTCTCAAACGAGTTGTTCATTTCATGGAAATGGCATACGTATAGTAGTCACTAACTAAATAATAATAATGGTGACAATAACTAAAAAAAAAAATCAATTACAAACTAGCTCTAGAAGGGGTGTCATTTGTAGGTGGAACATGATTCCGCTATCTGATTATTTAAGCACTCAAATATATTGACAAGTGCACACAGGTTCAAGCCTACTGAAAAAAGATCATTTATGTTCTACAATTCAAACTCTTCAAGAAGTATAATTGTATATATATACTAGTACACACTAATATTATTACCTTTTAATGTGAAACAAATGCTACTTAAAACTCGCTCAAACTGTATTTTTCGCAACTCAAATGGTACACTTTAAGAATCAATTTCTTATTCTATTATCCGCTTTGAGTGTTATATATATATATATATATATATATATATATATATATATATATATATATAATTAAACTTATCACAATCTAAATCTTCTTTGACCTGATTCAAATCAGAAGTGAACTTCACTCAAAATTTTGCTTCAAAATAAGATAATCATTTAATATTTCAATTTTAACTAATTTTCCAACAGCTCCAAGTGTTCAGACCGACAAATTATTCTGTGGACTATGATTCACATAGCTGTGTGGACCATGAATACAATATACATTTTTAATATATTAAAATTACATTATTTGTGTACAGAATGTACATTATTATTTAATAATATATAAAAATCATGTACTTTTAAATAATGTACTTTATGTATCTAAATAATATATTTTTAATATATTAAAAATGTATTTTTTATTTATAGTTTACACAAATGTGTGGATGATGGTCCCATAGAAGAATGATTGGTTCAGACCTGTGCCTTTTTAGTATGAGTGGTAGATCTTCTTTGCATGAGTGCGTGATTTTATGTCCATACCCACGAAGCCAGAAATTCTGGTTAAGATCAAACTTACCAGTTTAATATGAGTGCGCAGACATATGCATGTATGTCTGTTTGCCAACATTTCCAAATTTAACTCGACAATCTTAGAGCCCAATCACCATAAATGGTAAATTACAATTGTGTGAATTATGAATATTACTCACTGGCCGCCCAAGCGGCGCGTCTATTACACACGCCTGCTTGGGCGATTCGGCTGCCAGTTCTCTCAATTTGTGGCCAACTGGCCGTTGCCATTTAAAGAAATAATTATAGATTTTTATATTTGTTTTGTATTTATTTGTTTTATTTATTTATTTGTGTTTTGCAATAACATTAATTGGTTTGGTTTTGTAAGTAATTGCTTTTTAATTTTTAAAAAGTTAGTAGTATCATTTTAATTTTATAATTATCATTTTAATTAAATATATGTATGTTTATTTTAATTAATTAAATTATATTACAATTATAAATTTATAATTCAAAAAATAAAGAAATAATTAAAATAGTAAAATAGTAAAATGGTGGGTTCACAAAAAATGAGAAAAAACATATAACTAATTTAGAGAAGAGTAAAAGATATTTTTGGTCCTAGACTTATAGTGGCTTGGACAATTTTAGTCCTTTATAAAAAAATTTGTCATTTTATGGACAGAGTTATTGTGGCGGGGACATTTTTGGTCCTCCGTCTATATTTCGAGGACATTTTTGGTCCTCCGTCTATATTTCTGTTAGATAACCGTATGAGAGAGGGGCAATTACGTCAATTTAGGCTATCTCCTTCTATCTATTATATCAATGTGTGATTGGCGGCTTCGATTTTCCTTCTATCTATTTGATTAGTAACCTGTTTGGCGGCTTCGATTCTCCGGCAATTTCTTCGTACAATTGCAACTTGGACTCTCCGACTCCTTCGAATTATGACCGAGAAGAAAACAACACACATAGATATAATAGATAGAAGGAGATAACTTAAATTGACGTAATTACCCCTCTCTCAGACGGTTATCTAACAGAAATATAGACGGAGGACCAAAAATGTCCTCGCCACAATAACTCTGTCCATAAAATGGCAAATTTTTTTATAAAGGACTAAAATTGTTCAAGCCACTATAAATTTAGGACTAAAAATGTCTTTTACTCTTGAGAGAATGATTTTTATGATTGATTTGGATATTAAGGTCCACACAAAATTAGAGAAAAAAACCCAATTGAGAGGATGGTCTCAAGAATGGTAAAAGTAGTGAGAGCATGGTCAAAGCAAATAAATGGTAAACTGAAAGTTCACGTGGCGAGGGACATATATATCTCATGACCATATTTGGTGAGACAGGCATGGCACGGGCCGTACGCTTTGAATTCATTGCCACTGCATACTGCTGCACAGTGAAGTAGAATGAAGCCTCCCATTCTTTTGGCTAACTTTGCGTGTTCAGATTACATTTGGCCCGCAATCAAGGCCACCACCTCTGCGAATAACTGCGATCCTTTAATTTGGAACCATCCACACTCCATACTGGATATAATGCAATTCACATTATATTTTTGAATAATGCTATTTTCCATTTATGATGCGTTTTTTTTTTTCTTTTTTAAAGCTAAAGAGATATATTATTATTATATATATATTTTTTTAGAATATATTATTATTAATAGCTCAAAAACAACGAAGTTGCGAAACCAACATAGAGGCTCATTTTGAAATTTGATTTACACTCTTACATATAAGAGAAAGTCTCTATGCTATACAATTCAATAAGCCTTAGAAAAGCTCTTGTATAAATAGTGGCGTTAACCCACTTCCCAAACCAATGTGGGGCAAAAGCTTCCTTAAAGCTTTTTCGCCTTTTTTTTCCAACTCAAATGGGTCTACGACTTTGATAATCAATTTCTCATTCACCCATTGTCCGTTTTGAGCATACAATATATCAATCTCTTCGTCTCACTAGGAAGAACCCGAATCTACTTTGACCTGACCCAAATCGGAAGTGGACCTCACTAATAATTGTACCATAAAATAGTCACTTAAAATGTCATTTTATGTCATTTCAAGCTATTTTTTCCAACAATCCCCCACATGAATGAAAGTTGATTTCCAGGGTATTTTGAAATCGGAAACAACTGTGTTCAACGTTCGATCCCTGCATAGGATAGGTAGGTGTTACCCTTGTAACCATCCCTTGTGAAGATATATTTATCCTACTGGCTGTACGGTAGAACGCGATGTCTTTGAACCGACTGTCGTCTGTGTAGACGATGACATATCTCACACAGGAACCTCCCAACCATGCTCTGTTCTCATGACTGTGCTCGTTTTGGTTGTGGGTCACCGTTCCTAGTTCTGCAAGAATTCCTAATGAATTGAGCCCTATTCAATTCTCGTTTGAAGCGACCCTCACTTCTCTCTCACATAAGTGATTCTTTTTTGAGTATCTCGTATACTCACACATGTCAACCGACATTTTGAGTCATTAAAGCATCAACATGCTAACCTCGTATGGGAGTCACTGTTCTAACGAGGAGTGGTAGGAGTCCGGTACCCCCATGTGACACGCTTCCTTCCATAATTTAGTTGTCCCATTGAACCTAGGTGCCACCTAGGTTGGGTATCCACTATAGACCTTTATACCAAGGGCTTTAGTCCCATTCCTCTTGTTAGCTTCTCCAAAACTTCTTTGCCTAACCCTTTGGTTAGCGGATCCTCTATATTGTCTTTTGACTTTACGAAGTCAATCGGGACAACACTAGTTGTGAGAAGTTGTCTAATGGTGTTATGTCTGTGACATATATGTCTAGACATACCATTATACATATGACTTCATACTCTCTCAATTGTGGCTTGACTATCGCAATGCACATAGATTGGAGGTACGAGTCTTTCCCAACTAGGAATATCCTCGAGAAAATGGCGCAGCCATTCAGCCTCTTCACAAGATTTGTCCAAGGCTATCATCTCAAATTCCATCGTGGATCTAGCTGTCACTGTTTGTTTAGAGGATTTTCATGCAACGGCTGCACCGGTTAGTGTAGACACGTAGCCACTCGTGGACTTGGAGTCCTTAATGTCTGATATCTAGTTTGCGTCGCTATACCCTTCAAGTACAGTAGGATATCTCCAATAGTTCAGTCCAAGGTCACGAGAATACATAAGTATCTCATGACCTTTAGTATTGCCTTCCAGTGCATAACACTGGGAATACACATATATCTACTGAGTTTCCTAACCGCAAAGGCAATATTCGGCTTAGTACAACTCATGGATACATCAAACTACCAATAATATGAGCATATTCTATTTGAGAAATACCCTCTTTATTATATGAACTTTTTATCAAACGGTGTCCTGGCCACTTGATCATCATCCTTGTTAAATTTTGCAAGGATTTTATTAATATAATGAGATTGACTCAACACAAAACCATCAGGTCTTCTAATGATTTTAATCCTGATGATTAAATTAGCTAAACTCATATCCATCATGTCAAATTTCGCATTTAACATGTTTTTGATATGTTTGATCATCCGATCGTTACTACCAACAATGAGTATATCATCTATGTATAAACAGAGAATGACATACCTATCAATCATTTCCTTAACGTAGACACATTTGTCACTTTCGTTTATCATAAACCCATTGGTTAACATCACGTGGTCAAACTTCTCGTGCCATTGTTTAGGCGCTTGTTTTAAACCATATAGCGATTTAACCAATCTACACACTTTCTTTTCTTGGCCCGGAATGATGAACCCTTCGGGTTGTTCCGTATAGATTTCTTCATCTAACACGCAATTTAAGAAAGCGGATTTTACATCCATTTGATGAACTTCTAAATTCCGCAACGCGGCTATGACAAGTATCATTCTAATAGAGTTTATTCTCGTAATGGGAGAATACGTGTCGAAGTAATCAAGGCCCTCGCGTTACCCTTAATTACAAGCTGAGCCTTATACTTCTTGATGGAACCATCTAATTTCATCTTCCTTTTAAGGACCCACTACCGGAGGGAGATCAACAAGTTCCCAAGTGTGATTCTATAGGATAGAATCCACTTCACTTTTCATAGCATATTTCCACATTGGTCCTTCCATAGAAATGACAGCTTCTACATACGTTCGAGGCTCATTTTCTAACAAACAGGTTAGAAAATATGGTACATTTTCTAATAAACATGGTAGAGTACTAGAATCATCTCTAACAAGTACGTTAGAAAATCAGGACCAAAAAATTTTCCAACTCTTGCCCACTTACTGCGTCTTGGCTCGAGTTCTTTCTCAGATTCCCCACTATCATTATCCATAGCATCGTCAAACGTCCATTTTGACGTACTCGATCCCTCATTGGACTTATAAGGAAATACATTTTCAAAGAAAGATGCATTCCTTCATTCAATTATCGTGTTCTTATGTATGTTCGGATTATGGGATTCGTGTATTAAGAACCGGTAAGCACTACTGTTATGTGCATAGCCAATAAAGATACAATCCACCGTCTTAGGACCTATCTTTATTTTCAAAGGTGTTGGCACCAACCCTTTGGCAAGACACCCCCACACTTTAAAGTACTAGTAGGAAGGTTTTCTACCGTTCTGCAGCTCATAAGGAGTCTTATCGAGCTTATTGCGGGGTACCTTATTTAAAAGGTAATTACTTGTCAAAATCGTCTCACCCCACATGTTTTGGGGTGGCCTGAACTTATAAGCTTCGCATTCATCATCTTTTTCAATGTACAATTCTTACGTTCAGTAACACCATTTGATTGAAGTTTATAAGGTGTCGTATGCTCGTGTATAACTCCTACACTTGCACAGAAGTCACCGATTGGTGCTTTGAACTCACCACCTCTATCAATTCTAACCTTCTTAATCTTACGATTAAGTTGGTTTTCAACTTCATTCTTATAAAGAATGAATTTCTATTAGACTTCGTCTATGCTCTTTAGTAATACATGGACCAATAACATGTGCTATCATCGATAGATGTGATAAAATATTTATTACCACCTCTTGATTGTATTGACTTAAAATTGCACAAATCACTATGGATTAATTCTAGTGATTCAATTTGCCTTTCAACCGATTTGAAAGGTGCCTTAGTTAGTTTTGCCTCAACACAAATTTCACATTTATTATTTTTGTTAATTTGAAAATTAGGAATATGGTTCATGCTAATTAATCTATGTATATAATTAAAATTAACATGACCTAGTCTACCATCTACCATGCCACAAATTGGAAGACTCAAGCAAGTAAACAGAAGTAACTTTGCTTTTATTCACGATAATAGGCATTACATAAGCTTGAAAAGCCCATCAGTTACATAATCTTTGTCTACAAACATTTTAAACTTTGAAAAAACTACTTTGTCTGACTCAACACCATGCGGAACCCATGTTTGTTCAGCAGCGAGCCAGACACCAGATTCTTCTACAGCTCCGAAGCAAACAACATGTTGTTCAACGTTAGTTCCATCCCGGAAGTCATCTTCAGAACCACCTTGCACATGCCCTCCACAGCTGACTGAGCAAAGTTTACCATCTACACCTTCCCGCCCTCAACGGTGTCAAAGGTGTTGTATATCTCTTAGTTGCAACACAAATGCCTTGTTGTATCAGTGTCAATGAACCACTCACGCTGGTTAGAGCCCACGAGGTTCACCTCGGACACCTAGCTGAAAGGCTGATCTCGGCCTCTTTCTGACTTCTTTCTCCAACAACGTTGGCTTCAGAACTCTTGATCTTCTTCCTTGGAACCTAGCATTCAAAAGACTTGTGGCCAGGCTTGCCACAACTGAAGCATTTACCATGAAACTTAGTTTTGCTTCTGCTTATCCTTCTTGTTCTAGGGTCTTTTACCGTGCTCCACAACGTTGGCCTTAGCGCCATCAATGACAAGACCTCTCCAGTCATTCTTCATGTTTCCCTCCACAATCCTGAGTCAGGAGATCAGGTCTTCCAGGTTTATTTCTTTTAGCTTGTGCTTAAGGTAATTCTTGAAGTCCTTCCTTGGGATTAAGCATCTTGTTCCTTCAACTCAGGAACCTTCTCGATCAAGAATCTTACCAAGACCTTCTTGATAAGGTTCATGTCTTTTAGCTTGTGCTTCCATGGGATTAAGCATCTTGTACCTTCACTCAGGAACCTTCTCGATCAAGAATCTTGCCAAGACATTCAGCATTCTTGATGAGGTTCATTTCTTTTAGCTTGTGCTTAAGGTAAATCTTGAAGTCCTTCCATGGGATTAAGCATCTTGTTCCTTCAACTTAGGAACCTTCTCGATCAAGAATCTTGCCAAGTACAGCTGAACCACATGGTATCGCAAGGACGGACAATTAATTTTCTGGACAACATTTGTGCCCAAAGGTGCCGACATACACGAGTTAATCATTTTCAGGCTCATTTTGGAATTTAATTTGCATCCCCCCACCCCCTGCGCGCTAGAGAGGGCCTCTATGCAATACAATTCTATATGCCCTATAAAGGCTCTTGTATAAATAGTGGTGCAAACCCACTTCTTAAACCAATGTGGGACAAAAGCTTCTTTAAAGCTTTTCCACCTCCTTTTTCCAACTCATATGGGTCTACATTGAGAATCAATTTCTCATTCACCCATTATCCATTTTGAGCGTGCAATATATCAATCCGTTCTGATCCTATTGCGTTTGATATAGATGCCCCTTTGTCTGAAAATGTTGATATTCCTGTATCTGAATCAACATTGTCTAAATCTGTTGAAATTGATGCACCTAAGTTGAATGTTGATTCTGATATTGTCATGACTGATGTAGTTTTACCTGTTCTTGTTACTGTCGCACCCTCAAGTGTTCAACCTGTTTCTCAGTCTACCCAAATTGAGTCTGAAACTGGTATACCTGTGTACACTCCTAAAACATCCCTAGAGTTTCTTGAAGCTGTAGAGCACTTTGCAAAATTGCCTACCGAGTCTATACCTGAACCCTCTCACATTCTCCAACCCAAGTCTGTTGATATCCCGGTTGATCAGGATGATGATCTCCTTCTGACTCAGCTCACTAAGCAAGTAGGTGACTCTGTTAGGGCTATTGTTCATGAGGAACACATGTCTGTTACGGGCACTGCCCATAAAGAGGCAGAGAGCAAGTGGGAATCCACGATAAAAAGAGATCTGATTATTCAGAGAAACATTGATGTCAAATAGCTCAATTCTGTGTGCGACATTGTTCCCCTGTTGGAAGAAGCTGGACCGTATTCGAAGCTGTTGACATATGAGTTTTACTGTAATCTGAACGAGACGATTAATGATCTAACACATGAGAATAGTCTTCAGATCTTTGACACGAAAAATTGGTATGTCGTTGGGCCTGAGGTGATTAATAACTATAACAAGCTGCCTCTTGTAGATGAAGAAGAAATTCAAGACTAGGATGAGGTTACAAGAAACCTAACTGGTGGTCTACTCTCTGAGTGGCCCTCTATTGATTCAGAGACCTTTTCAAGTTCTGAGTTCACCTCCAAGTTTGTCATCCTGCACAGGATTTCTATCTACAACTGGCTTCCCTCAGCGCACACGTATACAGTAAGCAAGTCCTTGGCAGAGCTGATCTATCGCATTGGGACTAAGAAGCCTGTCGATCTAGGAAAATGGATCTTTGATCACATTCTGACCCTGGTTCACCCAAGAGAACAGAAGGTTAGGCTGCCTTACCCAAATCTGATCTATGGTATGCTGATGCAGCAAGGCCTGGTTCCCTTGCCCAATGAGACAATTCGAGCCACCTAGACATACACTGTTGATCCTCGTCTCCTAATTGGAAAACACATTCGTGATGTAAAGGCTGTTGAACATGTTCCTGCTGTTTCAGATGATCCTGCAGAAAATACTCCGTATGTGAATGATCTCAGGCTCTCCAAAGTTCTCAAGATCCGTGTAGATGAACACTGCAAACAACACTATCATTACTCAGTTTCATGCTGTCAGGACCGAGCTTGCTGCTGTGCCTCTTCGCATAAGCCTTACATGACCTATCCCAGACATTGAACCAGCCCCAAATGCTGCTCATGAAGGAGAAGAAGAAGGCCCCTCTGATGCCCGATTTGATCTTTGTCTATTTTGGTACAACTATGACTCCGTACAAAATATGGAAAGGTAAGAAACCTAACCTGAAATATTTCCATATCTTTGGTACTAAATGTTTCATTTTGATTGATCGAGAACGAAGAGGAAAGTTTGAACCTAAGAGCGATGAGGGAGTATTCCTCGAATACTCACCAAACAGTCGAGCTTATAGGGTATACAACAGGAGAACTCAAACAATCATGGAGTCAGTAAATGTTGTTGTAGATGATGAACCTAATGCCATACCAACACCTAAGTCTTTGACTAAGACACCATCAGTCATATAGTAGAAGCCAGCAGATGAATTAGGGGAAGTAAATAAGTCACATGTCCTTGATGATCCACCAAATGAAGATGATGATTCTGAGGCATACCAGCCTCTGTCTGATTGTGACAAGAAGAATAAGTCAACCAGACTTCAAAAAAGTCATCCATCAGTCAACATTATTGGAGATCCTACAGCTGGTATTCGGACAAGGAGCAAAGTAAGGAATAATCTGATGAGAACAGGATGAAGGCTATGCAAGAGGAGCTTCATCAGTTTGAAAGGAATCATGTTTGGGACTTCGTTCCTAAACCAGTCGATGTGAATATAATAGGAACAAAGTGAATTTTCAAGAATAAGACAGATGAAGCAGGAAATGTTGCAAGGAATAAGGCAAGACTTGTAGCCCAAGGTTATACACAGATTGAGGGAATTGATTATGATGAAACATTTGCACCAGTGGCAAGACTGGAATCAATCAGGATTCTCTTAGCAATTGCATGCATACTGGGGTTCACACTGTTCCAAATGGATGTTAAGACAGCCTTCCTTAATGGCTACCTAAATGAAGATATCTATGTGGCTCAACCTAAAGGATTCGAAGACTTGAAGTATCCAGATCATGTATACAAATTAAGGAAAGCTCTATATAGACTGAAATAGGCTCCAAGAGCATGGTATGAACGCCTGACACAGTATCTTCTACAACAGGGGAATGATCGAGGAAATGTAAATAAGACTTTATTTGTCAAATTTACTAGATATCACGTTACAATAACCCAAATTTATGTGGAAGATATTGTATTTGGGTCAACTCTTCAGAAGAATACAGATGATTTGGTAGAAGTTATGAAGAAGGAATTTGAAATGTCTATGGTTGGACAACTGACCTACTTTCTGCTGCAAGTAAAACAAGGTTCTAAGGGATATTTTGTCTCACAAGAAAAATATGACAAGAACATTGTAAAGAAATTTGATCTGGAATCCTGTAAGTCACCTAGAACACCTATCTCAACGTCAACGAAGCTGTCCAAAGATGATGTAGGTCAATCAGTAGACTCCACACTATATCGAAGTCTGATTGGAAGTCTTCTATATCTAACAGCCAGTCGACTAGACATTATGTACAGTGTTGGAGCTTGTTCCAGATATCAATCAGCCCCAAAAGAATCTCATTTGATAGCTGCCAAAAGGATCTTAAAGTATGTCAAAGGAACTGCAAATATGGGCTATGGTATTCTAAGGATAGTGAGCTCAGTCTAGTTGCTTATTGTGTTCCTGACTGGGCTGGAAATGTTGATGATAGAAAGAGAACTTTAGGAGGATGCTTCTTCATTGGGAAAATTTTGGTATCTTGGTTAAGCAAGAAACAGAACTCTACCTCCTTAAGTACGGCAAAAGCAGAGTATATAGCTGGTGGTGGATGCTGCACTCAACTCATATGGATGAAGCAGATGTTGTTGGACTATGGGCTAACACAAGGATCAATGACACTCTATTGTGATAATATGAGTGCCATAAATATCTCAAAGAATCCAGTTCAACACTCGAGAACGAAGCATATTGACATAAGACACCACTTTATCAGAGATCTCATCGAATCTAAGGAAATCGAATTACAATATGTGCAAACTGACAAACAACTGGCGGATATTCTGACAAAAGCACTGGATGCAAACTGTCGTATTGATGAATAAGTCAGTGGGCTCGGACAGAAGAAGGGCCTTTGCTCTAAGAGTTTATCAGTCCTCAATATATTGGCTCTATACAGTTTTCTGCCCCCTCCGTCGAGCTTTAATCTTGTCCATTCATTTAAATTTCAAAAACATAGATGAAGGACATGTCATTTTTGCTCTGCTCCGTAAAAGTAGCCTTACGGTTTTTTGTTTATCAAAAACATCTCTTCTGCATGTCTATCACATTAAATGCTTCTTTCTCTCTCCCTACATTACGAGTGTTTTCTTAGCCAAATATCTTTCCCCAACCTGATCATCTTCCTCATTTCCTACAAATAAAAATCCGAAAATCTCTTTCTCTCCTAGGGTTCTAAATCATCAGCCTTCTCTCCAAGAATATCTTCTGAAACAATGGGAGACCATGTTGTCATCTTGATGATCAAGGAGTATATAAAGGATCATTCACCAGAAAATGCCTTGAAGCAAGTGAGATCACTTCTATCGATGTGCACAAAGAAGAAGCTGAAACTTGACTTGGTTCTGTCGATGTGTACAAAGAAGAAACTGAAACTTAGTTTTGGTAACGCCTCTCTTCGTACCAAGCTTATTCTTATCCTTCTTGTTCTTGGATCTTTTACCGTGCTCCACAACGTTGGCCTTAGCGCCATCAATAACGGGACGTCTCCAGTCATTCTTCATGTTCCCCTCCTCAATTCTGAGTCACTAGATCAGGTCTTCCAGGTTCATTTCTTTTAGCTTGTGCTTAAGGTAATTCTTGAAGTCCTTCCATGGGATTAAGCATCTTGTTCCTTCAACTCAGGAACCTTCTCGATTAAGAATCTTGCTAAGACCTTTTTGATGAGGTTCATTTCTTTTAGCTTGTGCTTCCATGGGATTAAGCATCTTGTTCCTTCAACTCAGGAACCTTCTCGATCAAGAATCTTGCCAAGGATAGCCGAACCACATGGTATCGCAAGGACGGACAACTAATTTTCTAGACGACATTCGTGCCCGCAGGTGCTGACATACACGAGTTAAGCCTTTTCTGGCTCATTTTGGAATTTAATTTGCATGCCCCCCCCCCCCCCTTCTGCACGCTAGAGATGACCTCTATGCAATACAATTCAATAAGCCTTATAAAGGCTCTTGTATAAATAGTGGTGCAAACCTACTTCTCAAACCAATGTGGCACAAAAGCTTCTTTAAAGCTTTTCCACCTTTTTCCAACTCAAATGGGTCTACATTGAGAATCAATTTCTCATTCACCCATTATCCGTTTTGAGCGTGCAATATATCAATCCATTCTGATCCTATTGATGTTGATATAGCTGCCCCTATGTCTGAGAATGTTGATATTACTGTATCTGAATCAACCTTGTCTAAATCCGTTGAAATTGATGCACCTAAGTTGAATGTTGATTCTGATATTGTCATGACTGATGTGGTTTTACCTGCTCCTATTACTATCGCACCCTCTAGTGTTCAACCTGTTTCTCAGTCTACCCAAATTGAGTCTGAAACTGGTATACCTGTGTACACTCCTAAAACATCCCTAGAGTTTCTTGAAACTGTAGAGCACTTTGCAAAATTGCCTACCGAGTCTGTACCTGAACCCTCTCACATTCTCCAACCCAAGTCTGTTGATACCCCGGTTGATAAGGATGATGATCTTCTTCTGACTCAGCTCACTAAGCAAGTAGGTGACTCTGTTAGGGCCATTGTTCATGAGAAACATCTGTCTGTTACGGGCACTGCCCATCCTCCATCAGCTCCAGAAACAGGAGAAGTTCTGGAATATCAGCCCTCCTTTATTATTAAAGAGGCAGAGAGCAAGTGAGAATCTATGATAAAAAGAGTTCTAATTATTCAAAGAAACATTGATGTCAAACAGCTCAATTCTGTGTGTGACATTGTTCCCTTGTTGGAAGAAGCTGGACTGATCCATAAAATTTGCAAGATTGGACTGTATTCGAAGCTGCTGACATATGAGTTTTACTGTAATCTGAACAAGACGATTAATGATCTAACACATGAGAATTGTCTTCAGATCTTTGTCACGAAAAATTGGTACGTCGTTGGACCTGAGGCGATCAATAGCTATTACAAGCTGCCTCTTGTAGATGAAGAAGAAATTCAAGACTGGGATGAGGTTGCAAGAACCCTAACTGGTGGTCTATTCCCTGATTGGCCCTCTACTGATTCAGAGACCTTGTCATGTTCTGAGTTCACCTCCAAGTTTGTCATCCTGCACAGGATTTCCATTTACAACTAGCTTCCCTCAGTGCACACGTATACAGTAAGCTAGTCCTTGGCAGAGCTGATCTATCGCATTGGGACCAAGAAGCCTGTCGATCTAGGAAAATGGATCTTTGATCACATTCTGACCCTGGTTCACCCAAGAGAATAGAAGGTCAGGCTGCCTTACCCAAATCTGATCTGTGGTATGCTGATGCCGCAAGGCCTGGTTCCCTTGCCCAATGAGACAATTCGAACCTCCCAGACATACACTGTTGATCCTCATCTCCTGATTGGAAAACACATTCTTGATGTAAAGGCTGTTGAACCTGATCCTGCTGTTTCAAATGATCCTGCAGAAAATACTCCGTATGCGAATGATCTCAGGCTCTCAAAGTTCTCAAGATCCGTGTAGATGAGCTGAACACTGCAAGCAACATTATCAATACTCAGCTGCCTACTCCAGACGTTGAACCAGCTCTAGATATTGCTCATGAAGGAGAAGAAGAAGGCCCCTATTATGCCTTATTTGATCTTTGTCTATATTGTGGAAAAAAGGGAGGAGTAAGAGGGAGTATGTCTTGAAGCCTGTTTTTTGGATGATGCTGCTGATAGAGGGAGTGTTTCACTCTCTGTTTGATGTTTGAAGTGTTGAAGTCTCTTCTGGCCCTGTCTGGGCGTTTTAATGGTTGATAGTTTGAAGAAAAACTTTGTCTGGTTACTTTTGGTTGTTTTTAATGCCTACTAGCACGACTTGCGTGTGCTGAGTTCTTTTCATGTTTGTAACTTGGCATTTTGTCTAGAATTTTATGCCTGTTTCTGCCAGTTATTGTTTTGGCCTTTGTTCGTTTAATGCATAACAAAATGTATATTTCGTTTTTATTGAGTTGTTTTGCCAAATAATAGCCAAAGGGAGAGTTTGTTAGTGTTTTGGTTAGATAGGTAAACCCCAACTTGTAATTGGCTTTATTATTATGGCAAACTAGATTAGGCCGTGTCAGAGTCAGTCTGCTGTGTTGAAGCGAAGACCTGATTGATCAGGGAATACATCAGAAGCTTGTGTGAAGACTAGAGGCTGTCAAGAAGACTGGTTGTCTAAAAGTCTTATGTGCTGGCAGAAGGCAGTTATGCCTTGAGGTGTTTTTACAAGAATGTCTTTGACCTCTTCTCACCTCAAAGGGGTATCATTGTAATCTTGCTAAGAAGTCAGTTGGTGGAACAGATTACAGATACCTCCCTGAACCAGAGACTATATATTCAAAAGTGCTGATTCATTGAAAGGAAAATGAATCCATCCAATACACACTAGAATCTAGAAAGAAAGCACTTGAGTATTACGTTCTCTCTCTAGTTGGAAAGCGTTCTTCTCAAGACTGGTGATTCATAGTGATTTTAGTTGATGAATTTGAGTAGAACAGTCTGAGCTAAAACCAGTGGACATCAAGATCACGCAGCTATTGGATGCAGTGTAGGATCCCGTCACGAAGCAGACTACACCAGAGATTAATCTCCATGGAAGGGAGTTTCGTAGACCTCTGAGTGCGTAGATCTCCGACTTCACAATCCACTAAGTTCGAGGTAGATTAGGTACTTACCTTGTTTTGTAACTTGGGTGAGATTCATCGTCTCCACCTTCGTACTTTGAAGTTGGGTTAGTGGATTGGACGGATCAGTGATCGTCCCCCAGATGTAGATACACATTGTATCGAACTGGGTAACCAAATCTTGTGTTGCATGTTTATCTTTTCGCACTTTTCTTTGTCTGTCAATATCTCTTATTATCTATCTGATTGATTATCTGTGTTACAGTTGCACATATTATGTTAGACAAGAAAAGTAGGTAAAATCAGTTAGTTCACCATTTCACACAAAATTACAATAATAGTATTTTTTTCCCATCTAAACTTTTAGTCTTCCACTTCACTCAACCCCATTCTGTCGCCTGTCTCAGTTCCCTACATGTGTGCAGGCGGCTAGTAGCTTCCATGAAGGCTCTTCTCTCTAAGTGTTCGAAGATGTTTAGGGGGTCAACTCCTGTTTATATGCAAGGTAATTTTGTTTCCCGTGTTTTTTGTTGTTTTTCATTTTGTTTTTTTTGGTTCGTTTGGGGGGTTTACATTTTTTGTATTTAGGGTTTTGGGAGGTTTCCAGCGGGGGTTTTGTGCGGGTGCAAGTCTGGGCGATGGTGAGTGGCTGTCCAGGGTTTGGGTGTGGCGGCTGCAGTAGGTGGTAGTTCGGGCGTGTCCGAGTGGTGGGGTGGGCGTGGTATCCTGGAGTATCTAATCCGTCCGTGTGCATGTCACGGTCACGGGGAGAATCAAATTGGTTAATATTTTCAAAGTCTAGGACTTAATTGGGTGAAAAAATTGTCAATGATCAAATTGATAATTTCGTAATAGTCGAAATACCATTTCAGTAATAAACTCTTGTTTTGTTGATGTAATTTTACAATTTCTTTAATTTAATCACTGGGCATTGATTTAATTGCGCATCATGTTTCAATTAACTAGTCTAAAAATATTATAGGTGTGAATCTAGAGTATATTTATGGTTTTGTCTTTATTCATACGGCTAATTAATAGCAGCACCAAAAAAAAAAAAAATAGGGCTAATTAATATGCTTGTACATTAAAATTAAAATATTGTACATCATATTTGGGACAAAATTACCCCAATTACCCCACCGTTAGTATGCTATTAAAACTATTTAAGGATCATTTGTTCAAGGGTTACACTTGTGTTTTACCGTCTCACGAATTCTTATCCATTAGACATATCGGGTTGGGTCAATATGAAAATGTAACACTTATACTGATAAATGTAATACTAATCAGAAATAAAGTGTCTCTTAATTATAAGGAAAAGTGCAATACTTTAGAGGAAAAATGTAATAGTTTTACATTTTGATGTAAAAATATTACATTTTTCATCAAAAGTATTACACTTTCCTTTATAAGTAATGTTAGCAAGTGTTTGTTACTTATAAGAGAACATGTAATACTTATAAGGAAAAATGTAATACTTCAAAAGTAATACACTTTCTCATGAACATCTCACACAAATTTTTTGCCTTTGTTCAAAGGCTATATAACAATTTAATTAATCATTTGATTAACTTTATCTCAAAATTATTTGTTCACATATTTGAATTATTTAATTTTTTTTTCTTATATATAAGCACAAATAATATGGTAATAATTAATTTTATATTCATAAAATAATCTCTTTTTTTTTCTTCAAAATATAATACTTTTACATGTATAACTATGATGTGTTAAAATAATATTTTAAATGTATTTTTATTGATAAATATATATTATTTAATAAATTAAATTTAAATTATAATTGTAATATCGAACTCAAACATTCCCATATTGCCAATGAAATATTGCATTATTTGATATATAGCTATTCATAGCTTATTATTTGGGTGAGGGTTTTATAATAATGTGGTTAAGCATTAGCTGGCTAGTCTCTACAACATATTGGGGGCATGCACATGCATCTTTTAGTGCTAATAATAATGGGAATTTCTCTACGTGTCCTCTTATTCATTGGATTTATTATTTCTCGAAATTAAATTAATGTTTGTTTCCCATAAATAATATCAGCAAAGTACAAAAAATAATTGAGACTATGATGAAGAATATTTTTATATTGTGCAGCACACACCAAAATTGGTAGTTGTCGGGAAAAGATGCAATGAACTGATTCCGGTTACGTACTTATTATTATTAATTTAATTGGAGTACATGAATTAAAGCCTAAGCCTGAATTTGGCCAAACCTACTTGATATGGGCATTATTTTATGAAATTTTACTACATCTATTTCTTGATGTGATAAATAAAGATATGTTATTTTCATCAATTAGGTCCACAGACAATTGCAACAATCGTTATGCGTTGGACCCGTGTCCAGCATGCTTGCTGGACACGGGTAACAGTGTCGTTAGGCACTGTTATCTCCTTTTTTTTTTTTTTAATTTCAGACCGCTTCATTGTAAGAGTATATGTTCATAATTTTATTACTATATATTAATAACTATACATTCATAACTCCATAACTGTACGTTCATAACTCTATAACTGTACATTCATAACTCCATAACTGTACATTCATAACTCCATAACTGTACATTCATAACTCCATAATTGTACATTCATAATTTTCGAAGCTCTATGTTCACAATTTTAGAGCTCTATGTTCATAATTTTATCACTATATGTTCATAATTGTAAGTTCATAATGTTAGAGCTCTTTGTTCATAATTCGATCAATAACTGTACATTCATAATTCCATACTGTAGATTCATAATCTCATAACTGTAGATTCATAACTCCATAACTGTAGATTCATAACTCTATAACTGTACATTCATAACTCCATAACTGTACATTCATAATCTTCGAAGCTCTATATTCACAATTTTAAAGCTTCATGGTCATAATTTTATCACTATATATGTTCATAATTGTAAGTTCATAATGTTAGAGCTCTGTGTTCATAATTTCATAATTGCATAACTGGATATTCATAACGCATAACTGTACATTCATAACGGCATAACTGTACATTCATAATCCAAAAAAAAAATAACGCCGTTAACGACAAAACGCGCGCAAATTTTTTTTTTTTAACTAAATGACGCGTTTTTTTTTTTAAAAACGACGTCGTTTTGGGCCCGTGTCCACAATTCAATGTGGACACGGGTCCAGGGCATAATTTGCCCAATTGCAAGTGTATGTCTACATTCAAAATTTGTGAGAAGGAGTAAAAGTTGGGAGTATAAAATGAGAGTTCACCAAGTATATGTTTTCCTATTTTAAGTTTCATTCGTAACCAACGACATATTTTAAATATGTAATATATTTTCTATAATAAATTAATAAGAACAAATCCATCCTATAGGAGAGGAGGAAAAAAAAAAGAATAAGAAAATGAAAAGAAAAAAAAAATTGTTCGTGTTACACGCCTAGCTGAGCGCAACAAGTGCAATCAACGCACCGGTAGAAAGAGTCGTTTTTTTTTTTTTTTTTTTTGCCTACACAAAGAGTCTCACAAAAAAATTATATTTACATTAATACAATTTTCCTCTCTCTCCTCTCTCCTCTCACCTCTCTCTTCCACCTCAACCACAAAATCTGAAAAATAAAAATCAACACAAAATCACTGATGGTGTTGCTATAAGTATTACATTTAATTAATATGTTTTGGAACTAAATAAATATTTTTAATAAAAATATATATTACATTTTTAATATTACTCCTTCCGTCCCATTTTATGTGTCGGGTTTGGTTAACGAGGTGACTGAAGTTATTTACAATTTAATTTTTCATAATATTTAAGTTTAGAATTAGAATGTAAAATTTATATATTTGAAAAATACATTAAAAGTACTATTAGACACAAAAATCAAATTTAAAAATTTTTTAAAAAATGCTAATATAAATAAGGGAAGAAGAAAAAGTTAATTTGACCAATGAACAATAAGTAAGACAGATAAAATGGAACATAGGAAATATATATATTTTACATTCGTTTTTATAAATTTTTTATGTTACACATACTATCACTTTTTACTGTGTTATTTTTATCAGAAGAAGGTGGTGGCTTCAAGGACTCATAGAAAGATGCTTCATAAACTTTAGCCCCCTCTCATGCAAAAGCAATTCCTTGGTGAAGAAATTTGCTCCTTTATTTGTCAAGTACCTTGTGCTTAGATGACATGAAGTGACCTCTCCTATGTGGAAAGTTATGAGGTCGAGCCTTAGCAGATGTATTGTTGACTCGGTGTGCTTCATTAGGTTGCAAAAGTATATTTGAACAGATACTACTCTGTAATAGAGTCAGCAAACATAATTAATACGGATAGGCCCTACAATTCAGTCAAAATTGCATTCAACAAAACTTTACTACTGTACTTATCATATTATATTTATTTTTTTGAGTGACGAGGCCCTACAATTCAGTCAAAATCGCATTCAACAAAACTTTACTACTGTACTTATCATATTATATTTATTTTTTTGAGTGACGATGAAAATTCATAGTTGGTAAAAGACAACATGATTATAGTTGGTAAAAGACAACATGGAAGCAAACTAGCTTAAGTTGGTGACAGGGCCGGATTTTAGGCTGTGCAAGCTGGGCTACCGCACAGGGCCCCCAATTTTAGAGGGGCCCCAAATTTTAGAGGTCTAATATTTAATTTTTACCTAACTAGTTTAGAAATAAAAATAAAAAGTTTTCAATTAAATCTAAAAAGGTTTTATGAAGAGATGGTAAGAATGTGTATTTAGTGTATTTTCACTTGGAGGTCAAAGGTTCCAAACTTGCATATATTGATTTTAAAAATTATTATTTTAGTAGGGCCACATTTATTTATCAGAACAGGGTCACAAAAAGTTAAAATACGGCCCTGGTTGGTGATAGGCTTAAGCCATAGAAAGGAAACTAATAAAGCAATTCATGATTACGTGTGATTAATTATAATTTCATCTAAAGTGATTCAAAGTCCACCCAGTTACATTGCTATTTTTGTCTAAACTTCTGCTTAAGAGATGTTAAGTAGGGTTTTCACTAGATTAGTAGAGTGGGGTTTTAATTGCCTAATCGGAATTAATTTATGTTGATAAAAATAATTTATTTATTCAAAATAATTTAGATTTGATTTTCTATGTAAAGAAGTGATGATGTAATCCAAATTAAAGCGTTGTGTGGCATGCAAGTCTTGCATTTCGGCGTGAATAAAGGATAATTAATTGTTATTGGAGTTAATTCCCTTTTTTCTCCTATTTTATCGGGGCATGTCTAATTTTAGTCCACCTTAATTAATTTTGTCAAATTGCAATCACTGTTTTTGAACGTATGTCACTTTTAGTCCACCGTTAGTTTTACTGTCTAGTGACCGTCTAATCCAGGGACTTTTTGGTTTCTTCATGTTTGTTGTTCTCCTAATTTAGTGGCGGTAGTGGAGGATACACAGAAATCCGACGGCTTCACCTTCAAAATCGTATTCGCGGCGAGGAACACCACCTTCATCAACGACAACAAAAACAACGTTGTCCAGCTGTCTCCTTGCGACCGCCGCCTCTCCCTCAACAACGCTAAGCTTGCCGTCTTCCGACCTAAAGTCGACGTGATCTCCCTGCTCACCGTCAACACCTCCAGCTTCTTTCCGGTAACCATTAGCCTTCCTTCAAACATTGTATTTCTGTGTTTCTGTTTGTGTATTGTTGCTTTTGTGATGAGAATTTTAGGTTTAGTCATACTTTACTAGGTTAATTGGAAGAATGTAGTTAGAACTGCAAAGGTCTGTTTATCTAGATTCTTTATTAGGGCAATAGTATATGGATAGGGAATAAAATTGTTCTTTGTCACTTGTACGTAATCACTCTGTCTAAATTGAAAATATACGTAGTTGATTGAGAGATATTGTAATGCACCACAATTGTTGTAGGAAAAAAGAGAAAACTCAGAGAAGAAATTGCAGAGTAGAAGAGAGAGTTGAGAGGTGGAAGTGAAATGAGATTCATTAATCGGTAGGCCTCGATCAGGGACAAGGTCTCCTCTTGCACCCAATAAGGCGGTGGAAATTTTCTGCCTGGCTTCTCCACCACCACCGCCGCTAAATTAAGAGAACAACAAACATGAAAATACCAAAAAAGTTCATAGATTAGACGGCCACTAGACGCCAAAACTAACGGTGGACTAAAAGTGGCACGCGTTCAAAAATAGTGGTCGCAATATGGAAAACTTAATTAAGGTGGACTAAAATTGGACATGCCGCAATAAAAGTACGACCAAAAAAAGGAATTAACTCTTGTTATTATTATTATTAATTTTTTATACTTAAGTAATCCCAGTTTCACCAGACTAATCTTAAATCTACAAAATCTCGTTCCTAGAACCACTATAAAGGTAAATCGTGAGTAGCACAACAAGCATACTTGTTAGACCCAGTGTTCATGCCCACACAAGGGGAATAGTTTGATTATTAAATGTGTAATGTTACATGGATCAAAAAATTTCACCAAAAGTTTTCATATCACTAAACTCTTTTA
Organism: Ipomoea nil; assembly: GCF_001879475.1. Taxonomy (NCBI): domain Eukaryota; kingdom Viridiplantae; phylum Streptophyta; class Magnoliopsida; order Solanales; family Convolvulaceae; genus Ipomoea; species Ipomoea nil. Next base: position 394,914 of record NW_017619822.1, on the reverse strand, counting down.
ATTTGTTATTATGAATTGATTGCTCACAGTTCGTACTAAACGAAAAAAAAAAAAAAACTAAAGAAATATACTTATTAATTAAGTATGAATCATATATTGTTCTGTCAGATGGTGAAATTTTTTTAATACATTCCTTATTTGGTGAAGATTGGTATATTTATGTAATTTTGCATTTCCTCTTTTTAATCAGATTAACTGGATTAATCAACTGATGAAAAGGACTGACTGATTCAGCGATGAAGTCAGTCAGTGATAACCGATCATAGAGATGTTTGAAGAAAAGATAACAGCACAAGCAAATGATACAGGATGTTTACCCAGTTCGATACAGTGTGTATCTACGTCTGGGGGACGATCACATAGGCGTCCAATCCACTAAATCATAATCCAATATACAAAGGTAGATAAACAATAATCTCACCCAAGTGCCCCACACAAGGTACATACCCAGTCTACACAGGTTTAGTAGATTGTTGAAGATGGAGAGCCATGCATACAGAAGTCCAATGAAATCCCTTCACTTGGAGAGCCAACTCTGATGCAGTCCACTTCAATGACGCTCTTTACAGTTGTTCCCACAACAGTGTGATCACAGTGTCCTTTCGTTTAAGCAGCAGTAATTCTTCTCAAGTTCGTCATCTTAATCACCATGAACATGTTGTATTGAGAAGAGGCATGATAATCAAAGATCTGATCTCATAAAACTGATGTGGAGTGTTTTCTTCTTTCTCAAGGCGTAACCCTAATTCACTTCGAATGAGGATACTTATAGATCCGTCGATAAAACACTCCTTCCATAGAAGTCTTTGATTGTAGATGGGAGGACAATATTTGAAGAATGTAATCTTAAAGATTCGGTCCATACCTTTCCAAAGCAGATACGCTGATCTTTATTCCAAATCTGTCTTTTGTAAAACCGCGTACAGCTTTTAAGAAATCAGCTTCCTAAAACAGATCTTCAGTGTCAGTCCTTCTGTTGTTGTGTCTGATTGATCAGTCCTCTGTAGAACAAAACTGACACTAAGCTAATCCTATCTTAGTATGCCATAATAATATTGCCAATTATAAGATGGGGTTTTTTTCGAGCAAATAAAACACTAACAATTCAATCATAATCATAAACAGATACAACAATGTGAAATATATACAATGTGAATGGTAAGAATAAGAAACATAATACACCTAGGACTGTAGAGTTATAACACTCACCCTCAAGCTCAGGGTGGAGAAATGCGAACCGCGAAGCAGGGAGAGGTTCGGTAAAGATATCAACCAACTGATCCTTGGTTGAAATAAAATTCACCTGGATGTCTGCAACTCACCCGATGCCACATTGTCTCGAACAAAATGATAATCAATTTCCACGTGCTTTATCTAAGCATGAAACACCGGACTAGCACACATATACGTAGCACCAAGGTTGTCACACCACAGCTTGAGGACAAACACTGCACCAACACCAAGCTCACGCATTAACGAGACAACCCATGTCACCTCAGCCGCAACATCTACAAGAGCCTTATACTCAGCCTCAATAGAAGAACGAGCAATGGTACGTTGCTTTTTGCATACCCACGAGATCAAATTAGAACCCAGGAACATAGCAAAACCACTTGTACACTTACGATCCGTAAGATAACTAGCCTAGTCAGAATTAGAGAATGCATGAAGTTCAGACAACGAAGACTTACACAAACGAAGACCAAACTTGAGAGTTCCCTTGACATACCAAAGCACAAGCTTTAGATGAGACCAGTGGGCCACTATCGAAGAGTGCATGTGCTGACACAACTGATTAACAACATAAGAGAGGTCTAGATGAGTAACCCTGAGATACTGTAAGGCACTAGCTAACTACGATACTGAGTTGGATTCGCATAAGGCTTAGAGGACTCCTCCGTAGAGCGAGCCACGGGCACAGGGGTGGCTAGAGGGTTGCAGTCAACCATGCCCGCACACCTCATAATATCGCCCTTGTAGCGACGCTGAGAGAGCAAAAAGCCATAATCTGTCTGTATCGTTTCAATGCCCAAAAAGAAGCTAGGTGTACCCAAATCACGAATCTAAAACGTAGCTGAGAGCTTAGCTAGTAAAGCAAAAACAAAAGCAGAATCACTCCCCCATGACCAAGATGTCATCATAATATACAGGCAAGTACACATGTGTAAAGCCATGTGAATAGATAAATAAGGAAACATTCATCTTAGACGGACGAAAACCCACTGAAAAAATAAAGTCATGAAGCCTGGAAAACCAAGCCTGAGGCACCTACTTAAGACCACCACTGGAAGAAATAGACATGATCCGGGTGCTCCTTGTCCGCATAGCCTGATGGCTGCCGCATATAAACCAACTCTGCCAAATTGCTGTTCAAAAACGCTTTGTGAACATCCAACTAACAAATGACCCAATCTGACGATAGAGCCAACAAAAACAGCAAGCGAATGGTTGTCGGCTTAACCACCAGACTGAATGTCTGGAAAAAGTCTTGCACAGCCACTTGATTAAAGCCCTTAGCAACCAACGTAGCCTTGTGACGTTCCACCGACCCATCTACTTTTCGCTTGGTACAAAAGACCCATATATAGCCAACAACTTTCATCCCAGACCGGAAGGGCACTAGCCGTGAGGTATTATTCTGAAGAAGAGCATTGAACTCAAGATCCATATCCACCCTCCACTCTAGAAACTGAATAGCTTGCGTGTGGCACGTAGGCTCTGTAGGGCACACCACTGTCGCCAAGGCCAAAGGACGAGTACCACTGCTGTGAGCCACGCTCCGCGTGACCATGGTATGAGTACGAACCAGAGGTCACGCTGGCATTGAACAAGGCAGACGAGAAATCAAAGCAGTAGTAAACCCAAAGTATGAACAGAAGTAGACACAATAGTGAGAGAACTGACAAGCAAACCACCAAATGAGGCCACGACCTGCAGAAATTACCAAGGTACCGGAGACATCTGCACACATGACTTATCAAGAAAAAAAAAAGGAAAAACAGCTTCGTTAAACCGCACATGTCTGCAAATAAATATCTTATTCATGCTGAGGTCCATGCATTGATACCCCTGGAATGACTTGGGATATCCAAGAAAGACAAGGAGCTGATCGAGAATCCATTTTATGCCGACCATAAGGCCACAAAAACGGATAACAGAGACAACCCAAAACTCGAAGAAAGGAATATGACGGTTGAGAGCGATGTAATCACAAGTGAAGACTACGATTACCCAAGGTATGAGAAGACATTTTATTAATCAAATATACGGCCGTTTCAAAAGCAATATCCTAGAAACGAGACGGGACTGTAGCCTGAGCCATTAGAGTGAGTCCAGTCTTAATGATATGACAATGCCTACACTTTACCCAATCATTTTGCTCCTGTGTATAGACACACGACTGACGATGATGAATACCTAACCTCTCAAAAGTATAATGCAATTTTCTTTATTTACCACCCAGGTCAGACTAGATGGATTTAATCTTATAGGAAAATGAACGTTCAACCAAAGCACGAAAACGGTAAAAAATGTCATAAAGATCTTATTTAAGATGCATAGGGTAAAACCATGTAAAATGAGAATAATCATCTACGAAAATAACAAAGTAACGATAACCAGTAGATGACAAAACTAGAGCAGGGCCCTAAATGTTTATATGCACAAGATCCAAAACACGAGAACTAGAAAACTCAACACAAAACAATAGAAAACGATATGACTTGTCAAGTTGACAAGTAGTACATAGCTTAGATCAAATAAAATACTAAAACTAGACCTAGACTCACTAACAGAACAATGATGTAAAACTTGGTGCAAAACCCTGTGATGGGCAGACGATTGTGCCACACAGAAGTAGGAGCACGAACAGATAGAAAAGCATATGGGGATGACCGAGACAATGACAAAGAGTAGAGACCACCCGAACTGTTTCCCTTAAATAGAACTACCTTGGTAACGAGATCCTTCACAACAAAAAGTGAGGTGAAACTCAAAGAACACATGATTATCAGAAGTCAAACGTTGCACATAAAGTAAAGATGCAGACAAAGCAGGAACGTGAAGAACATCTGATAAACAAAACAACCTAGACGGGGAATTAAAAGATGCATGGCCAACACTAGAAATGGGCAAACCTGTACCATTACCGACTCGCAAGGTATCACAAGCAGTATATTCCTCGGAGGCCGAAAGCATAGACAGGTCCGGAGTAGCATGATTAGTAGCCTTGGTATTCGGGAACCAAGTCTGAGAAGCCAACGAAGGACTCGAACTACCAGAGTACCGCTGAAAGCATGAGACGGTCGTGTGCCCCTGGACGTCGCAGATTTGGCATCGGGGAGAACAACGGAAACGGCCACCCTTGCCACGACCGTGCTACTGTTGACCACCACGCGATGAACCACTAATCACCACTACGAGGTTGTTATTGCCATCCACCACGCTGCTGCTGGAAACCTCTAGAATGACGTGAGCTACCACCACCACACTGAGCATAAAACACAATTACAGTGCCCGCTGGAGGAGCTCTAGAACCAGCAGCATGAAAATCCTTCGCACTAATGAACCCCTGGGTGCTAAGAAAATCAGAAAGCTCCTGCAAGGTAATTGGCGAGCCCCTGATAGAAAGCGAAGCAGCCACTGATCGAAATTCAGGACGCAAGCTATGAAACACATACAAGGTTTGCTCATCTAGCGAGACTGGTCAACCGGCAAGAGTAAGCACTTCAACAATAACCTAAGCACGACCCAAAGAGTCATAAACGGATGAGTTGCCCTACCGAAGGTACTGAAGCTGCCCCAACAACCTAAGAGCACGTGCTCGAGAAGAGGATGCCAAAGCCTTCTCAACAAAATCCCATGCATCCTTAGAAGTCTTCCAGCCAACCGCTAGATGCATAACCTCTTTAGATAGGGAAGAAATAATCATAGACAAAATAGCTTGGTCCTGTTGTACCCAGACCAAATACGCCGAATTGACAACTGGAACAATGGAGGACGATACACCATCCTCAGCAACAGACGCAGAGAAAACCGACAGATAGGGATACGTACCATTGACAAAGCTGAGCAAATTCTGGCCACGAAGGAATGATATAAGCTGCGTGCGCGGTGCGCCATAATAAAACACTGCGAGAAGTCAAATTTATCGACACTTACCGTTCTTGGGCTTCATTGCCTCAATTCACATGTTTGAGGGTTTAATTACACTTTTTAAAAGTTTAGGTGGCTAATTAACTTTTGGTGTAAAGTTTAAGGGCCTATTTGACCCTTTTTCCTTTTTTTTATTTAACTTTACAACACTTTTATTAACAGGTGTAGTAGAAAGTCATCCTTATATGTTAATTTTTGTAGTAGTGAAAGGAATTTATCATCACTTAAATTTTCATATATCCATAAAAAAACGCTAGAGTGGTTGTTAAGAGTTGATTTCATTGGTGTAATTAACATAAAGTATATGATCCAACTTTTGCCGAGACCATAGTATGTTTTTAATCTTACAAATTTTCAAAAGAAATTAAAAATTGCTAAAGCAACTAAAAAAAATTAAAATATAATATATATATATATATATATATATATATATATATATATATATATATATATATATATATATATATATATATATATAGATTTTGGATCCGGTGAGGTTACCTTTGTCAGGCGAGGTGGTGAGGCTTGATCTGGTGCGTTTATTTGGGTTTTTGGATGGATTAGATTTGGCTGAATATAATGCCTTGTGCGTGTGATTTATTTGCATGTGGGGGTGTTGTTGTCTTTTTGGTAGTGTCTTAATTAGGGTGTAATAATTAATTAACAGATTTTATGGGCTTGTGCACTACTTAATTATGGTATTGTATCGGGTGTGTGCAATTTGTTTTCCCGTGTGTGCATTTGGCTTCAATTCTTTGTTATGCTGTGTGTGCAATTTGTTTTCCCGTGTGTGCGTTTGGCTTAAATTCTTTGTTATGACGGGTATGATCAATCAGCGGTATGGTTGTGGTTTTTGTTGCATGTTGATTCCGTTATTCAATTTAAAAATTAATGAACAGAAGTTTGCGTTGTGTTATGAAGTTTTTCTGTGTGCATTTTATGTGTTCGGCTTGTGCATTGGGTCACAAATAGGTTGACAAGTTTTCAGGCCAAATATCTCTTATTTGGACTCTCAACTAGAATTGAGGCAAACTTTTACCATATTTTTATAGCTTGGTTTTTGTTTTTTTACGTAAAGCAATTTTGGTATGTATATTTTAATTGTAACATGTTATGATCTATTAACTGTTGGTGTGTTGTTATTTTATATATTTATTTGGTGCTTTTTGTTATTATGGTCTGTGCGATTGGGGTTTACAAGGGGTGTGTTTTTGTTTTTTTTTTTTTTGGGTTTAAAATTTACAATGGATTCTAGTTGGTCTGACGTTTGTTTGGTTTAGTTTTTGGGCTTATGCGTTGTGTTCCAACTTAACGCACTGACTTAACTAAATGGCTGCACAGACAGAACATAACCCATAACACACTTCTATTAAGGTTGCACATACCTCTTTCCGGTTGCACCTTCATTGTTGAGGAGATATCCCACCGCAAAACACTATTGCTGAGTACAAATGTTTAAATACAACTCACACTCTATCAACAATAATTTATAACCGTAAATATATTATTCAACACCATAATTAGTTGATCCTTAGCATGAAATATATTCCAATTTATTCCTAACCATATATAGCTCTAATATTACAATTACTTATACACCATTATGCATAGACTACTACCATAGATGGAAAATAAATCTCTTTCAATAATCTCACCCTTTGATATGTTATGATTTAATGGATGAGATGAGGCCCCATATCTCACCCATCTAAGTGACCTCATGGGATTCGAAGCATATATATATATATATATATATATATATATATATATATATATATATATATATATATATATATATATATATATATATATATATATATATATATATATATATATATATATATATATATATATATATATATATATATATATATATAGGGTTGCATTCACATGCAAACACCCTTAAAATAAAAATATGAGGACAAAATCTAGCCATAGGATGTGTTTAGATGGATGGATTAGATGTATGCTTAGGAAATAAATGCAGGTTCTAATTTTAATGTAAATAAGGGTAATAATGGTAATGCATATACTCAACAGTAAATAAGGAATATATTTAATTTGTATAATAAGCAAGAATTAAGGAGGTTTAAGTATGGTAGGACTATACTACATCCTTGGCAACGCACTCTCCTTCCCGAACGACTTGCGTAGAATTGTTTCCGGCGTGCTCAAATGGAAACGTACACAGACTCCATGAACGGCGACCTATCAAGAAATTTCGATGCCAACCAAGACTCTATGGACAGTGCACATCCAGGTAATCACGCCGTAAAACTGAACAATATTATTGTATCGCATTTGAGTGCTAATGAAGAGTATGCAATACATGAGTATAATTAATTTGGGCTCAAAAGTAGTGCATATTTGTTTCAGTCCGTACTCATCACGGAGGGTTTTGAATATGGTGAATTCAAATATGCAGAATTAGGAGTTATAGAGTGGTTACAACGGGGGAGGTTGGGGGTGCGTTTTGGATTTTAATGCACACACCATTAGTTAAATGTGCACACATGCGATTATATATGATAGTGATAGTGATGAAGATTAGCTGAATTTATTACCATGCTTTCTCTTGAATTAGAAAATAAATGTGCAAATGTATTTTGTGTGCTTTGCTACTTGGTAAGAAGAACCCATTGGAATAATGTGTCTGTTGATTAACGCACTCCAGGACTATAAATTGGTGTTAGAAATGTATTCTATGGGTTGATTAATCTCTATTAAATTAATTGAATTAAATGAACTTGTTATAAATTTTGGGTTAATTTATAGTTCAGGCGTGTGTGGACGGCTTCTTAATCCTGTGGGTATGGAATAATTCATGTGGTTTTGTATTAATAGTTATAGTTGGTGTGTACGCAAAAAATGTGTCAAAAGTCACATAGGTCTTGCGTGCATGGCTTAGTATTTCTATGTGCATAGAATAACACATGTGTGTTTTGAATTAGTAGTGATAATTGTGATGGCCAAAAAAGCACCCCAAAAATGGGACAAGAGTCACATAGTTCTTGTGTGCATGGCTTAGTAATTTTGTATGCATGTAATAAAACCTGTGAATTTTGAATTAGTACTGATAAGTGTGATGGCCAAATAAATGACGCCATTATTACCATTATGTGTGTGCACTAATTATCAAACAATATTAACCGTGCAGATAAAGCTTGTCTTTGTACTATTTACGGGAGTGAACAACTATAAAAGGTGTGTTACATTTGGGGCAGGCCTCATTGTGAGAGAAGATGTGGAGTCATATGAGTGGCTATTAAAAATCTTCAAAACTGCGATGGGGTATACACCAAGATGTATTATTACAGATCAAGACCTCACATTAAAGGTCGCAGTATCAAACATTATGCCAAAAACAAGGCGCCGGTTCTATATTTAGTTCGTATTCATGGTTGAAATTTATTTAGTTGTTCATGCACACAGTTTAACACAAATGTGAAAACATGTATTTATTTACTAAGTCTAGAAGCTAATAGTGAAGTAGTCACTTATGTAAAATTTATTTAGTTATTAGCCATGGTTGAAATTAATTTAGTTGTGCATGCGCACAGTTTACCGTAAATGTGCACACATGTATTTATTTACTAAGTCTTTAAACTAATAGTGAACTAGTCACGCATGTAAAATTTATTTAGTTATTAACCAGGGTTGAAATTCATTTCGTTGAGCATGCACACAGTTTAACGTCAATTTGCACGCATGTATTTATTTACTACGCCTACAAGCTAATAGTGAAGTAGTCACTTCTGTGCAATTTATTTAGTTATTATCCATGGGTGAAATTTATTTAGTTGTTCATGCACACGGTTTACCACAAATGTGCACACATATATTTATTTACTCGGTCTATAAGCTAATAGTGAACTAGTCAGTTATGTAAAATTTATTTAGTTATTATCCATGGTTGAAATTTATTTAGTTGTGCATGCACACAGTTTAATGTCAATGAGCACACATGTATACATTTACTAACCCAACAAGCTAAATAGTGAAGTAGTCACTCGTGCGATATTTATTTAGTTGTGCATGCACACCGTTTAATGTCAATGTGCACACGTATATTTATTTATTAAGCCTAAAAGCTAATAGTGAAGTTGTCACTTCTGTGCACTTCATATAGCTATGCATGCACACAGTTTGGCGCCAAGGTGCACACGCATATTCATTTACACATGAGACCCACCCCATAATGACGCATAGATTTTAATAAACGCATATTTTAAGAGCCTCATTTTGTTACTAATAAATAGACAATCAATTGCGCATAAATAGATCTCTTGGGACATCGTGTGAGTACGTGGGTGCACTCCCACGTAGCAAAAAATTGAGTACATGACCAATTACAAATTGCTCCATCAACCAAATATAGTAACAGTGGTAGTTGTATACCAAAGCAAAAAAGGAAGCCACAACATAGTAAAAATTCCAAACTAAATTTCAATAAATCAAGCACACGAAACACCACTACGGAACCTCCGGGATCGATGACACGAACTGATACGCCCGGGCGATATGTCAGACTTCTGTTGAAAGCTCAAGTCCTTCAAAGTGTTAACCAATATCACAGACTGTGCCCTCATCTTCGCTATAGGATACATAGCATCATCCTCAACGGGGAGTTCATAATCGAGGGCATTCCACAAAGGCTCTTACTGAATCCTGGAAAGGAACGCCCGGGGCGGCGACACAAAGTCACTGTCATCCTCAGATTTTCTCGAAGGACCAGCATCTGAATGGGTGGGCTTGGATTTTTAGCTGCAAAACCAAGCCAACACGCACACGCATATGAGCAAACCACAATCCCGAAAAAAAAAAAAAAAAAAAAAAAAAAAAAAAAAACTAAATCCACATAGAACACATGCAAGCATATGAGCGAACCACAATTCACGAAAAACAAAATTCACACAAAACTAAGAACTTTGCACCCATTCACGCCCAGTAGTACACACAACTTCGTAAAATAAAAAGCTACCAAGTTACACCTTAGAGCACAATCCGAAAATAAACCCAGGACACATTGAGCATCACAGTGCACATATAAAAAAAATAGCAACGCCCCCATTTATTCACATGCGTGCACACAACGAATACAGGAACGCACCAACACTCATGAGCATATGAATCAAACACAATTCCAAAAAATATAAACTAACATAAATAATAAGGATTACACACTGATTGAATCAGAGGTCTCCGACATCGATTTCCTTAGCCATCAAACAGAAGTGACTACTTCACTATTAACATGTATGCTTTGAAAATATTTACACGTGTGCATAGTGGCTTTAGACTGTGTGCATGCACACGTACAAAAATTTCAACCATGGATAACAAGACAATAGATTTTACATAAGAGACTAGTTCACTATTAGCTTGTAGACTTAGTAAATAAATACATGTGTACACATTTGCCTTAACATCCCACTAAAAGCTACACTCACAGTTTCGCAGCTACTACTTTCAGACTCCCACAACTGCTACCCACAAGCAAGAACAACAAATGTAAAAAAGAATACACATATGCATTGGAAGCCACGGATTAACTTGAAATCTTCAAATCTAACGACACATTGATAGGTTACTTTCCACCATTATCGTCATATTCTTTTGTTGCAAATTTCTTTCAACTTAATAAAGTAAGGAACACATTTTCAGAACAGCAAAATAGCTTTATCCGTTATCACCACTGAACATATTACAACTTTATAGAAATGGATGCGCAACAATACATTGTATTCTTCACTAGAGCAACTAGTTTTTTTTTTTTTTTTTAGACAAGTCCAATACCATTTTACTTAACTTTGATTCAATTAGTAACACATATGCTAGTAGCAAGAATAACCAGCAAGAACTACTGAACTACTATCAAGGGAAAGAATTTACTGCAACTAGCCTTCTATTATGCCCTGATTCAAGAGTTTGCTAAAGGCTAAACATGCTTAAAGGAGTTCAATAAGAAGAAAGAAAAATCTAGAAAGCATGAATAAGGAAAAATCAGAAATTGCTAAGTGGTCAATATCGATTGTAATAAGAAACCAACAGATTGATCATAAGAAGATATCAATCATGCCCCGAATTTAGATGCTCATGCTTCTTTCCTGTAAAACCCTTTGTGCCTCAATCTTGATTGAGGCAGATAACAAGTGTTTCTTTCCTCCAAAACCCTTTGTGCCTCAAAGATGGTACAAATCAACACATGGACATGAGAGCAACTAGTTTATCTCAAAATGGAAATAAATATTTGTAAACCAAATTGAACTTCAATTTGTATACAGAAAGCCACCGGTCCCTGTCCTCACACCCCCTACCAGTCCCTGCCCTCACACACCCCCTACTAACACAACCACCTGCATCGACACACACCCCACAAAAGACCCAAAATTGAGGAAAAAGAAAATAAATAAAAATAAAAGTAAAAATAAAAATATAAAAAATCCCTAAATCTGCGATGAACACCAGTCGCCGCCCCAATACCGATGTCCGAACAATGAACACCCGTCGCCGCCCACCCTCCTCACACACAAATCACCTGTGATGGAAAACAACAAGCACAACCACCCACACCCCGGACAAACGACAACGCCCAAAAAACAGACGAAAAAAACACCGAAAAAAAAAAACTGAAAACGACAAAACGGAGCAAATAATACCTTGACCTACACCTCGAGTTAGTGGTCCCCGTCGCTTGGCTCCATTTTGACCCCCACACCATCGTCAGCTATTGATGAAGGCTGCGAATTGAACGGTTGGGAGAAACATCGGCAACAGTACGGTAGAGAGAGACAGAGAAATCAGGAAAGAGAAAATGTGAATTGCTAATTGAATTCCAATCTTAAACCCGATTAATTGCAATGGTAAAAATCCAAAAATACCCCCTCTAACCTAAAAACATGTGCACGGTTAAAAACAATATACATAAATAATTAAATAAATCCTATCCATCAAATTACAAAATCTAACGATCATAATCAATCCTCACGTTATATATATATATATATATATATATATATATATATATATATATATATATATATATATATATACATATATACTTACTTGACACCAAATTCGTTATTGATTTTTTTAACAATATTATGTCTCAAAATAGTTTCGTTCTTCTTCTCTTTTTTTTAATAATAAATATAGTATGGTTATTTTGTTATAATATAGGTCTGCCCCAATAATTCAATTGAGATTTATATTTATTAGATTAGAAGAATTGAATTATCCAATTTAACTAATTTTGACAATTAAGAAAGCGACAAAACAGTCAATCTCAAAACGCCTGTTAAGCATAATATTTCTCCAACACCCAGCAAATCATGGTGTCAATTTGAAAGGTGGTGTAGGCGTCAATCCGGATTAGACTGGGCTATTGTATATGGTTTTGCTAACGAGTACTTAGTACATAATACTCTCATATCTTGCTCTCTAAATTTTACCCTGTAATTTAGTAAGCTCTGATAAACTATTTTTTCATGTGATCTTAATACAAGTGTGGTAATCAAGATTTTGTGTGTAGGATTATAAGCAGGAAATATAGAGTGAGAGTACACATAATATTTTCTTTTGCTAACAGGTTAACACGATAATAACACAAATACGATAAAGTTAAAAACAAACACGATCAATTGAATCCAACAATAATAATAATTTTTTTTTTTAAATACTCATGATTCTTTAAGATGTAGTATTTGTTCTATATATACTTTTTCAATCATTTTCAGTCCCAATAATTAATTTCTCTACCATTGAGTTTGATCATGTGACCACTCATTTAAAATAATAACAAATGTGTCATCACACTACATGGTAATTGACAAATAGTAAAGATATTTAATTTATAGCATAACATAATATTCATAAAATGATAAAACAATATAATAATATCTAAATATCATAAATAATGCTAACACTAATTGGCTAAAGAGGTTATTAAAGGCTTAAGCAGGTTGACTCGTTAAGCAGCAAAGTTTAATAGATTAATAACTCGTTAATGATTCAAAATATACATTAAAAGTCAAACACTACTCCATTATTTTTACTAGTAATTCACATGCGCGATGCACGAGAAAAAATTATAATATTATAAATATAAATAAAAAATAGAAAAAATAAAAATATTTTAAATTGTTTAATGTAATAATATTTTTTAGCTTCCATTGGTCAAGTATTTATTATTTTTATAGAATACAAAATTAAAATTAAAATTTTGTATTGTTAATATAATCTCTAATGCATCTCCAATATAAAAATTCTTTACATTCAAATTCATCAATTGATTATATTCGCTACATTGTCCGTACAATGTCTTTATTAAAAAAAAAATTATTCATTATTATTAAATTAATTAAGAGAAATAATTTTATTAGTTATATTGTCTTTATATTTCTCCAATGTAAAAATTCTTTACATTCAAATTCATCAATTGATTATTCATTACATTGTCTATTATCTTTTTTGTGCACTATATTTTAATTAAATATCAAAGTTATAATACAAAATAATGCTATATATTTATTTACCAAGTATTTTATTAATACCATGAAAAAATTAAAAAAAAATATAATTAATAAAGTCAATCATATTAACTACGGGATTTGTTGACAAAGAGAGTATTGAAATCACACAACAAATTGAAGTGGGAAACTACCTCGCAACATCCTTGTTTGATAATCAGCAGTTAGCTCTTCAATATTAGTATATATTTAATATTTTATGCCCTAATTTTTATTTGCTCTCCCTTATGTCTCGTATTTGGTTTCAACCATACCAATACAATTATAATATTGATAATTATAATCAATCTTGACTATATGTCTATATTATCATACATTTGTAAACTTAGAATTACCTATTTAAATACGCAAATTCAACATTCAATTATCTATGCATGAACAATTACAATATAATCTTTCCTTAATATACTTTAAAGTACTTATTAAAAAAAAAAAAAAAAAAAAAAAACATTGGGCATTATCCCAATCGCGCAATGCGCGTAAAAAACTAGTATTCAAATAAACTTATAGAGAATTTACATAATTACATTGATTTATTCTTAATTGTATTTCATCTATATTATAATTTTCACAATACAAATAATAACTAATAAGATAATTACATTTAGAAAGCAAATTTCAAATTTTGTATGAGTAAATTTAAACTCTAATTAAACACATTTTTTATATGATTATATAATATATTCTTTATGCACATGACATTTCATAAACCCAAATGTCATTCTATATGCCCAAGACTACTTTTTTTGTGGAGATAATTCAAATAGATTTTTTTTCTTTTAAAAGTCCTAAGTTTAGAAATCCAAAAAAACATTTAAAGACCCATACGATATATACATTTATATATTTAAATTTTTATTTATGGCTCAAATAATTTTTTTTTTTAAATTCTGAAGTCCAATAAATGACCCACGGCCCGCACCATTTGTTTTCTTCATCCCTTCTCGCTTCTGCCCTTTCTTTGAAGCATTTGAGAAGATAGAAAAGTACACTCCACAATCTCTACTTGTAGGTGGTTCCTTAATGTTTGGCTCCGCTTTTCTGCCACTTTCCATGATTCTTCTCTTTTGTTTACTCTTTTTTTTGGTAGGTGTGATTGTTAGAGCCTCCTCTACATTCTACCGTCTTTTGTCTCCTCCGCCGCCATGGCCATGAAAATACACAAATGGTAGGACAAATTGCTGCAGTTTACGCTCACATGGATTTGATCTGGGATTTTTATAGGAGAAAAATTATATGTAGAGGCTTGCATTAATTGCACTGTTTCGGATATCGAATAGGCTTTCATCGAAAATTTAATTAATATTGTAATCCCAAGAAGCACCATAAATAACAAAATCATACTCCGTATCAAATATACTTTCATTGTAAAACCAGAGATTTAATTAACATTGCATCGTTTCATATTTTCTATTAATCGGAAATCGAAATTCTTAATCATAATATCATAACATTTAATAACTCCATTAATTCAATAAATGTAATACTTTGTTATAAATAGTTATTTTATTTTTCAAATATTGTGTTTTTTTTTTTTAATAATAAAGAATGTTGTAGCATTAATTGTAACATTAATTACTTCCCAAACCATATAGTTTTATTATAGTTAAGATGTCTGATTTCACATTTTGTTAACTAGTCATGTCGCAAATTATCATCTATAACCTAGAATGTATTCTCTATACTAATTATAGCTAGATTATAAAATTCTGAACATGTATAAATAAGAGGTCTAAACAATTCACTAGTAGTCCTCACTAGAAATAATAAGGTTGCATTTAATTTAATTGTTTAGTTTTCTATTCTTCAGTTGTGTTTTTCAAGTTGGATAAATGTACAAATCAACACATTTTTTTGTTTCAATTTTTCTAATTTTTCATTTATAAGTTGACCCGTTAGTAAACATACTTAGCAACTCTATCAAAGTGACCATAAGCGATATACTTGAATTTTAATTAGATTTAATCCACTGATCAATACGTACAGAAAAATAAGAATTAATAATCAATATACTCATATACTCATCAATTAGCATTCAAAAAAAAATATACTCATCAATTATAGTGATTTTTTTATTTAAATCTTAAATGATTTTTTGTGTTTAATTAGATTCTGGATTTAAATGATTTTTATCTAATTGGGTCCTTTGCCTCTGTTAGTTGTTAGAATCAAGGACTAAATCGAGAAAAATCACTATAGTCGAGAACTAAATTGGATAAAATCACTAGAGTCAATAATTAAATTAGGTAAAATCACTATAGTCGAGGACTAAATTGGATATTAATAGAGGGGAAATTATTAACATATCCTAACAAATGACATATTTAGGTAAAATCATCGAAATCTAAGATCCAATTAAGCACAAAAAGTCATTTAGGACTAAAGCGACAAAAATCACTGTAAAAGTTAGTACACATTAAAACCTTGTATTGGTTAATTTATTCATCAAATAAAGAGGATTAGTTTAGACAAGCTTTTGGACTGTTTCCTATCCTAAAGACCTTATTTATCTAATGGTTCATAATCAGTGGATGTATATTTGAAAAGAGGAAGTCAACAAAATAATTATGTGGTTGAAGTTAATTATTTGGAAAGAGGAAGTCAGCAGAGTTATTATATGGGTGAAGCTAATTAGAAGGAAGAATTTTATTATGAGTGGTTGTGGTTTATTTGTTTTAAATGGATGGCTGTTTATTTGGGGAAGTCTGTTGGAATGAAGATGGATATAAAAGGAAGACTTCTCATTTTGGAAAGTTACGAATTCTTACAAGCTGAATTGAGAGAGTTGAGATTCTACATATTGCTATCTTCTAAATCTGGTTGTTATAATTAATTTGTATGGGAATTCTGTTGAGGCGTTGAGCTACACTATCTGTACCTAGGTTAGCTGAAGCTTCTCTTGAAGATCTTCACGTTCAGTCCTGAGTGGATGTTAGGAAGGTTGTAGTGGTAGTAAAGGTTGATAGCCTAATATACTGACCTCTTGTAAAACTCTTCGGTGAACATCTATAGTGGATTGGGCAGACGTGGGTTGCCCCGCAAACGTAGGAGAAAGTTTCGAACTGCGTAATCAAAGTGTACTTGATTTATTTCTGCATTTATTTTTCATTATTTATTATTGCTAAATAACAAAAATTAATCGATCTGGATTAACTTAATTTAAAATCAAGTAGAACTTTAAGTTTCATTTTTGTTCAAGCTACGTGGCACAATTTCAATCACCATAGTCAATGCTAAATTTGGTATTAACTCAGAAAAATAATGAGGGGCTACCTTGTGCGCAATGAGCAAAAGTTAAGTCTCTGTTGATCAGTTGAGTCTCCATGATTTACCCCTCCACAATCTTGTCGAGTCGAGGTGTGGGGCGCCTAGGGTGGACAATTCCACCTTTTGCCACTAGAAAAATATTTTTTTCTCACAAATAGGTCAGTTGATTCTCGTGTGACAGATTGCACCAAGGAAGCATGACCTCTTGTGTAGGTGGTTCCTTCTGGGAACCAGATACTGGTCCTCCTACCTAAGTGTTGAGCATATATATAATATATAAAGACAAATGTGCAGCTAAACTATCATATTAGGTTTTTGGTTGAGATGAAATGTGTGCTTCAATTTGTTAACAGAATCCACCATGCCAAAGGTCATGGGTTCGAATTGCAACTGTTTATATTGTTTCTAGGGTCTCAATCGGGCCAACCCGCTCGATTTCGGGTTAGTCCTGTCAGGTTAATTGATTTTTATTTTTATTTATTTAGGGCGACTGTGTATATTATTTCTAGGATCTCAATCGGGCCAACCCCGCTCGATTTCGAGTTAGTCCTGTCAGGTTAATTGATTTTTATTTTTATTTTTTTGGTTGAGTTGGCCCTAACCCTAAACCTCAGGCTGTCAGGCTTATCAAGACGAGTTGAACCACTAAACTAAAATTGAAAATTGAGAGTGGGTACCAACATTCTATGGAGAAAGATGTGTTTTGAAAACTCCACCATGACATTGACGAGTCGAAATTTATTTCATGACATGTAATGATACAAGCCACCTTATAAATTCACTATATAACATTCTGCGGGCTAATCCATTTGATTTTGGTTTTAAGCTATCCCTATCGAGATTATGGATGTCGCTTATTAATACGGGCTAATCGTTGTTTTTTTTTCACCCTAAAACTTTGGGCTATTGAGTTTATCGAGAATATTCAACTAAAACTTTTGACATTTTCAAATTATCATTTTAAACTTTTAATTTTAATAAATTAACACATTTATACAAATAAATATAAACTTATACATCATTCAATAAATTTAAATCTCCAGTTCTGAATTCCAACCTAAAATAATTAAATATAAACTTATACATCATTCAATCAATTTAAATCTCCAGTTCTAAATTCCAACCTAAAATAATTAATATACGTACAGTATATCTTAATATTTAAGGAAGGGGGACACTTTATTTGCCACAACTAAGGTTTGAACTTTACACTTCCCACTTAGGAGAGCAACCCAATACCAATGAACTACAAGCCACTTAGTGGTATATCTTAATATTTATAATAAGTTTCTAATTTTTCATTATTTAAAAGTTTAATAAAAATACTAAAGATGTTCATATCTATCCATAAACTACATATATGTTGAGTTCCACGGCACTTCAATAACAAATAATAACATTAAGTGACTCAAGCTATTGTAAATAAATTTTGGATTTTGGACTAACTCGTTTGAATCACTAAACTTATAAGTTTTGAACTTATTTGGTTAAAATATTTCAAACCTAACTTTAAAAGTTTTTTATTTTATTAGAATTGACATTCCTAAAGGGTTTGATTTTAACCTAAGGGTCCGTTTGGAAAGTAGGAAAATGACTTCTGGAAAATGTTTTCCGGAAAATGAGTCATTTTTTGGAAAACATTTTCCTTTTCAGTGTTTGGTTGCATTCTGAAAAACTGTTTTTTTGTGTTTGGTTCATTTTCTGGAAAATGAGTAGAATTGTATAATTAAACATTTTAATTATTTTATTTAGAATATTACAACATGTATAATAATATATAATAATATAATAATAATTTTAAATAAGATAAAAAATAACTAATAATATATCAAAAATATTATGGTGGTGGTGGTAGTGTAGTGGTAGTGGTGTTATTTGTTATATAATAATAATAATAATAATAATAATAATAATAATAATAATAATAATAATAATAATAATAACTGGTGGTGGCAGTGGTGGTGGCGGTGGTTGCGGTGGTATGGTGGTGGTGGTGGTAGCGGCGACGGTGGTTGCTGTGGTATGGTCGTGGTGGCGGTGGTGTGATGGTGGTGGTGTGGTGGTGGTGGCGGTGGTTGCGGTGGTATGGTGGTAGTGGCGGCGGCAATGGTATGGTGGTGGTGGTGGCAGCGATGGTGGTTGCGGTGGTATGGTGGTAGTGGCGGCAGCGGTGGTGGTAGTGGTGGTGGTGTGATGGTGGTGGTGGTGGCGGCGACGGGGGTTGTGGTGGTATGGTGGTGGTGCTGGCGGCGGCAGTGGTAGTGGTGGTGGTGTGATGGTGGTGGTGTGGTGGCGGTGGTATGGTGGTGGTGGTGGTGGTATGGTGTTGGTGGTGGTAGTGGTTGTGGTGGTATGGTGTTGGTGGTGGTAGTGGTGATGGAGTGATGGTGGTGGTGTGGTGGTGTGGTGGCTGTGGTTGCGGTGGTATAGTGGTGGTGGCGGCGGCAGTAGTGGTGGTGGCGGCGGTAGTGAGGTGGTGGTCGTATGGTGTTGATGATGTTGGTGGTGGTGTGATGTTGGTGTAAAAGTTGAAAAATGACTTCCCCCAAAAAAAGGGGAAGTCATTTTCCTCCAAAACAAGCCTATTTTCCAAAGTCAACAGAAAATGATTTCCGTTGACTTGATTTTCCAGGCACATCCAAACAATGAAAACTTGGAAAATGATTTCCAGAACTTATTTTCCAGGTTTCCAAACACACCCTAACTTAAAAGTTTCTAATTTATGGAATAAGGTTCAAATTGGCCACTGAACGTAACCTGAAAATGCAATTAGGCCACTGAACAGTCCAAATATGTGCAATTTCACCTGATAGCAGGTTACCCTCAATTTTAGCAGATTATCTACTTACGTGGCAGCTGAGTTGGCATTGTTAATAAATTTTAATTAATTTTTAATAAATTTTAATAATAACTTTTTATTAAAAAAATTTTTTAAAAAATAAAAACGACTTTATTTTATTTTTTATTTAATTTTTTCCAATTTTTTATAAAATTTATTATTAAAATTAATTATTAACAATTATTTAAAAATTATTAAAAATGCCAACTAAGGTGCCACGTAAGCAGGTAACCTGCTAAAATTGATGGTAACCTGCTATCCGGTAAAATTGCATACGTTTGGAGAGTTCAGTGGCCTAATTGCACATTTTTTGAGTGTTCAATGGCCTAATTGCACTTTTTTTTTCGTTCAGTGACCTAATTGCATTTTCAAGTTACGTTCAGTGGCCAATTTGAACCTTATTCCTTAAAATTAACATTCCTAAAGGATTGTTTGATTGGATGTAGTTGCAATTCAATTACAACACAATTTTTTGACCACCGAATTACAGTGTTTGGTTTGAGAAAATTACGATTCCACCGAATTGCAATTCCCTCATTTTGTTGAATTGCAATTCATAATCTCCCCCATATAAATTGCAATTCAATGGGAAAAGGTAAAGGAAAAAGGAAGAAAAAAGACATTTTTACCCTTGATTATTATTAGTATTATTATTACACAAAAGCATTTTAATCTTTATACAACTTCTTCCCTTCTTATTTTCTTATTCATCAATACTAAACAATGTAATTTGAATTCTTATATTGCCCCTTAATTCCTTCCTTCTAACCAAACTTCCTATAACTATTTCATTAACAACATTTAGCTAGGAAACCTAATTAATGAAAAAGTAAAAAAAAAAAAAAAAAGTAATAATAATAATGTTCCACCGCCAAGGAGTAGGGGGCTGGTGACAGAGTAATGGTGCTAGCGCCCGACCCGGGTTGTCAACAGGCACCTGACCCGGCGCTCCGTGAAAACCTAACGGGCAAAACTCTAATGGGCAGAAGTCATTTAGTACCCCGCTCATTCAAGACAAGGAAATAATGCATCAGCTTCTCATTATAATGTAGTTGTTACGTACCGCCTCAATCTATTTTCACTCTATTCTTTTTCCACCAAATCATAAGTCTTTTGTCCCTTAATTCCTTTATTCTAACCAAACGTCTTATAACTATTTCATTAACAAGATTTAGCTAGGAAACCTAATGAATGAAAATGTATTAAAAAAAAAATAATAATAATAATAACAATAATAATAATAATAATAATAATAATAATAATAATCTATACTATATATAAAAACAAAATCCTTAAATTTTAACTTCCCGCTCAATTCCTAAAAAATCTCTCTTCCTAATAAAATATATTGATTTCTACTTTCCCATTCGTACAATAATTCTGCGTTAAAATTCTGTTCTAATATTATAAAATAGTGTAATACAATCTATACTATATATAAAAAAAAATCCTTAAATTTTAACTTCCCGCCCAATTCCTAAAATATCTCTCTTCCTAATAAAATATATTGATTTCTACTATCCCATTCGTACAATAATTCTGCGTAAAAATTCAGTTCTAATATTATAAAATAGTGTAATACAATCTATCTATACTATATATAAAAACAAAATCCTGAAATTTTTACTTCCTGTGCAATTCCTAAAAAATCTCTCTTCCTAATAAAATATATTGATTTCTACTTTCCCATTCGTACAATAATTCTGCATTAAAAATTTATTATAATATTATAAAATAGTGTAATACAATCTATATCTATACTATATATAAAAACAAAATCCTAAAATTTTAACTTCCCGCTCAATTCCTAAAAAATCTCTCTTCCCAATAAAATATATTGATTTCTACTTTCCCATTCGTACAATAATTCTGGGTAAAAATTCTATTCTAAAATTATAAAATAGTGTAATACAATTCTCTTTGCACATCTAATCTATACTATATATAAAAACAAAATCCTGAAATTTTAACTTACCGCCCAATTCTTAAAAAATCTCTCTTCCCAATAAAATATATTGATTTCTACTTTCCCATTCGTACAATAATTTTGGGTAAAATATTCTATTCTAAAATTATAAAATAGTGTAATACAATTCTCTTTGCACATCTAATCTATACTATATATAAAAACAAAATCCTGAAATTTTAACTTCCCGCCCAATTCCTAAAAAATCTCTCTTCCCAATAAAATATATTGATTTCTACTTTCCCATTCGTACAATAATTCTGGGTAAAAATTCTATTCTAAAATTATAAAATAGTGTAATACAATTCTCTTTGCACATCTAATCTATACTATATATAAAAACAAAATCCTAAAATCTTAACTTCCCGCCCAATTCCTAAAAAATCTCTCTTCCTAATGAAATATATTGATTTCTACTCTCCCATTCGTACAATAATTCAGTTAAAGCTGTGAAGTGTCAAAAGTTCGGCAATGCATAACTTTTGACTCGGTTGTCTGTTTTGGACAGATGTTTTTTTGAAATTGTGTATTTTTTCGAGATATATCCACCGCAAACTGCCGCAGGCGGTTTGCCCACCAATTTCTTAAAAAAATGCTTTATTAAATAGTTTATAAGAAAAAACTATGAGAACCTTATGTTTTATTAAATAATTTTTAAATTTTTTAATTAAAAAAATTGTCTCGTGCATTTTTTAATAATCTCTCTTTATAATTGGTCAAATTATTTAATTATGATAAATTAGGAATAATTAATGATGGTAATAGAAATCCTATAAGCGACCTCTGGTGAAATTAACTCTTAAAATAATTATATATCAATTTAAATATTCTTAGTATATTACAACAATTCCATTCCGTGCATCGCACGAGTAAAAATACTAGTAATAATAATAATAAAATGTTCCACACTTCCACCGCCAAGGAGTCGGGGAAACTCTAGTAGTCTAGTGCAGTCGGTTAAAAAGAAAAACAAAAATTTTAACCCGGAGGTCCAATTAAAGCCGCAAGACTAAAGCAACGAAACTGTCACGAATATTGGTCACAGACCATACAAAACCAACCACAACACGCCACGGCAACAAAACAACATTAAAGAGTACACGTGTCTCGACCACGTACTACCTTCTTATCTGTAATTAATACAGTTGTCAGTTTAGGTGCTCTCATTATTTTAAGTTTTAACCGCAGTGGAAATGTCGAACTAAGTAAACCACGGTTAAAACTTAACGTGACCATGGTTAACCCCCACTACCTGGGCAGTTTATATATCAACTGATGATCAGCGGATTGAGCCCAACAAAAACCACACCAGAAAAAAAGGATGATGATCGGAGAGAGAAATCTCCCTAATCCAACGGTCCTTGTTCCACCATGGCTCTCAGATGATCCGACGGCTAATATTCACTTTGTTTCTAGCCCCGGCGGTAATGCGAATTTTAGCGACGATGTGTCGCAGTTCCTCCAAAACGATGCCGTTTTACAGGCGCTTCAGCGTTATCTGCCGTCGAACGACGCCGCGGCGGCGGTGATGATGGGAGAGTTTGAGTCCGATAACGACAAGGACGTTGAGTTTCCGGTGGACGCGTATGCATGCGATAATTTCCGCATGTACGATTTCAAGGTGAGGAAATGCGCGCGTGGGCGGTCGCATGACTGGACGGAGTGTCCCTTCGCTCATCCTGGGGAGAAGGCTCGCCGGAGGGACCCGCGCAAGTACAGATATTCCGGCGCGGCGTGTCCGGATTTCCGGAAGGGGAACTGCCGGAAGGGGGACTTGTGTGAGTTCGCGCACGGCGTGTTTGAGTGCTGGCTCCACCCGGCGCGTTACCGGACACAGCCGTGTAAGGACGGGGTGAACTGCAAGAGAAGGGTGTGTTTCTTCGCCCACTCGCCGGAGCAGCTCCGGGTCCTCAGTCCTCGGGCCGACGGCTACGGTTTCTCCGACGCCTCCTGCGCTAAAACTCTGCATTTCGTTCCCTCGTCGTCGCCGGAGTCGGGCTCGCCGCCTTCCGAGTCGCCGCCGATGTCCCCGATGAACTCGATGGTGGCTTCTCTGCGGCAGCTGCAGCTGAACAAGGTGAAATCCATGCCGGCGTCTTCTTGGAGCGTGCATATGCTCGGGTCCCCACGGCTGACCCGATCCGCCGGGTTCTGCAGCTTACCCACAACGCCGACCCGATCTCTCAGCAGACCCGGAGTGTGCAACTTCGATCTGTGCGAGGAAGAAGAAGAAGAAGAAGTTCCCATGGAGAGGGTGGAGTCAGGAAGAGATTTAAGGGCGAAAATGCTTGAGAAGTTGAGCAAGGAGAATCCATTGGATGCAGTAGAAGCGGGTTCAAACCCGACCCATAACCCGTCCTATGCCCCAAGCCCGGATCTCGGATGGGTCTCGGACCTGATCCAGTAAATCATCAACTTTGACGATCTGACTCATTTATTTATGATATGATTCTGGCTGGGGAGTAAGTGATTTTTGCTCTTTTTTTCTACCCTCACTATATGTAAATATTATTATAAATTTGGGGAAAATGGGTTGAATCCAGGAAAACAAGCTAAAAAAAAAAAGAGAAATTTTGTAAATATAATTAAGTAGTAGGATAAGATAATCGAGGATGAAAGCTTAAATTCACTTCTTCTGTGGATTTTCATTTAAAATAGTAATAATAATTAGGAAGTGGTAGCAGAAGACTGGGATTTCATGTTCCTTTTTTGGCAATTTCAAGGTTGTCTCTATTATTATTATTATTATTATTATTATTATTATTATTATTACAGTGGAGGAGTAGTACTGAAGACTATTCTAGATATGTGATCTTTTTTGTCGATGTAATTCATGTAAATATATATGCCACTGGGGTTATATATTGAATGATGTGTTATTTATTTTCCAGTATTTCGATTTACCTCGTTATATAATTTTCAGTTTATTATTTTAGAATTGAATGAGACATACAATTATGTCAGTGAAGAATTTTTTGTTTTTTTGTTTTTTTTTTTAAATGAAATAATTGTGGAAAAATATCAAATAACCTTATCTCCTCAAGGACACAACCCAGAGTCAAAATTGGCATTAAAAAAAAAAAAAAATTCTAAGAATAGGTCTCTGATGTGATTTTTTAAATTTGGTACTCGTCTTTTAGTTTAGATGAAATAAATTCGTGATTATTAAAATTGCTTCACAATTGGTCTTTCTGTTAACTAAAAGTTTAGTTAAATAAACGTTAATGAAAGATTAAAAGAGTCATTTCCTATGTTAGTTTCGTCTTAAACCTCCATAGATTCACCATTTCTTCTCCTGTCGGACCCATTTATATATCGTTTTAATTTATTCTACTATCCCTTTTCATGGCCATCCCGTCTTAACTAAAAACACTACTACCCTTTCTCTAATCCCCGCCGGCCGCCCTATTTGCAGAGTGCTACAGTGCCGCACTTCAATAACAAATTAACAATCTAAAATTTCAAATTCACACTCACGGTTACAGTGCCCTCACATGGCTTTAGATGGAACAAATTGAAGCCTTTACAATCCAAAATTTCAAATACAGTAGATTTTAATCCAAGAATCAAGATGGGCTTGGCTTCATTGTCGCCTGTCAAATTTGGCCGAGTTTGAAGAGCAACAGATCACATACACAGATTCAAAATTTATGAACATAAAGTTGTGAACATAATTATGAACATATAGTTCTGTAATTATGAATATAGAGATTCAATAATTGTGAATATGAAGTTAAAAAATTATGAATATATAGCTTTATAATTATGAAGATATAGTTCAATAATTATGAACATAGAGTTTTGTAATTGTGAATATAGAGTTCAATAATTATGAAGATGAAGTTAAATAATTATGAATATATAGCTTTATAATTATGAACATATAGTTCAATAATTATGAACATAAAACTGTGTCCACATTGCAAGGTGGACACAGTTCCACGGCATAACGATTGAATAAAGTGGCGTACATACTTTTCATTCACAATAATGAAATCATTGTTTTTTTAAAAAAAATTTCCATTCGTTGTTGACACAAATTGTTTTGAGAGCTTATCAATGACAATTGCTGTCAATAGATGATGATAATAAATAATTCAAAATAGGACAAATGACACTTTTTCCCCCTGTATTGTTTACATATAACATATTTTTTCCTTATGTTGTTTATGTAACCACTTTATCCCCCTCAATTGTTTTGGAAGTGGCTATTTTCCCCCCTCTCCGTTAAATAAGTGTTAGGGCTGTTAAATATGAGGGTAAAGATGACATTTCACTTATTATTATTATTATTATTATTATTATTATTATTATTATTATTATTAAAATATAATAAACTATGTTAACATTTCTTTAAATTAATACTCCGTATAATTTAACTTTTTTTATTTTTAATTTATTAAAAATATTATTAAACACAAAAAAAATTAATTTAACAATTTAAAAAATTAACAAAAGTAACTAAAAAAGAGTTAAATTAATTAATAAATTATAAATAAGATAAGTAAGATGAGACAGAGAAAATAAGCACTATCATAAAAAAAAACAAAATATGATTTAAGCACATAATAATAATAATAATAATAATAATAATAATAATAATAATAATAATAATAATAATAATAATAATAATAATAATAATAAGTGAAATGTCATTTTTACCCTCATATTTAACAGCCCTAACACTTATTTAACAGAGAGGGGGGAAAATAGCCACTTCAAAAACAATTAAGGGGAATAAAGTGGTTACATAAACAACACAAGGGGAAAATATGCTATATGTAAACAACACAGGGGGAAAAAGTGTCATTTTCCCTTCAAAATATAAGGTTACAATAGATATTGTTATAATAATATAGTAAAAATTAACTTACAAATTTCTTTAGAAGTTTTCATGCATTGATAAAAGCATAATTGAAATATTAAGTTTTGTTCTCAATAATCAAAAGAAGATTAATTAAACGAAAAAAAAAAATTGAACTTAAATTTATTATTTTTTAATGAAAAAAAATCAAATGATTATCAAAGTTCCTGATTTATAATCATTGAATGCTATGTATTTAGTCGGGCTAATTATTTGACCAAAGTTTATGTTAAATTTTATACTTTATTTTTTAATACATTTTAATATATTCGTAGTATATGTTTAACAATTATGCTAACTCTAATTGGAATGAGGTTAGAACCTAAGACCTTTCTTATAGAAATTAATGAGTAAGTTAAGAATAATAAATAGTTAACGGAATATTCTGTTAATAAAGTTTATACTAACGAAATTTAAGGTTATTTAAGGAAAGAAAATAATATAATAAAGGGTAAATAAGGAAAATCATTAAAAATACTAAAATCAAAATACTATGAACCATTCATTTTAAGAAACAAGTAGTACCGACATTTTTTTTTATTCCAGTTAAGGGCTTAACATTATTGGCTCTTATTATAATTGTAGATTGTAGATTGTAGATTGTAGATGTAGATTTTTAAAATTTTTTGTAGTAGGTTGTAAATCACAAAAGTTAATACGGAAAAAATTATATTAAAAAGTTATTGTGTGACGAATTGAACTATGTACAAATTAAATTTGTGATTTTGTAAGAATAATAATTCGTATGTTATAAATCTATATATATATATATATATATATATATATATATATATATATATATATATATATAAGTAAAATCCTCCTAACAAATTTTTCCCCCAAAATTTAAGGGCATTTATGTACATTCATATATATATTCGGTTTATGGAAGGAATAATTTTTTTTTTTATTATTTTCCCCCCAAAATAGGGGTTTTTTTTTTTTTTTTTAATGCTACTGGCTCTATTAGAATGTAGTATATATATTCATATACTTTCTCAACCTATTGAAACACAAAGAACCAATAACGCCTCCGCTGAGGCTCGAACTCACAACCTTCCAAATGAAAGTCCAACCCGGGTACAATTAGACCACATAGTCCTGGTATGGAAAGAATAATTTGGTCATTAATAAATCTTATTTATTTGGAAATTAAGTAAATTGTATTAATTGGTAATATTGTGTACTTATGGTAGAATAATAATATATTATGTATGCTATTGTATTTATATATACACATGCCACACGAATATGCTGAAGTATATTGGATTTGAATAGCTCAGTGTTCAATATTTTAGGCTCATCCAATTGCCTAATAATTTAAATAACAATGAAAATTTAACGTAAATTGAAAGTTTTTACCTTTCTTGAGATCTCTTACCATTTTATAATTTCAATACTAAGCCATTTTGATCTCATTCATTGTGTATAAATACACCTTATATCACCATACACAACTCATCAACTTCACAATCCCAACTAAGATTAATTTATTTTTTTTTGAAAGCCAACAACCTTAAATTGCATTAGCCATTCCAGGCTCAAGAAAAGCGGGAGGAATATCCCTCCAAAGAGAAAAGAGGCAGATACATGCTTAGCCATAACATGGGCAGCCTATATAGCATCCCTGCGCACATGAATTACTGCTGATCTAGACATTTGATCTAATAAACGATTACAAGCTTGCAAAACAAAACCAAAATAAGTCCGGAACGAACTAGCATGCTTTAGACTGGAAACCAAGACAAGACTGTCATTGTAAACTGAAACCCTTGAGTAGCCATTATTCCTCAGCCAAGATAGTGCCTCACACAAAACCATTGCTTCCGCCAAGAGGGGGTCATAAGGGCAATTAAGAGGTCCATTCCCTGCCGCCACAAAGATTCCATCCTTCTCCTGCACTACGAATCCATAAGCCGGCACATGATTCGGACCATGGAAGCCCGCATCCACACGACATAACACGCCATCATCAACTACAGGAGCCGGATCCGGGGCCACACACAGCACACGTGAGGTGATGCGTTGCTGTTCAGCTGCTGTCCAAGAAGCCCACTTTGCCGTGAACCTCCTGACCACCACCATAGGCAACGGCAGACAGCCATCCCAAACCGCCTCATTCCTGGCTGACAAAACATCATATAACAAACCACATATCCTCCCTTGTGCCTCTGAGCTATAAGTGGCCATATTGCCAAGCCATTGTTCTGTCCACTGCCTAAAATTCCTGCCACCAAAGGAAGGAATTAGCAGATGAGATAAATTCCACACTTGTGTAGCATAAGGACAAGAACATAAAACATGCATAATATTTTCCTCCTCAAAGCCACAAGCTGGGCAAATATTAACCAAATCCACCCTCCTATTTATCAAGTTATCGAGAGTAGGCAAGATGTCAGGCAGAGCTCTCCATAAGAAAATTCTCCATCTAGGGGGGACCTGTAAACTCCATAAATAACGCCACACAGGCAAACACGGGCCATATATCTCACCCAACCTTCTGTATCCATCCCTAACCGAGTAGCAACCCCTTAGATCCCTGTCCCAAAACCAAACATCATCACATTCCACATTAACAGGGAGCTGCTTAATCAACAAAATATCACGTGGGGCAAACAACTCATGTAACAAATCATCATTCCACCCATTGGTGGCACTATCAAATAAGTCTGAAACCAGAAGCTCCTGGCCCAGGTTTGGGTGAGTCGAGACTACATAGGGATCAACAGCATCAGGCAGCCAAGGATGATTCAAAACCCCAGTGGCCCTTCCATTGCCTATCCTCCGCCTGCAACCAGATCTGAGCAACGCCTGACCTGCGTAAATACTTCTCCAAGCATAACTCGGGTTACGACCAATCGTGGCTTCATAAAACGAGGAAGTAGGATAATACCTGGCTTTGAACACACGAGTCACAAGGGACTCCGGATTTGTTAATAGTCGCCACCCCTGCTTGGCCAACAGAGCAACATTAAACTCATGCAAACGCTTAAAACCCATGCCCCCAAACCTCTTAGGCACACACATACGATCCCAGGACATCCAGTGAATACTGCCCTGTGAGCCTCTTTGGCCCCACCAATACCTGTTCATTAACTTCTCCAAAGCATTGCACAAAGATAAAGGTAGCAAATAAATGCTCATAGTGTAGGTAGGCATTGCCTGGGTTACACTCTTTAAAAGCACCTCCTTCCCTGCTTTGGATAACAGTCTCTTGTTCCACGAGCCAAACCTTTGCCTCAATTTCTGCCCTACATATGCGAAAACTGCACTTCTATTGCGACCTACCACAGAAGGCAATCCCAGATATTTGCCAAAATCATCAGCTTGGCCCAGCCCCAATGTATTCGCAACCAGATCACTCATCTCCACCTGTGTGTTACGACTAAACGTTATGCTTGACTTCTGAAAATTAACCGCCTGCCCAGAATAGGCCTCATATACTCCCAGGCACTTCTTCACCTCCAGTGCTTCCTGTAGATTAGCTTTAAAGAACAGCAGACTATCATCTGCAAAAAATAAATGCGAAATAGAAGGTGCCCCCTTAGCCACTCTACAACCATGCAAAAGCCCTTTTGTCTGAGAGTCCTGCAACAAAAATGATAAGTCCTCAGCACATATTATAAACAAATAAGGAGACAATGGATCTCCCTGTCTGAGCCCCCTCGTGGGCACTATTTCCTCAGATGGCTTCCCATTTACTAGCACCCTGTACCGCACGGACTGCACACATAACATTACCAGCTGAACCCATCTTTCATCAAACCCCAGGCGAATCAACATCTGCTGCACAAAAGGCCACTCCATCTTGTCATAAGCTTTCGCCATATCTAGCTTTAAGGCCGCCCACCCAACCTGCCCCAACTGTTTCCTCCTCAAATAATGACCAACCTCAGACGCAATTAATATATTGTCTGTGATCAGCCTACAGGTAAGAACGCACTTTGCGAAACAGAAATCATACCCTCAAGTAACGGTTTCATACGATTAGCAATCATTTTTGCCATTATCTTATATAGCACGTTACACAAAGCAATTGGCCTTAAATCAGATACAGACACGGGGGTGCATTTCTTGGGGATCAAAACAATATTGGCATCATTCAAATTATCAGGGAAAGACCTCTCAGACAAACAATTAAGAACAAAATCAGAGACGTCCTTACCAATAATATCCCAGAAAGCCTGGTAGAAGCCCGGATTCATGCCATCCGGACCTGGAGATTTGTCCTTACCCATAGAGAATAAAGCACTCCGTACCTCCTCCAGCTCAAAGGGGCGCAGTAACTCATCATTCTGCTCACTAGTTACACGAGACTGCATGGTATCCACATTAAAACTCCCAGGACTCCCACCTGAAGTAAAAATTTGCTTATAATAATCCACAACTACTGAGTCCAAGGCATTGCCCTCTCGCCAAACACCACCATCATCCTTCAGTCTCTGGATCACATTTTTCCTCTTCCGATAAGTAGCATACTTATGGAAAAATTTTGTGTTTCTGTCAGCTCCCTGGAGCCAGTGCTGTTTTGCACGTTGCTTCCAGAAAGCCTCCTCCTGGGCTAGCACCACACTCAACTGCTCATCAAGCTGCCTAAACCGTGCCAAAGATCCAGGATCACGACTACCCCGTAAACCATTCATTTCCTTCCTTATAACTTCGCCCCGTTTCCCATATTTATGATGGCGATCACCACCCCACCTCCTCAAACCCCGACCACACACACCAAGCCTGGCCTGTAACGCCAATCCCGGAGTGTTAGCCCATTCCCTTTCCACCACCTCCCTGCAACC
Source organism: Ipomoea nil (assembly GCF_001879475.1). Classification (NCBI taxonomy): domain Eukaryota; kingdom Viridiplantae; phylum Streptophyta; class Magnoliopsida; order Solanales; family Convolvulaceae; genus Ipomoea; species Ipomoea nil. The sequence continues at coordinate 363,503 of NW_017619822.1, read as the reverse complement.
TCCATCCAGTAGCCATGCATTCTCAAATCGGAAACACTGGGGCCTCAACACCTGCTCCACCCCATCTATATCCAAGAATAGCGCAGTATGATCTGACAAGTCAGTTCGAATATTGAACACTCTCGCCCTATCATTATCCTGCAGCCAGTCCATATTCGCCACCACTCTATCCAACCGCTCCTCAACCCAGCGAGCAGTCCCCTTCCCACGCTCCCACGTGTAAGGGTATCCAATCATAGGCAGTGTTATCAATCCACAGTCATCCAGAGCTTCTGCAAACGCCTCTACCAAACGTACCGGATGTGGCAACCTCCCCCTCTTATCAGACTGCATCAACAAATCGTCGAAATCCCCCAAGACCACCCAAGGTAGCTCAGAAACGCCCCTAAGAGATCGTAGGAAATCCCATGCAGCCCTCCTCCTATCCCTTTGAGGATTCCCATAATAGCAAGTTAACCTCCATAATGGCTTATCAGGCAAAGAAATCTCAAGGTCAATATGATTCATCGAATACTTAATCAAACGTGCACCATTGTTCCTGGCCCATAGAAAACACAAACCACCCCTCTGACCATCACTATCCAAAGCAAAACAACCCTCAAAACCCAGTCTCACACGTAGCCTCTCTGCATGACTTCTATCCACCATAGTTTCCATCAAAAACACAAACTCGGGCTTCTTCTTGAACACTAAGTCCACCACCTCCTGAACTGTCCGTGGATTGGCCAAGCCACGGCAGTTCCAAAATAAGGTACTCATTGAGACCGGTGGGCCTGGTCCCCAGGTCCCACCAAACAGTGTTGCTCTACTTCCACATGCATTTCCCTCACCTCACTCACCACTTCACCACCCGATCCCCTCCTCCGTTTCGGTTCCACCCTCAATCCCCTCTCCTCCCCCTCAACCGTAGCAGTTTGCAAGCTCGCCGGTAACACCCCCAAACCCGAAACCCCAACCCCAGTATGCCCCGCCACCACACTGCCATCCCTCCCCAAACCCGTAACCCCAACCCCAAACTGCCCCAACGCCACACTGCCATCAACCCCCATTCCCGTAACCCCAATCCCAACCTGCCCCGCCACCATTCTGCCATCCACCATCCCCTCACCTCCCTCAACCCGCAAACCCCTTGGCAGTCCCCTCACACCCGAAGCAGCCCCATAACCAATCTCCTTCCTTCTCTCCTGGCCTAGCCGAAACCACTTATCACCCAAAACCTTAGCCGGCCCCAAGCCCCCCGCCTTCATACCTGGGCCGTAAATATATTGCTCCGGCAACATTGAGGACCTTCGAGCCTCCAGACAAAATTTACCAATATGCCCCAACTTGCCACAAAAAAAAGCATAAAACATTTAGGCGTTCATACCTAAGATTAATTATTTCATTGACTTTTGCTAATTATCTTGTGATCTTCCACAATTGAGACTTATACGTGATTTGCAAGGGTGAGGTTTTCATTATCTTAGTTTTTTTTCTTTCTTTTTGGGTTTTGTTTTGTTTTTTTTTTTTTGTTTTGTTTTGTTTGTTTGTTTGTTTTTTGTTTTGTTTTGTTTCCTACTCATGTCTGTTTTGTTTTGTTTTGCAGGAGGGAAATTTTTTATTTTTTATTTTGTTTTGTTTCCTACTCATGTCTGTTTTGTTTTGTTTTGCAGGAGGGAAACAAGGCTAAGGAAATGGAGATAAAAAATAACAATAATGGATTGTTTCAATGCAACGTTTCTAAGAATGTGTTCTGTTCCGTCACAGATGAAGCGGCATGTAGAAACGGTACGGCCGGACAGATCGAACAATAAAAGCTAAGGGGGTGGGGATATACTCTGCATGCAAAAGCTGCAATATAATATATATGGGCATGAATGTTATCTATCCCACACACGTATATGATCTATCCCTTGGCCTTATGATCCCGATTTATTTGTTTTTCACCTTTTGTTTGTTTTAAGAAGGTGTATATATTTGTTACAGTTGGGATTACTCTTAATATCTGTAATGTCATTTTACATATGCAGATCTTTTTTTTTTTTTTTTGGAGCTTTCTTGATTCAATCAAAAGATCAAAGATTGGTTTTGTACATTGAGACTCAACATAGAATGATGATGAAACTTTTTGGCAATTTTTTTGTTGTCCAATAGCTGGTTGGAAGGGGCTTATGACAGTTTTGTATATTGGGAATGATAATTATATTGAGTTAGTTGCTTCTTTCATTTTAATTTATAGCTTTAATTTGCTTCTATATTTAATGTGTCAAAATATTATGTGAGTCATCAATTTCTTAGAAGTTCATCCCTAACTGTTTTAGTTTGTTCACATGATGAGTTTGAATTTACTTGTGTTCATCGATCTCTAACTCCTGGGTTTGTTAACTATTGCACATGTAGGTCCACACATACATTAAAGATATTATTTACTATCCCATGTGTAATTAATGTATAAGAAATATTCTATGTAGAATATAATGATACTCTCATATCATAATACATAGTCCAGTTTGAAGTAGTATCCTGATTTCCTACAAATTAAAATGGATCATTAGAAAAATGAAGGTGATAGTATTCAAAAAAAAAAAATGAAGGTGAATATGATTTTGATTATAGATGAAAAATAATAATACTAATAATAATCAGTAAAATAATAATTAGTACTAATAATAATCAGTAAAAAAGTTAGCAGTAAAATAAAAAAAATAAAAAAAAGAATACGTAATTCACTGAAAATGAAAAATGAAATAGAATTCATTGATTAATTAATACTAATAATAATCAGTAAAATTGGAAAATAAAAAAGGATCCTTAATTCATTGAAAATAAAAAAAAAGGAAAGGCAAGATTGTGCAAAAAAAAAAAAAAGAAGAAGTTATAAGCAGTAAAAAAAGAAAATCTTATCAAAAATTATTAATTAATAATAATAAGGATATGGAATTAAATTAATAATAGTAATAATAATAATAATAATAATAATAATAATAATAATAATAATAATAATAATAATAATAATAATGTATACTATTAATAAAAATAAAATCATCTTATTTAGTTTCCATTTTGAAGTAGTTTCCTGATTTCTTACAAATTAAAATGGATGATTAGGAAAATGAAAATAATAGTATTAAAAAAAAATATGAGGGTGAATATGAATTTGATTATAGATAAAAATAATATGTGATTGTGCTGAGTCATGAAAGAAAAATATTATTTTTAATTAGGTAATTTTTATTTTAGCATATCTTACTATTTACTATAAAGTCTATATATTGTAACATGTTTTTCTATTTTATGTAAAAACCATATAGTGTAATTGAATTTTTATTATTAAGATATACATTTATATAATTTCTATAGTTTATCTATACTCTTATTTAAAAAAAAAAATCATCCTTCCTTGCATTCCCGCCCAAAGAATATAAAAGGAAAAAAGTTACTAATTTATAATACTAATAATAATCACTAAAAAAGTTAACAATAAAATAGGAAAATAAAAAAATATCCTTAATTCACAAAAAAATAGAAAAGAAAATGAAATTCACTGATTAATTAATACTAATAATAATCAGTAAAAAAGTTAACAGTAAAATAAGAAAAATAAAAAATAATCTGTAATTCACTGAAAATAGAAAATGAAACGGAATTCACTTAATAATCAGTAAAATAGAAAAATAAAAAAAGATCCTTAATTCATTGAAAATGGAAAAGTAAAGGCAAGATTGTGTCATAAAAAAAAAGTCATAATAAGGAAACAAGTAAAAAATGAAAATCCTATCAAAAATTACTAATTAATAATAATAAGGATATGGAATTAAATTAATAATAATAATTATTATTATTATTATTATAATGTATACTATTAATAAAAATAAAATCCTCCTATGTAGTTTCCAGTTTGATGTAGTATCCTGATTTCCTACAAATTAAAATGGATGATTAGGAAAATGAAGATGATAGTATTAAAAAAATAAAAATGAAGGTGAATATGAATTTGATTATAAATGAAAATAACATGTGATTGTGTTGAGGCATGAAAGAAAATCATTTTTTTTAATTAGGTAATTTTTATTTTAGCATATCTTCATATTTACTATAAAGTCTATATATATTTTCTATTATATGTAAAAATCATATAATTTAATTGAATTTTTATTATTAAGATATATATTTATAAAATTTCTATAGTCTATCTATACTCTTATTAAAAAAAATCCTCCTTCCTTGCATTCCCGCCCAAAGAATAAAAAAGAAAAAAAGTTACTAAATAATAATACTAATAATAATCAGTAAAAAAATTAGCAGTAAAATAAAAAAAATTAAAAAAATCCTTAATTCACGGAAAATGGAAAAGAAAATGAAATTCACTGAGTAATTAATACTAATAATAATCAGTAAAAAAGTTAGCAGTAAAATAAGAAAATAAAAAAGAATCTGTAATATACTGAAAATAGAAATGGAACGGAGTTCACTGATTAATTAATACTAATAACCATCAGTAAAATAGGAAAATAAAAAAGGATCCTTAATTCATTGAAATTAGAAAAGGAAATGCAAGTTTGTCCAAAGAAGAAATAAAAAAGGTCATAATAAGGATACCAGTAAAAAAATGAAAATCCTATAAAAAATTACTAATTAATAATAATAAGGATATGGAATTAAATTAATAATAATAGTAGTAGTAATGTATACTATTAATAAAAATAAAACCCTCCTATGTAGTTTCCAGTTTGATGTGGTATCCTGATTTTTTACAAATTAAAATGGATGATTAGGAAAATGAAGATGATAGTATTAAAAAAAAAAAAAGGTGAATATGATTTGATTATAGATGAAAATAATATGTGATTGTGTTGAGGCATGAAAGAAAATTATTATTTTTTAATTAGGTAATTTTTATTTTAGCATATCTTACTATTTACTATAAAGTCTATATATTGTAACATGTTTTTCTATTTTATGTAAAAACCATATAATGTAATTGATGTTTTCTTTTAAGATATATATATATATTTATAAAATTTCTATAGTCTATCTATACGCTTATTAAAAACAAAATGATCATTCCTTGCATTCCCGCTCAAAGAATAGAAAAGAAAAAAAGTTACTCCGTTCTAATTAATAATACTAATAATAATCAGTAAAAAAGTTAACAGTAAATAGGAAAAAAAAAACCCTTAATTCACGGAAAATGGAAATGGAAAAAAAAGACCCTTATTGTTCTAAACGTTGCTTCAAGTGGAATAACATCTTTGCTATTGTCGTGTGGCAGGACGACGCATTCTCGATTTGCTATACCACTTTCAGTGAATGAAGATTCCACCTGCAATATCTCGAAAGGTAGTGACCTTTGCGAACTTATAATCAAGAGCAAATTGATAATATGGAATGAAGCACGAATGACACACAAATACTGTTTTGAGGTTTTAGACAAAACCATGAGGGATATATTGAGATTCGTCATACTTGGTAGTGATCAAAAAACATTTGGTGGAAAGACAGTAGTTTGAGCGGTGATTTTAGACAGATTCTTCCAGTTATTCCAAAAGCAACGATACCAATGATTGTGGGAGCCACTATTAATTCTTCATACCTCTGGAGAAATTGCAAGATATTGAGGCTCACGAAGAACCTGAGACTACACAGCTTAGCTTCAAACGAAGACAGACAGACGGTTGATTGATTCTCAAGATGGATTGTAGACATCGGAGATGGGATTACAGGGTTTGTAAACAATGATTTGTTTGAGATCGATACTCCACCAAGGTTTATGTTGAAGTGTGGACCTGATCCAATTGCAACTATAGTTGAAAGCATCTTCCCAACCGCGAAGTATAGAATGCTGAAGAGTCGCACCTAGAAGGACGGGCGATCCTCTCACCGACTTTAGATGTTGATAAAATTAATCAGTATATGTGTGACATGAACACTGCAGAAGGTTGGACGTATTTAAGCTGTGTAAGGCAGAATCAGATGGTGATAATCTCTCACAATAAAGGTTGATTGTCTGGACTTCCTAATCATTCATTGACAATAAAGGTTGGTGCACATGTTATGTTATTGCGGAACATAGACCACTCTCTTTGTCTTTGCAACAATACGTGCCTCATCGTTATAAGATTGGTGGATCATATTGTCGAAGCAAGAATAGTTAATGGAACGCAACAAGGAAACAAAGTCCTTATACCACGAATGTCTCTCACCCCTTCTGATACGAGATTGCAGTTCAAGTTATAGCGTAAACAATTCCCGTTGATGCTAGCATATGCAATGACTATCAACAAAAGCCAGGGTCAAACACTAACTCACATTCGCTTATTGTTGAAAAAACCAGTCTTTAATCACGATCAATTGTACGTGGCTTTTTCCCGAGTCACTCGATCATCCTAATTGCCTTAAGGTTTTAGCTCTAGACGAGGATGGACAAACTTCTGTTACTACTACTAATGTCGTCTACATAGAGGTTTTCAACAATGTGTAATTCAAAACAGTTATATTATGTATTCTTCTTGCACCAATATAACAAAATTGTTATATATCCACATATTACGTATATATTCCGTAAAAAAATTTCTACAGCTAAATTACTACACATAAAGATAATGAGACCAATTAATTCAATTCCAAAACATTCATACAAACCTTAATTCAACGTTAAAATTTACACTATCGAATATGAAGCAAATTATAATTCATATATTATAACGAATACATTCCGTGCATCGCACGGGTGCAAATACTAGTATAATTAAGTGTGGACATTATGAATTGATTATGTAACTGTTGTAACGATCGTATTTATGGTTACCATTATTATCTTTCATTTATAAAAATCATATCAATAGCTTACAAGATAATTTCAACGATAAAAAAATAGATATAAACAACAACTTACCAAAAAGAACTCTTTACTAATGAAATACTGATAAAGATTCTGACAAAGAGAAAAGATTGACAGGTTGGGTTCTTTTGAAAGAGAAAATTTGGATTTTGATGAATATATATTCTTACAAGATGTTGCAATTGTTTCTAATAGTGACTAAGGTTGTAATTTAAATTTAAGAGTTTGGGAGTTTAAATAGATTTAGAAGTTAAGATAGATATAGGAAATTCGATGGTTTTTGTTAATTAAAATTTAAAAATTCATAATTATAAATATAATAATTTAGAAATTTATTTTTACATATCAATTACCATTCTTAATTTATAATTCTTTAATTTTAGTGTCCAAAAAAGAATAGGAATTTATTTGTATATTACAATGCTTTTAACAAATTTTCAAAAAAAAAAAAAATGCTCTTAACGGGTTGGATGGGATATTAATATTAATTCAAAATTATTAATAATTAGATTAAGTAATAAGTATATTTTTAGGAAAGTAGATATATTTTGTTAATTAGAAATAAAAGAGTTTCCTAAAAACATTTAAGTCTTAGATATTTTGCAAAAAAAGACCAAATTAATATTGATTTTATTTCTTAATGATATGTCACCTCCTCATCCACGTTGGTGTATAGCATCTATACACCGACGGTGCATCAAATATTAATCCATATATATATTACACATATAGAGAAGGGATCAGTTACATAGGTTATAACACAAATTTACAATATTTAATTAAGTTTAATTCTAACACAATTTATAACACAAATTTACCTACTTAATTAAACATTTAAATGCATAATGAGTTTAAACAACATTTAAACATATTTTTTAACAGTAAAATAAATTAAAAACAAAATTTTAACTTAATGATTGATTGAGTAGCAGAATAGCTGACGAGAATGGAGGTTTGTACTAGAATAACTACTGAGCAGACGAACAATGGAGTGAATGACTAAGTGGAATGACCGGTGAGATAATCAGCAAAATTAGAGGAAAGGTGGTGTCGCTCGTCAGACTATCGGAGGAGTGAGGACGGAGAAGCCGGAGGCGAGTGGTCTGATTTAAGGAATGGCTGAAGCGATTCTGGTCTTCAGCGCAAGTGGAAGGTGGAAGTTCCACCGTTGAACAGTGGAAGACTTCAGCCGATTGCGGTCTTCAGTTTTCTAGAGGACGGAGAAGACGAGAATCGCGAATGGCTGAAGACCTGAAGCGGCGGAGGGAGAACTCAGCGAACAGAGCGAAGTGCGAAGCCAGTGAACTGATTTAGCCATTTAAGGACTTAGGGTTAACTCGTTACGTTAGTTGTCTGGTTCTAGGCTACTGGGCTATAAGCTATGGGTTGGATTGAATGGGCTGATCACTGAAGCTTAAATGCTAAATTGCTAATGCCTAATATATGTAAATATTATATGTCGGTTATCGGTCACCGACTCCCAATAACCGTATAAAAATTGAAAAACTGACAATTTTTTTAACATGATAACCGTGACCGACCGATAATCGATTTTTTCGGGAGGTTCGGTTATCGGGCGGTTAACCGATATTTTGCTCACCCCTAAACACAGTTTATAACACAAATTTACAATATTTAATTAAGTTTAATTCTAAATTAGTTTATAACACAAATTTACCTACTTAATTAAACATTTAAATGCATAACAGTTTAAACAACATTTAAACATATTTTTAACAGTAAAATAAATTTAAAAAAATTTAAAATTTTACCTTAATGACTGGTTGAGTAGCAGAGTAGCTGACGAGACTGGAGGTTTGTAGCAGAATAACTACTGAGCAGACGAACAATGGAGAGAGTGACTGAGTGGACTGACCGGCGAGATAATCAGCAAAAGAAGAGGAAAAGTGGTGTTGCCCGTCGGACCGTCAGAGGAGTGAGGACGGAGAGGTCGGAGGCGAGTGGTCTGATTTAAGGAATGGCTGAAGCGGTTCTGGTCTTCAGTGCAAGTGGAAGGTGGAAGTTCCACCGTAGAACAGTGGAAGGCTTCAGCCGATTGTGGTCTTCAGTCTTCTGGAGGGCGGAGAAAGACGAGAATCGCGAATGACTGAAGGCCTGAAGCGGCGGAGGGAGAACTCAACGAACTGAGCGAAGTGCGAAACCAGTGAACTGATTTAGCCATTTCGGGACTTAGGGTTAACTCGTTACATTAGTTATCTGGTTCTAGGTTACTAGGCTATAAGCTATGGGTTGGCCTGAATGGGCTTATCATTGAAGCTTAAATGCTAAATTGTTAATGCCAAATATATGTAAATATTATATGTCGGTTATCAGTCACCGACCGATTACCGACCCCCAATAATTGTATAAAAACCCAAAAAAAAAATAAAGGGACAATTTTTTTAACATGATAATCGTGACCGACCGATAACCGATTTTTTCGGGCGGTTAACCGATATTTTGCTCACACCTAAACACAGTTTATAACACAAATTTACAATATTTAATTAAGTTTAATTCTAACACAGTTTATAACACAAATTTACCTACTTTTTTTTTTGAATGCTACTAGCTCTATTACAATATAGTATCTGTTCATATACTTTCTCAACCTACTGAAACACAAAGAGCTAATAACGCCTCCACTGAGGCTCGAACTCACAATCTTCCAAATGGAAGTCCAACCCGGGTACCATTGGACCACATAGTCCTGGTAAATTTACCTACTTAATTAAACATTTAAATGCATAATGAGTTTAAACAACATTTAAACATATTTTTAACAGTAAAATAAATTAAAAACAAAAATTTTAAATATTACCTTATTGACTGGTTGAGTAGTAGAGTAGCTTACCAGACTGGAGGTTTGTGTCAGAATAACTACTGAGCAGACGAACAAGGGAGTGAGTGGCTGAGTGGACTGATCGGCGAGATAATCAACAAAAGCAGAGGAAAGGTGGTGTCACCCGTCGGACTGTCGGAGGAGTGACGACGGAGAAGCCGGAGGCGAGTGGTCAGATTTAAGGAATGGCTGAAGCGGTTCTGGTCTTCAGTGCTAGTGGAAGGTGGAAGTTCCACCGTGGAACAATGGAAGGCTTCAGCCGATTTTGGTCTTCCGTCTTCTGGAGGGCGGAGAAGACGAGAATCCCGAATGGCTGAAGGCCTGAAGCGGCCGAGGGAGAACTCAGCAAACTGAGCGAAGTGCGAAGCCAATAAGCTATGGGTTGACCTGAATGGGTTTATCACTGAAGCTTAAATGCTAAATTGCTAATGCCTAATATATGTAAATATTATGTCGGTTATCGGTCACCGACCGATTACCGACCCCCAATAACCGTATAAAAACCGAAAAACCAAAAAATTGATAATTTTTTTTAACATGATAACCATGACGGACCGATAATCGATTTATTCGGGCGGTTAACCGATATTTTGCTCACTCCTAAACACAGTTTATTACACAAATTTACAATATTTAATTAAGTTTAATTCTAACACAGTTTATAACACAAATTTACCTACTTCAATAAACATTTAAATGCATAATGAGTTTAAACAACATTTAAACATATTTTTAACAGTAAAATAAATTAAAAACAAAAATTTTAAATATTACCTTATGGACTGGTTGAGTAGTAGAGTAGCTGACCAGACTGGAGGTTTGTGTCAGAATAACTACTGAGCAGACGAACAAGGGAGTGAGTGACTGAGTGGACTGATCGGCGAGATAATCAACAAAAGCAGAGGAAAGGTGGTGTCACCCGTCGGACTGTCGGAGGAGTGACGACGGAGAGGCCGGAGGCGAGTGGTCAGATTTAAGGAATGGCTGAAGCGGTTCTGGTCTTCAGTGCTAGTGGAAGGTGGAAGTTCCACCGTGGAACAATGGAAGGCTTCAGCTGATTTTGGTCTTCCGTCTTCTGGAGGGCTGAGAAGACGAGAATCGCGAATGGCTGAAGGCCTGAAGCGGCCGAGGGAGAACTCAGCAAACTGAGCGAAGTGCGAAGCCAATAAGCTATGGGTTGACCTGAATGGGTTTATCACTGAAGCTTAAATGCTAAATTGCTAATGCCTAATATATGTAAATATTATGTCGGTTATCGGTCACCGACCGATTACCGACCCCCCAATAACCGTATAAAAACCGAAAAACCAAAAAATTGATAATTTTTTTTTAACATGATAACCATGACGGACCGATAATCGATTTATTCGGGCGGTTAACCGATATTTTGCTCACTCCTAAACACAGTTTATTACACAAATTTACAATATTTAATTAAGTTTAATTCTAACACAGTTTATAACACAAATTTACCTACTTCATTAAACATTTAAATGCATAATCAGTTTAAACAACATTTAAACATATTTTTAACAGTAAAATAAATTAATAACAAAAATTTAAAATTTTACCTTAATGACTGGTTTAGTAGCAGAGTAGCTGACGAGACTGAAGATTTGTAGCAGAATAACTACTGAGCAGACGAACAATAGAGTGAGTGACTGAGTGACTGAGTGGACTGACCGGCGAGATAATTAGCAAAAGCATAGAAAAGGTGGTGTTTCCCGTCGGACTGTCGGAGGATTGAGGATGGAGAGGCCGGAGGCGAGTGGTCTGATTTAAGGAATGGCTGAAGCGGTTCTAGTCTTCAGTGCAAGTGGAAGGTGGAAATTCCACCATGGAATAGTGGAAGGCTTCAGCCGATTGTGTTCTTCCATCTTCTAGAGGGTAGAGAAGACGAGAATCGCGAATAGCTGAAGGCTTGTAGCAGCGGAAGGAGAACTCAGCGAACTGAGCGAAGTGCGAAGCCAATAAGCTATGGGTTGGCCTGAATGGGCTTACCATTGAAGCTTAAATGCTAAATTGCTAATGCCTAATATATTTAAATATTATATGTCGGTTATCGGTAACCGACTGATTACCGACCCCCAATAACCGTATAAAAACGGAAAAACCGAAAAACCGATAATTTTTTTAACATGATAACCGTGAAGGATCGATAACCGATTTATTCGGACGGTTAATCGATATTTTGCTCACTCCTAAACACAATTTATAACACAAATTTACAATATTTAATTAAGTTTAATTCTAACACAGTTTATAATACAAATTTACCTACTTAATTAAACATTTAAATGCATTTTCAGTTTAAAGAACATTTAAACATATTTTTAACAGTAAAATAAATTAATAACAAAATTTTAAAATTTTACCTTAATGACTGGTTTAGTAGCAGAGTAGCTGACGAAATTAAGATTTGTAGCAGAATAACTACTGAGCAAACGAACAATGGAGTGAGTGACTGAGTGGACTGACCGGCGAGATAATCAGCAAAAGCAGAGGAAATGTGGTGTCGCGCGTCGGACTGTCGGAGGAGTGAGGACGGAGAGGCCGGAGGCGAGTGGTCTGATTTAAAGAATGGCCTGAAGCGGTTCTGGTCTTTAGTCGCAAGTAGAAGGTGGAAGTTCCACCGTGGAACAGTGGAAGGCTTCAGGTATTAATTACTTCTATTTTATTTTTCTTTTTAAATTTAGTTTATTAATATTAATAAATTAAAAATGAAAATTTACTTGAAGTAGCTTTTAGGTATTAATTACTTATATTTTTTTTTTTACATGTCACTAGTATTTAAATTCGTGTGTTGCACGAAATGAATTTGTTATAATATTTTAAAAATATTTGGATCGATATGCAATTATATAAATTATAACAACGAATATTATATAGTGCAATTTATGAAATTAGTTAAATCGATTATGTTTTCTGATTTACCATTGTTTGAATTCGAGCAAATAATTGTCTAATTATTCGTGCGATGCACAGATAAATTTTTTTTTTTTTATATATATTTAGATAATAGAATTAAAGATAAAATTATAAATAGTTCTAATATTTGAAATGTGCATTTATTTCATTATAAGATTAGTGTAAAAGTATCACTCAATTAATTGAATAATATATGATTCGTTTGTCTGCAATTATCTTTAAAAAATCGGTATGTAATATGATTTATTTAATTATATTATTATTAAAATAAATATGAAAAAAAAATAATTTAATTATAATTATTATAAAAAATAAATCCAATGAATCATTATAGCTTAATTACCATAATAATTATTAGGCAAATATACTAATATCTGTTCAATTATATTATACTTTTATACATTAACAGAACTAGATTCAGCTCCCACCAGATCATTTAGTATGCAGGATAAATCAGAAAATTCAGAGAAGAATGTATTAGAAGATACATACCTTGAACCAGATATCATAACAGTTATTTCATAAAATGATTTCAGAATTTTCACCAAAGATTGTACTGTTTCCCAATCCATGAGATCTGGTATATTCTCACCCAAATCAGAACTAAAAGAAGGGTCATGATCTTCAAAAACTTTTTGATACAGCAAAGCAGTATGAAGCATCATATATGTAGAGTTCCACCTTGCAGGAACATCAAGAACTAATAAGTTTTTTGCTGCCCCCCCCCCCCCCCCCCCCCCTCCCCAACAATTAAGTCAACAAGGTCTCTAAATTTTTTAAGCCTAGCAAGGGAGTTCCTCACCTTCTTAACAGCCTGATCAAATTTCCTTAATCAATCTTACACCACGAAATTAAGGATGTGAGCAATATATCACATATGTAATATTTACACCTTACAGCAATAGAATCTCAAGACTTCATTTTCTTTTTGAAAAAAACTATGGCAGTATCATTGCTTGAAACATTATCAACTGTTACAGAAAAATCAGACTTCAACCCCCACTCTAGTAGGCAAGTTTCCAGTGCATTTTTCCCCTTATGTGAAAACACGGGGACAAAGGATTTTCTTTTTTTTTTTTTTTTTTTTTTGTAGCTTCCACTCATTGTCTATGCAATGTGCAGTTATGCACATATAGTTGATCCTTGTACAGAGGTCCTATCAGTAGTGATACTAACCTTTTGACAGCTAGTCCTAAAGAAATTTTTCAAATTAACCCTCTCATCATAATAAATCTTTAGAATATCCTTACTCACTATCCATCTTGAAGGAATTTTGAACCTAGGGCAGGAAACAACAACAAATTTCCTAAAGCCTTGATCCTCAACAAACCTAAAAGGTAGCTTATCAACAATAATTATTTCACAGAGAACTCTCTTAATCAGCTCTTGATCGAATACACAGGTTCCCAAAACCCCTTGAGCACCTTCAGAGTCAGTTAAACTAGAACTTGGAGCAGTTGGCATGAGAGAATGTGAGAAGTGATTTCTTAATATCCTTAGAGTGATAATTTTTTAAGCAACTGGATATGTGATTTCTCAAAGAAGAAATTTCATGTTTCTTGGACTCACATGCAAACAACTTTGCACAATATAAGCACTTGGCTTTGATGACAATGCTTTCATTGTTTCTTATTTTTCGAAACGATCTCATACAGGAGATCTAGTTTCAACCTCTTTTCTTTGTTTAGGAACAGATGGAGGCAATGGCAGCTGAGATATATTTTTCTCTATAGCTTGTGCTTTCAAATCATGTTCCACATTTTGTAGAGAAGGTTGACTTCCAGACCCACCAACACTTTCTATCTATATAGTTGGAAAGTATGGAATCCCTCAAATTAGAAACTAGGGCATTTCATCATGGATTAATATTTGATACACCGCCAGTGTATAGATGCTATACACTGGCGGTGAATGAGAAGATGACACATCATTAAAGAATAAAATCAATGTTAATTGGGTCCTTTTTTGCAAAATATCTAAGACTTGTATTCTTTTAGGAAACTCTTTTATTTATAATTAACAAAATATATCTACTTATTTATAATTAACAAAATATATCTACTTTCCAAAACATATTTGTTACTTAATTATTATGTATTTAATTATCTAATTAGAAATAATGAAAACCATTCTTTTATTTTTAATTATCACGTATCACAAATATTAATCTTGTACGTATCAATAATAATAATAATAATAATAATAATAATAATAATAATAATAATATAATAATAATAATAATAATAATAATAATAATAATAATAATAATAATAATAATAATAATAATAATAATAATAATAATAATAATAATAATAATAATAATAATAATAATAATAATAATAATAATAATAATAATAATAATAATAATAATAATAATAATAATAATAATAATAATAATAATAATAAATAATAATAATAATAATAATAATAATAATAATAATAATAATAATAATAATAATAATAATAATAATAATAATAATAATAATAATAATAATAATAATAATAATAATAATAATAATAATAATAATAATAATAATAATAATAATAATAATAATAATAATAATAATAATAATAATAATAATAATAATAATAATAAATAATAATAATAATAATAATAATAATAAAATAATAATAATAATAATAATAATAATAATAATAATAATAATAATAATAATAATAATAATAATAATAATAATAATAATAATAATAATAATAATAATAATAATAATAATAATAATAATAATAATAATAATAATAATAATAATAATAATAATAATAATAATAATAATAATAATAATAATAATAATAATAATAATAATAATAATAATAATAATAATAATAATAATAATAATAATAATAATAATAATAATAATAATAATAATAATAATAATAATAATAATAATAATAATAATAATAATAATAATAAATAATAATAATAATAATAATAATAATAAAATAATAATAATAATAATAATAATAATAATAATAATAATAATAATAATAATAATAATAATAATAATAATAATAATAATAATAATAATAATAATAATAATAATAATAAAATAATAATAATAATAATAATAATAATAATAATAATAATAATAATAATAATAATAAATAATAATAATAATAATAATAATAATAATAATAATAATAATAAATAATAATAATAATAATAATAATAATAATAATAATAATAATAATAATAATAATAATAATAATAATAATAATAATAATAATAATAATAATAATAATAATAATAATAATAATAATAATAATAATAATAATAATAATAATAATAATAATAATAATAAATTTCTAAATATCATTCCTAATAAAAAATTCAACATACATTCAATTATCTAATTATTTCTTTTTTTTTTTTGTTTTAAGAATTATTCTAAATTATTTATATTTATAACTAAGAATAACTTTAATTTTAATTAACAATAATCACCTAATTTTCTATATGTATCTTTAACTCCTAAATCTATTTAAACCTCTAAACTCCTAAATTTAAATTACAACCTTAGTCACTATTAGAAACAATTGCAACATCTTGTAAGAAAATATATTCATCAAAATCCAAATTTTCTCTGTCAGAAGAACTCAACATGTCAATAGTTTCTCTCTGTCTGAATTTTTATCAGTATTCTATTAGTAAAGAGTTATCTTCAGGTAAGTTATTTTTTATATCTATTTTCTATTGTTGAAATTCTCTTGTAAGTTTTTTTTTTTTTTTTTGAATGCCTCTGGTAGGTTATTAATATTATTATTATTATTATTATTATTATTATTATTATTATTATTATTATTATTATTATTATTATTATTTTAATTTGTAAACTCTAAAAAACTATAGTTTTGATATAAAGTGAAAAGATTGAGTTTGTAACTTGATTTATGCGTTTTGGGTCTTCAATTTTAAGAGCATAATATGTATAATTTTGTTAGTGGCTAACAATGATGAACATTGTAATGACTATATTTTTCATCTCTCATATGTTTTCTCTTTTTACTATTTTGGTACTTGGTGACAATAGTCTTTAAACTGAAATATGCTCTTATTCATGGGTTTACTTGTGTTCTAATCCCTTTATATATTTCTTTATAGATTAATGATGGCTACTTTCCATGATAATAAAGACCATAATATAGTCAAAATTGAAGAAGATCATGGTTGTGAAATTACTACAGAATTGAGTGAAAGCAATCATGATGAATTAGTGAATAGTGGTGAATTTAATATAGTTGAGATTGAATAAAATGCCAGTGCAAATGCGAAGAGTGATGTGAATAATGAGACAATAGAGTTATGTATTGGAATGGAGTTTCAATCACTAGATGATGCTTTAATGTGCTATACTAATTATGCAAAACATGAAGGTTTTGGAATTCGCAAAAACTGCATACAAAAGTCTAGAAAGAATCAAATGGTTATTGGACAAGAGTTTGTTTGTTCAAAAGAAGGTTACCGTGCAAAAAAATATTTAGAGTGAGACAATAGGAAAAAACTTCCATCTGATGAAACACGCATGGGATGCAAAGCCATGATTTATGTATCTAGAAAAGACGAAGACAAATGGATAATATCTAAATTTACTAGAGATCATAATCATGTGCTTGCTTCTCCTAGTAGTGCTCGATTTCATCGAGTTCATAGAAAGAGGACAAAATCTCAAAGGAATTTGATTGACGTGCTTGATGAATCTGGAATTCATCCTAGTAAAATAATGTCAGTTTTGGTTACTGAATCTGGAGGAATAGATAGGGTCGGTTGTACTGAGCGAGATATTCAAAATTATTTAAGTAACAAAAGGCAAAAGCAACTTGAGAAAGGAGATGCACAAGCAATGTTGAATTATTTTAAGGAGTGTCAATCTAAAAATCCAGGATTTTTTTATGCAATACAAATGGACACAGAAGGTCAACTAGCGAATTATTTTTGGGTAGATTCAAGGTCTAGAGTGGCTTATAAATTTTTTGGAGATGTTGTGACTTTTGACCCAACTTATTTGACAAATAGGTATAAAATGCCATTTGTTCCTTTCACTGGAGTCAATCACCATCACCCGTCCATTTTATTTGGTTGTGCTCTATTATGGGATGAGACAGTGGAAACATTTGTTTGGCTATTGAATACTTGGTTAGGAGCAATGGATGGATGCCATCCAAAAACAATAATTACAGATCAAGATACAGCTATAACTACTGCAATTGCAAAGGTCTTGCCAAATACTGCACATCATTTTTGCATGTGGCATATTGAGAAAAAATTTCCTGAAAATCTTAGCCATGTTTATCATAAGTTTGATGATTTTAAGTTTCAATTTTCATATTGTATCCATAAGAAATTTATTATTATTATTATTATTATTATTATTATTATTATTATTATTATTATTATTATAAGTGATACGTACATGATTAATATTTGTGATACGTGATAATTAAAAATAAAAGAATGGTTTTCATTATTTCTAATTAGATAATTAAATATATAATAATTAAGTAACAAATATGTTTTTGGAAAATAGATATATTTTGTTAATTATAAATAAAAGAGTTTCCTAAAAGAATACAAGTCTTGGATATTTTGCAAAAAAAGGACCCAATTAACATTGATTTTATTCTTTAATGATGTGTCATCTCCTCATTCACCGCCAGTGTATAGCATCTATACACTGGCGGTGTATCAAATATTAATCCTTTCATCATTCATAAACATATTTCAGTTAATTGCACATTTCATCATGTATGTAGATTCTAAAAATTAAAGGTCATATATCCATAAACTTGCACATTACAAAATACAAAGAAATCCATAATCAGGCATTGAAGCAAAGTAGCAAACATCTACTTTATAAAGCTCAACATTTATATGGATTTCACACTTAGGGGCTAGGGCTTCTAGAAAATCAAGGGCAATTTAAGCTATTTAAGCTTTAAGCCTTTAAGGGATATATATCCATAAACTGATAAACATGGACAGTTGCACATTACTTTGAAGTCCATAATCAGGCATTCAGATTTCAGTCAAACATCCACTTTAAAGTTTAAAATGCTCATCATTTATATGGATTTCACAAATCACAATAACATAATTAGGGGCTAGGGTTTCCATCAAATCAATGGCAATTTATTAAGCCTTTAAACCTTTAAGAGACATATATCCATAACCATAAACATGCACATATGCTTTCACTATTTCATTATTTCACAAATCACAAACAAGGGCTTCCACAGTTCCACCAAATCAGGAATATGCAAACTGGAAATTTCTCAAAATCACATATTCACAGTCAGTGGACATGCAAACTAAAACTTCCAGTATATCATAAAAACCCCTAGATTGTATATTTTCATTTTTCAGAAAAACACTAAAGATACAACTAAGACAATTAATATATCAATATCAATATATCACACTATCACAGAATAACGAAAAAGTAAAACTATAATATTAGGGTTTTAGCAATTACTTCGTTTCGCCAAAATCATCCCTCCCTAGAGAACAAAAGGGCTTCGATTCCTAGCCAGCAAGCTGCAATCCACATGTCACCACAGTCTACAGGTCACGTATCACTCTCACAATAACTGATTCAGGGGCTAGCGCAGAGAACTCAGATAAGAATCAAAAGATCAGAGAGAAGGGGTTGAAGGGCAGAAGAGAGAACGAGAGAATAATTTGAAAAGAGGGTGACTGTGCAAAATGAGAATAGGACTTCCATATATATACTAAACCTAAACGACGTCGTATAGGACGTGTTTAGGGGGTATTTAATGCCCCCAACCCGACTGTCATTACCCAGCTTCTCGAAAACAACGGGTCGGATAACTCATTTAGAATTCAGCCAAATGAATGCAACGCTTAGTCGGATTTCGAGTCAGGCAATTTTTCAAATTCTGCACAACCCTAATATGCATAATACTATGGATCCTGAATCGAAACGACAAGATACAAAATTCATATTCATAGGTAGTATGTAACTCATACTCTTAAGATACAAAATTTTATAAAACATAAAACACAAAAACTCACAACATAAGACACACATGCAAAAGTCCACAATACATTGTGAACTCTGATCAACAATATAAAGATTGCCCATTGTAGGGCAGGTACATTACCCAATCATTATTGTATGGACCATGGTCTACACAAGTTGTGGACCATATTTTGTCTACTGTAAAATAATGTACATTCAATACAAAAGTAATGTATATTTAATACAAAAATAATGTACATTGTATTCAGTGGATGTATATTATTTTTGTACTAAGTGTACATTATATTGTATAATGTACATTCAATACAAAAATAATGTACATTTAGTATATAAAAAATGTACTTTTTGTTATGGTCCACATAACATTGTGTGGACCATAATTTGCCATAAATGCCAACCTGCAAGTTTCGACCCTAGTTACCAACATTTACCAAAAATTAACCAATTTTTAGACCTAGACGCACAAAAATCAAAAGATAAATATATTTAGTTACTACTTTTAGAACTAATTGACTTGTTACCCTTTTCCCAAGAGAGAATACTAAACTACAAGAACGATTGAGCACAAACTCTGGCAAAAGCTTTAACAAAAACACCCTAAGCAACCGAGATCTTTTAAAATTGTGGAGACAAATAAAAACGAAAAAGGATGCTGGAGTCTAGTGTCTGAAAACAATGCAAAAAGATATTTAGACTGTAGAACAACAAAAAAGTTCTGTATCATTTCCATTCCTCTCAATTAATAACAACCTACTCATCATCATCATCGATGATCGCTGTACCAAGGCCCTTCAATCCTTCGGGTGGGATCTCAGCAACTGTAACAAGAGAATAGAGCTCCTCCTTTGCATCCTCATCGTCATTCCTCTTACGAGCAATGCGAACTCTTACACGCCTTGGGACACTACGGATTCCTCTGCTCCAGATATGCTTGTTCAGCTTCACATCCACTCTCACATCAGTTGTACCCATGGCTTTCTGTGCAAATTTCCTGATCTCCTTGATGGCGTTAGGTGCCTTCTTCTTGAATGTGCTGCCATCAATAAGAAATTTGTATCACATAGACGATAATGGACAACTACTAGTTTAACAAAAATCATAACAGATGTGATACAGAATACAACTAAACTAGCAATTAGTACACCACCTTAGTACCAAAACGAAAAACAGAGAAACTGAGTACAAGAAAAAGTGCAGGGAAACTAGCAAACATAAAAATATAAACATCATGGAGTAATTGGTTACTAGTTTCATTTTAAGAAATGCATTTTTGAACATCTACATTCCAGCTCAAATAAGTTCAATTACATCAGCAGTAATGTAATCAAACAATTTGATAAACCTAATGATAAAAGAGAATCACTAAGTCGACTTTAAGCCACGGATTGCACTGTTACCTAAACAACATGTTTTCCTAGTCATCAGTATACAAAACTTATTTTGGGTATTTAAGAATTAAGACTAAAAGCCTGCAAAGTATCCACTGTCAAGTACATAATTAAACTAGACTCAAGAAATCAGTCAGCTCAAGACTTGGTACTACGTATTAAACAATCTCCTTCCCACTTAAGAAATTTCAAAATCCAGCAAATCAAATATATATATATATATATATATATATATATATATATATATATATATATATATATATATATATATATATATATATATATATATATATATATATATATATCTAAAGCCATCAGATCAAACACAGAAAATAGCGCAACCGCCTAGAAGTAGCCGTTAAAGTGATGAAGCTGATACTGCATACAATCTGAGCGAACTGGATTTAAGGACTACATTTTCATCACCATAAATATAACGTATAAGCAGCGATACAAATACGCATGATTAAAAGAGTGATATAGAGGTGATTTCTGGGATAGAAAGTTTACCATCCGTGGAGGCGCTTGTGGAGGTTGATGGTGTACTCCCTGGTAACCACCTCCTCCTTTCTGGCTTTAGCCTTCTCCGACATTTCCAATCTCTACCTGCATTCGAACTCACAGAATCAAACTCAGATCTGTTATAAAGCTACAAAAGGTAAACACAGAGAAGAGACATAGATCGCTTGCTTACTAGGGTACGGAGCTAGGGAGAGATGGAGGTGCGTAGGAGGGATGGTAGAGTAAAGAGACGCAGAAAAAGAAAGAGAAGACTTCGGAGACGAAAATAAAAACCCTAATATAAATCCAGCATCACATTTGGGCTCAAATGGCCCAATGGGTACACTAATAATCTAACTCAGATTTGCTCATTAATGGATCCAATTATTATTATTATTATTATTAGAAAAAAATGGTCAAATTGACCCCAAAGTCAAACGGATGGCAATTTATATCCTACACCACGGCGCGCGTTGCACTATGCGCCCAGATGCAAAACGACGTCGTTTTAATTTTTTTTTTTTTGGAAATTTTTCGCCCTAGTGAATGGCAGTAGTTTTTTTGCTTTAAAAAAAAAACCCGCTGTTCAAGAATGTACATAATGTTATACTTGAATACACACAATTGTATACATGAATGTACATAATTATATAACAAAATATACATACTCTTTTTAAAAGATAATACACATAATCTAACATAATACTTAATAAACATAAACTTTTAACATAATACACATCAACTCTTAACATAATACACACAAATTTTTTGATTTGGATGTACATAATTGTATAAAAAGAATGTACATAATTGTATAAAAAATACACATAACTGTATAAACCAATACACATAACGTTGTGAACAAATACACATAATGTTGTGAACAAATACACATAATCCCAGCAACTTCCTACCGCGCCTCCCAACACGACCCCAAAACAACGTCGTTTTGGGAGGCGCGCGGCGCACAGTGCTATGTGCGCCGTGGTGTAGGATATAACGATTGCTCATTAATGGATCCAATTATTATTATTATTATTATTATTATTATTATTATTATTATTATTATTATTATTATTATTATTAGAAAAAAATGGTCAAATTGACCCCAAAGCCAAACGGATAGTGCGATTGAGTCGCTTTAAATAAAATAAAAAAAAAAATAGTTTCATTCAAGGGTTGCGTTCAGGTGCGAACTGTCTGCCCATGAGAGAAACGAGAATCATTCAGCGCCATCCACGTGTCCATATCTAAAGGATGAAAAGACTGAATTTAAAATAAAATAAAAAATACAGTGGCATTTTCGTAAATAACTGAACATCAAAGTGCAAGTAAAATGTATTACAAGTGTAAGTAACAGTTTCATATAGTGCACCTCAGTGCATGTAAAATGTATTACAAGTGCCGGTAAAATGTATTACAAGTGCAAGTAAAATTTACATTGAGCATCAAAACTAAATGCATCTAACGATATAGCTAGGTGCACCTATACTTATAAGTAGTTGCACCTACGTGCATAAATGTTAACAAGGTAAAATTACATGCACTTGTAAGTGATTTTACATGCACTTTTTACTTGCAAAGGTACACCGGCTACTTGCACTTAAAACATATTTACATGCACCAAAGTTTGAGTTATTTACGAAAATGTCACCGCATCGTTTTTTTTTTTAAATTACATCTGATTCATTGATCTGAACATGTAGACGACGCTAAATGGTTCTTATTTCTCTCTGAGGCGGCCATTCGCATGAGAGCCTGCCCCTTTCATTCAAACCTCTTAAATAACTTAAAATTTTCAATTGAATCTTAAATCAATCTATTTAGCCGGTTAGTGTTTCTTGGACCGACATGTGTCTCATTTTTTAATAATTCTTTTTTATTTTTACTTTTATTTTAAATTTTTTTATGAGATCGGATCTGTTGGATTGTTTTTCTAGCTGCCTTTATGACTTCACGTTTTGGTCGAGCACCACCGTCGGCGTCGACAGCTTTGCGATGGAGGTAGACAGAGGAAAGGGCTGCATTGAATAGCATTTATTGTTGGAAAATAATCGCAACGTCAACGCGCGAGCTAGAAACCTTTTAAGAAGCACGGACACAACAGGTGTATGTTGAAAGGAAATTTGTACCGTGTTATAATAACACTACCTTAAAAGCGTTATTTGTCCGGTAACGGTGCAATTAGAACCCTGACACGCTTTCGACAAGCTACACAGACTTAATACGGATAGCTTGCACTAGCAACTACGTAGCGAACCTGACTATATACATGCTCAGACTAGATGGTATGTACGAAATGAAGAAAGTCAAAAAAGAAAACTTCATTTTTGAGTGCATTCATCAACAGAGAAGTATACTATATTTATACTGATGGAGCTCTAAGCATGACCACACACTCACACAAATATAGGAAGATTTAACTCTTGACTTTGTTTTCTTTCATTCCCATGTTCACATGAATTGTATGGATGAGAAGCATGTGAACCCACAAAATTAGGACAAGGGATGATGACTTTCACGTTTGAACGTTTTTTCCCAACAATCCCCCACACGTTCAAAGTAAAAGGCTAGAAATGTAGTGTCTGAGCAATACAACGAGTTGATCTTAATGTCAGTGTTTGAGAACTTGAACTGACACATAATGACATTGAGTAATTTTCTTCCCGAGTGTGATATGAATCTTGAACTCACCGGTTAGATAAACTTTGAACTCTAATGCACACACGAACTCTATGAAGCAAGTTCTAGGAAAGTCAAACTCTTTGACTTCTTTTGAATAGTCTTAGTATTCAAGTCTGTTATGTCTATCTTAATATAAACCTCAACCTTGTCAAAGTCTATCTCAACATAGACTTTTAACTCTGACAAGTCTTATCGCATTATAGATATTTACGTCTTGTCAAGTCCATCTCAATATAGACTTTAGCTCTATTAAGTCTATCTCAGTATAGACCACCTCTAAAGGCTTATATAGTAGTAAAGACATAAATTAGTTGTAAGTCTTTTCTTTCTATCATAGACGACACTGTCTTTGGCAATGCAAACGACAGTTTGTGAATCACAATGTATATGTAGTGAAGGTGTTGGACACCCCCACAATTGCACGTTTATCAACATATTTCTTAGCCACTCAACTTCTTGGGATACCCCAAATTGTTTCATAAGAGGCAGTTAACCCTTTTTCCATAAGTCAGAGATCTCGTTAGGTTTACCTCAAAATAGACCACCCCAATTGAGTATAAGTCACTAAGAGCACTTTTGTACTCAAGTCATTATGCAGTGAATTCATTAGGTTTGTCTCAACAAAATCACCCTTCTCACAGAGTTTTGAATTCATTAAGAGCTGTAGCTCAGCCTCACAAGTACACACATTGTAGGAATGACCAACTAGTGTACTACTTTATAATTCTTTTCATGGCTTCATTTGACCACAAAAGTGGGATCCACCACGAATTCATTACCACTTGGACTTTAAGTCCTTCCAATGATTCAACGACTAATCCTCATAATTAGCCTTCAAGTAAATTGATTCTCTTGATCAAACTTACATGCACTTTGACGAGTACTTTGTTTACTCGTAAATAATCCCTTGAGATTTTCATGCTTAACATGAAACATTCTCTTTCATCATTATTCTCAATACCACAGAGAAACTTTTGGTGAAAATATAAGGACTTAATTACCCACACAATGCAACACTTACAAATATTTTCCTCAAAAGTATTTGATCTCTTACCCATATTGATCTTTGGTGCCCAACATTAGTTCCTTTGTAGACTGAGTTTTGCCAATTTGCTTTGTGGAGCATTATAGTAGCTTCGCACTTTGCTTGATACTTACTCTATAGTTGAATATATTTCAACAAACTTGGTTATCTCAACCCATCATAATTACCCTTTAAACAGGAATTATAATTCTTTCAAGATGACTAAACCAAGAATTTAAAGAATATATATACAAATGCTCATTGTCAGTAAGACATAGAGATAATGTTGTCCACATGCTACTTCAAGTTGAACAACATAATCACAAATTTCACATCATATTCTTACAAGAAATTAATCTCATACGTAAAGAATATGTTCACATTTATTAGGAAATATCTCTCAACAATGTGAATTCAACAAGTATAATTTTAACACTCAAAGTTGTCACCTGCACAACTTTTCCTTCACTTTAGGAGATTGAGACTCATATAAAGCATTCATATGATGCAGATCAATATTACTATTGCAGTACTTCAACAATTTCTATTGCAAGGCTTTAATTGTTTAACAATATATGAAAGTCAACATCATTTCAGGTGGAGATCAAGTGGCGCTCTAACTAGCCTGCATGATCAACACCTTACTTCTTAAGTACTCCCAGGTCGAGTGGTGAAACCGAAGTTTACTTAAAAACCATCTTCCTAGACAGAGTGTTCAAGAAATGATGACTTTTCCATGTTCTCATTAAATTACAATTGAAGTCTTTGATATATGCTCTTATTTTTATACAAATAATTTTTTAGTAAAAAATTTGAGCAATATCCATGCACAAAATTATTTCGATCAATGTCATTAGTATTCAACATACTAAAGAAATATATAAGTACTACTAAGTAATCAAAATCTAGACAACTCAACTAGTATTCAGTACTAAGACAATCATACTTCATGCGAGCCCTTAGAACTAGAGCAAATTAGAGTTACTCAAATAACTACTTATTTAAAGAGATGCAATACTCATCTTGCTCTGTCAGGTTGACTTCTACTAGTTTTTCCCTTGCGATGGTAGCACTAGTATGCTCGGTGTCCTTGCTTTCCGCACACAAAACATATTCTTTTGAACTTCTTGACTTTTCCACTCCTTTTATTATAGACATTTCTGACACTTTGATTTACAATATCATTGGCACCGTACTTTTCTGACAGTGATTCCCAAATGACTTTTGCCGAGTCTTGTTTGACATAAATGTCAAACAACTTGTCATTCATTTGTGACAAAAGGTATCCTCTGGCTGTCGCATTGTCATTTCTAAACTGCATCAGAGTTACACCCAGTTCTTGACCAGGAATGTAATCTATTTCAAGGCTGTTTTCTCTCGATTCTTCACTCGGAGTGTAATCAGGTTCATGGCTAGCTTTTCTAGCACCAAGAAGAGGGAACACTGCTGGAGTAGGTTCAGGTGCAACTGAATACAGCATGTAAACCAACTTTAGTTGTTCGAAGAGGATACGCATTCTTTGAGCCCACCTTCTGTAGTTTTTTCCATCAAGTGCAGTGATCTTGGATAGATCGGGTATGACATAAGGTGACATAACGCTAAAGGTTGACTGTTGCTATAATAACTCTTTTAACTGTTGAAAAATAATCGCAACGTCAACGCGCAGGCTGGAAACCTTTTAAGAAGCACAGACACAACGGCTGTATGGTTAAAAGGAAATTTGTGTCGTGTTATAATATATAATAATAATATAATAATTTTAAATATAATAAAAAATAACTAATAAGATACCAAAATAACTAACCGAAGTCTTATAATTCAAAACAACAACAACAACGATGATAATAATAATAATAATAATAATAATAATAATAATAATAATAATAATAATAATAATAATAATAATAATAATAAAAAATGGTTTAGTAGTGATGGTAATGTGGTGGTGGCGGTGTAGTGGTTGTGGTGTTATTTGTTATATAATAATAATAATAATAATAATAATAATAATAATAATAATAATAGTAATAATAATAACAATAATAACAATAATAATAATAATAATAATAATAATAATAATAATAATAATAACTGGTGGTGGTGGTGTGGTGGCGGTGGTATGGTGGTGGTGGCGGTGGTATGGTGGTGGTGGGGGTGGCAACGGGAGTGGTGGTTGTATGGTGGTGATAGTGTTGGTAGTATGATGTTGATGTAAAAGTTGGAAAATGACTTATCGAAAGGAGAAATCATTTTCCTCCAAAACAAGCATGTTTTCCAAAGTCAACGAAAAATGATTTTCCAGGCATAGATTTCCATTGACTTGATTTTTCAAACACATCTAAACACTGGAAACTCAAAAAATGATTTCTCCGAGGTTTCCAAACACATCGTAAATGTAAAATTAATATACTATATATCATGGGCTATGTAGGAAAAAAAAAAAAACCATATTAATTTACAACCCAAAAAACTCCTTTAGCCCACTTGAAAACTAGTACATGGGTAGTAAATATGGCAAATTATGTTTTGCATCCGTGTGCACTATGCATGGTGTATACGGATGCAAAAACGACGTCGTTTTGACTAAAACGCGCACCCCACTTTAAGAAAAATAAAAATAAAAATCAGTTTCGATTCCTAGCAACAGCATTATGTTGTTCATTCATCCAATATTTTTAGTTCATTCATTCTGGATTTTTAGTTATAAAATTATGGATGTGTAGTTATGCAATTCTGGATTTATAGTTATGAAGTTATGGATGTGTAATTATGCAATTCTGAATTTATAGTTATGAAGTTATGGATGTGTAATTATGCATGGTGTAGTTATGCAATTCTAAATTTATAGTTATGAAGTTATAGATGTATAGTTATGCAATTCTGAATGTATAATTTTGAAGTTATGAATGTGTAGTTATGAAATTATGAATGAAGTTCTGGATTTATAGTTATGAAGTTTGAATTTTTATTTTTTAAGTTGACATCAAAACGACGTCGTTTTTGCATCCGTGTGCACCATCGGATGCACAACATAACGCTCCAATAAATATGGCCTAAAGCATCTCATCACATTCGTCAAATTTTTACACCTACCAAGCCTCCCGCATTTTCACAAGCTATCTCTTTTGCAACCTAAACCACATTTATATCATGGATCAAGATCCACATAGCATTATAGATCCTAAATCGAAACAACGAGATACAAAATTCATATTCTTAAGGTAATAACGCACAATATAAGACACATAAACATGCAAAGGTTTGCAATGCATTATAAACTCTAGTGCATGATATAAGGATTGCCCCATTGTAGGGCAGTTACAAGCCAACCTTCTGCTAGTTTCAACCAACTTGACACCCCTAGTTGCTAACATTTACCAAAATTTAACCAATTCTTAGACCTAGATGGACAAAAGATAACATATTTAATTACTACTTTTAGAAATTCAAAAGTCTAATTGACTTGTTACCGTTTCCCCTGAGAGAATAATAAACTACAAGAACGATCGAGCACAAACTCTGGCAAAAGCTTTAAAACTGTGGAGACAAATAAATACGAAAAAGGATGCTGTAGTCTAGTGTGTGAAAACAATGCAACAAGATATTTAGAATGTAGAACAACAAAAAAGTTCTCTATCATTTCCATTCCTCTCCAATAATAATTAATAACAACCTACTCATCATCATCATCGATGATCGATGTACCAAGGCCCTTCAATCCTTCGGGTGGGATCTCAGCAACTGTAACAAGAGAATAGAGCTCCTCCTTTGCATCCTCATCGTCATTCCTCTTACGAGCAATGCGAACTCTAACACGCCTTGGGACGCTACGGATTCCTCTGCTCCAGATATGCTTGTTCAGCTTCACATCCACTCTCACATCAGTTGTACCCATGGCTTTCTGTGCAAATTTCCTGATCTCCTTGATGGCGTTAGGTGCCTTCTTCTTGAATGTGCTGCCATCAATAAGAAATTTGTATCACATAGACAACAATGGACAACTACTAGTTTAACAAAAAACATATCAGATGTGATAAGAGTACAACTAAACTAGCAATTAGTATACCATCTTAGTAACCAAAACAAAAAAATAAACAGAGAAACTGAGTACAAGAACTACAGGGAAACTAGCAAACATAAAAATATAAACATCATGGAGTAATTGCTTACTAGTTTCATTTTAGGAAATGCATTTTTGAATATCTACATTCCAGCTCAAATAAGCTCAATTACATCAGAAGTAATGTAATCAAACAATTTGCTAAACCTAATGATAAAAGAGAACTAAGAACTTTAAGCCAAGGAACATTGCACTGTTACCTAAACTAGATGTTTTCCTAGTCATCAGTATACAAAACTTATTTTGGGTATTTAAGACCAGAAGCCTGCAAAGTATCCACTGTCAAGTACATAAATACATAATTGAACTAGACTCAAGAAATCAGTTAGCTCAAGATTTGGTACTACGTATTAAACAATATCCTTCCCATTTAAGAAATTTCAAAAGCCTGCAAATCAAATGAATATATACATCAAAAGCCATCAGATCAAACACAGAAAATAGCGCAACTGCCTAGAAGTAGCAGTTAAAGTGATGAAGCTGATACTGCATAAATCTGAGTTTAAAGTGACGAAGCTGATACTGCATAAAATCTGAGCAAACTGGATTTTTTTTTTAGAAGAGCAAACTGGATTTAAGAACTACATTTTCATCACCATAAATATAACGTATAAGCAGCGATACAAATACGCATGATTGAAAGAGTGATATAGAGGTGATTTCTGGAATAGAAAGTTTACCATCCGTGGAGGCGCTTGTGGAGGTTGATGGTGTACTCCCTGGTAACCACCTCCTCCTTCCTGGCTTTAGCCTTCTCCGACATTTTCAATCTCTACCTGCATTCGAACTCACAGAATCAAACACAGATTTGTTACAAAGCTACAAAAGGTAAACAGATAGCGAGAGAGAGAGAAAGAGAGCGCTTGCTTACTAGGGTTCGGACTTCGGAGCTAGGTAGAGATGGAGGCGCGTAGGAGCGATGGTTGAATAAAGAGACTCAGAAAAAGAAGACTTCGGAGACGAAAATAAAAACCCTAATATAAAATCCAGCATCACATTAGGCCCAACGGGTACACCAATGAATTGTCAGTTGTTATGCCATGGAACCGTGTTCACCATGGTTGGTGAACACGGTTCCATACGACGCCGTTTTGAGTGAGTGGGACTAACGGTGCCCGTAAGTGGCACCGTTAACTCCCACCACTCATATTTTTTTTTTTTTTAAATTAAACGCGCCAATAGCGTTTGCAGTTCCCACTACACCATTTCACTTCCTCTCCACGCAACGTCCATCACTCTGCTCTCTGAACTCCACTCTCGAGCTCTCTTCTCTCACTTCGTCTTCCACAGCCATTTCCTTCGATCACTCTCAAACACTCTGCTCCACAGCCATTCCTCTCTGCTCTCGCATTTCTCGTTCTCGCATTTCTCATTCTCGCATCTCTCGAACAAAACTTCGCGTTCTCCCATAGCTATCAAAGGAAACAGCCTCTCCATCGCTCATTCTCAACGTTGATTCACTTGTCTTACAGGTATTTTGTATATGGTGTGTTTATGATTTAGGGTTTTTGTATTCCGTGTACATATTTTGAAATTTTAAAATGGGGTTTTGAATGTAATGTTATGAGCTTATGAATGTATATCTGTAGCATTATATATGTGTAGATTAACCATTATGAATTGATTCGTATATGGTTTTTACTGCTGTTTATTCACTTTCTATGCAAGCTTTGAATGTCCATAACGTTTATTCACTTATGTATTTTATGTCATGCAAATATGTATTTTATGTCATGCAAATATGTATTTTATGTCATGCAAATATGTATTTTATG
Source organism: Ipomoea nil (assembly GCF_001879475.1). NCBI lineage: Eukaryota > Viridiplantae > Streptophyta > Magnoliopsida > Solanales > Convolvulaceae > Ipomoea > Ipomoea nil. The sequence goes on along the minus strand of NW_017619822.1, from coordinate 332,410 downwards.
TCATGCAAATATGTATTTTCGGTGTGAGATTATGAATTTTCTATTGTGCCTATGAAATTACGGTTTTGCTGTTATGAACTTTCTTATATGTGGTTATGTATTTTCTGTTAGAGATTATGAATTTTCTCGTAGGAGAGTATGAATTCTGTATTGTGAGTTGTGAATTTTATGTTCTGTAGTTATGAATTTTCTGTGTTGCAGTTATGAACTTTCTGTTCTGGGGTTATGAATTTTCTGTTCTGAGGTTATGAATTTTCTTTGTGGGATATTATGAATTGTATGTTACTATACTATGAATTATATGTGACTGTTATTGATGGACAATATGGAATTATGGATTTTCTCATATGAGATTATGAATTCTACAATGTGAGTTGTGAATTTTCTGTTCTGTATTGTAGTTATGAACTTTCTGTTCTAAGGTTATGAATTTTCTGTTATGATATTATGAATTTTCTTTGTGATATTATGAATTTTATGTTACTATATTATCAATTATGTGTAACTGTTATTTTGATGGACAATATATTCTTTTCGGTAGAGCATGGCTGGATTTATTCGGCACTCCCCATCCCCCCTCTACTGAAATAAGGAATATATTTTCCATCAATCTATATTATATGTTGTATATGAGTTACTTGCTTTCTAACGTTTTTAATAAAAGCAATGGACACTGCTCAACGAAGGAGAACACGCTCACAAACAAAGGCAGTCTTGAGCTCTCAAGCTGCAGAACCATCACAACCCTCACAGACGACAGCTGAACAAAACACTGCAGTCAAACCTACAACAAAAAACAAGAGAAAACGAACAACAAGGGCTGTACTTGACTCACAGGCTGCTCAACCATCCCAGCAGCAGTCTGATGACCTGCTCGAGCAAGAAGTTATTAAAGAAAAGAGATCAAAAAGCAGATAAATGACAGACATAGGGGCAAAACAGCCATTGGAGGTGATTGTGTAGAAGGGAGTTCTACTCCCTACTTCAGCACACGGATGGGACCAAAGACCATGTTTAGGCTTGTACAACAACTACTGCCAGAACAAAAACAATCTGTCCGTGATATTGGTTTTGGAGCCCTGTTGGACCTTCAATTGTGTGCAAATGAGTCACAATTAGTCCAGTATTTGATAGCCAACTTTGAGGTTTTCCAAACACATTTCAAGTTGGAGAACGACAAGCTCACAGTTGATGAAGAAGACGTTGAGTACACTCTTGGCATTCCAAGAGGAGAAAAGAAGGTTGTTGAGGCCCCAAAATATGATGAACAGGGGACACCGGAATACAGGTCTCTCTTGAAAAGCTGGAGGGAAAGGTGGAATATTAAGCTTGGTTCCCCAATCACTACCCAGATGGGAGATGTCATAGTTCAAAGGGGAGATTCTGGAGATGACTTTAAGAGAGACTTCATGGTCTTGACTGTTTCGTGCATGATGAGGGGATTTCAGACACGCTACTGCAACAACAGAATCCTCAACTCCTTGATTAATGTTGATGAGATAAAGGAGTACAACTGGTGTGGCTACACCTACAACTCTCTGATCAAGTCCATCGAGCAGTACAGGAAGAAAAGTAATAGCTTCTTTACTGGACCAATGACATTCATATTGGTAAGGTCTAGCTCCACTTATGAATCTTATGATATTCAGATTGTAAATTATATGTGTTAGATTATGAATTTTCTTCTATGTGATTATGAATTTTTCTCTATGTGATTAAGAATTTTCCTCTATATGATTATGAATTTTCCTTTTATGTCATTATGCATCTTCCTCTATGTGATTATGAATTTAGAGTATGTACTTATGAATCTTATGCTGTTTAGATTTTATGAGAATTATATGTGTCATATTATGAATTTTCCTTTATGTGCTTATGAATTTTCCTTTATGTGCTTATGAATTTTCCTGTATGTGATTATGAATTTACAGTATGTACTTATGAATTTTATGCTATTTAGATTTTGTGAGAATTGTATTTGTCAGGTTATGAATTTTCCTTTATTTGATTATGAATGTTCCTTTATGTAATTATGAATTTTCCTTGTTGTCATTATGAATGTTCTTTTAATATTATGCAATAATGAATCTCATAATAGAAAGTTCATAATTGCATAACATAAAATCCATAATACGATAGTTGAATATAATGTTCATATGGATTATGAATTTTCTATTATGATATTATGAATTTTCTGTAGTGTAATTATGAATTTTGTGATTATAACTTTTTTATTTTACCTTTTTCTTCAACATTGTAGCTATTCTACTTTGATCGGGTCCAATTCAAAGGAATGAGCGTTCAAAGAACATATCCAAGCATTACTGCATGGACAAATAAACTTGCACGGCAAAGGGTTTCCGCTGAGAAAAGGTCGGGCGGATATGGTAAAGGGAAAGTTATCCCTCGTATTGCAAAGCCTACTGCTGATTGTATCGCTTCTACTTCCGCCCAACCAGTCCCAACCATCTCTGTGCCGCCATCTAGTGTTGATAGGGTCACACGGGTTCTACAACGCCTTGCTGCTGATGTCTTGGAATTCGGTGAGGCTATGGCTGAAGTTGGCAAACAAAACGCCCCAGTGGATGTTATGAAGGCTGCATTTTCTGGGATTTCCACCATGATTGGCGTTGCAAGCACGATAGAAAGACCACCATCTCCAACCTCCTCTCAACTTGACGACATCTTCTTTGGCCAAGAGTCTTTCACAAAGGCTGTTGATGCCTTGGTTGAAGCCTTCCAAAAGACCAATCGGCAAATGGAGATTGACCCTCCCTCATTTGATTTAGGGATTTCTTATACCCCGGCACCATTGGTTGATGAACCACGTGAGCAAAGTGCAATGGATGACGATGAATTGGATGCCCTTGTTGAGAACATTGTGAAAGACACTCCTGGTGCTGCTGATGCTGCTACACTCTCTACTACTCCTACCGCTATCCCTGCTACAACCCCTGCTGCTACGCATGGTGCTACGGCTGTTTCTTCCCCTGCTGCTTTCCCTGCTCCTACACATGTTCCTACCACTGCTGCTACCCCTACTGCTTCATCTTCTGAAACATATACTGCTACCCCTGCTACATCAAGTTCTGAAAGACGAGAAATAACTCCATTGATCAAGGTTCCATTTGCCAGAGATGTCCCTGATGCTGCTAATACTTCTACGCCTGCTGCTACACTACCTGCTACCCTCGACGATATTGATAGGTAAACTAATTAGAATATGAAATTGTGTTATGAACTTTCTGATATTATATTATGACTTTTCTTCTGAAATATTATTAATTTTCACATATGAGATTATGAGTTTTCTATTATGAGTATTAAATTACAGTTTTGATATTATGAACTTTCTGATATGCAATTATGTATTTTCTGTTCTGTATTTATGAATTTTCTGTACTGCAGTTATGAACTTTCTGACCTGAAATTGTGCAACTATGATGATATTAACTAGCTTCGTGTGTTTACAGTGCATTTCTGGACAGTGAATCTGATGTCGAGGATGTCACCAAGCGAAAGAGACCAGTCCGGAAATACAAAAACATCCCGTTAAACTTGAGGTCACCTTTTTGGACAAAGAATGTGCCATTTGACCATAATGCCAGTGTGACCGAGAGGGCCGTATCAAACTACGCCTTCATGGATGCTTCTACGGATCATCCAGTGGAGTATGTTTGACTCTAACCATTTAGAAAACTTTTTATTTTCATGAATATTTCACATTTATAACCATATGTTAATTTATTTACCTATTTATCAAAATTTTTTGTTCATGTAGTGAAACTCTGTTTATCTTTGATGATTTCTCAATGACAAGAGGAGATTTCCACACCCTCCGCAGCGGTGAAATTTTTAACACATTCATAGATGTATGGGCGTTGAAGCTTACACTCCTCAACACAAAACGGGCGTTGGGGAAGCCAAAGTGCATCTATTTTAGCACGTTGGTACATGTAAGTTAATAACAACAATTTTTACTCTGCTCACTTCTGAATTTCATGTTAAACCATTCTGTATTTTATGTCATGTAAATATGTATTTTCTGTTTGTGATTATGAATTTTCTATTGTGAGTTTATAAAGATACATTTTTGATATTATGAACTTTCTGATGTGAGATTATGTATTTTCTGTGTGAGATTATGAATTTTCCCATATGGCATTATGAATTTTCTATTTGTGAGTTATGAAATTACAACTTTGATATTATGAATTTTCTGTTCTGTGGTTATGTATTTTCTTTGTAATATTATGGATTTTAAGTATTTTCTGTGTGTGATTATGAATTTTCTCATATCATATTATGAATTTTCTATTGTGAGTTTATGAAGTTACATTTTTGATATTATGAACTTTCTAATGTGAGATTATGAATTTTCCCATATGGCATTATGAATTTTCTATTGTGAGTTATGAAATTACAACTTTGATATTATGAATTTTCTGTTTTGTTGTTATGTATTTTCTTTGTAATATTATGGATTTTATGTTATGATATCATGAATTACGTATGACTGCCATTACATATTGCACAACTTATCATTGATACGTATTTTTTTCCCCTTAGCTTCAACTCGACCCATCTGAACAGTGGATGAAGAATCTTCCGCTTCAAAAGCGGAAGGATAATTTCAATGAGCGATTACAGTATGAGATTTCAAAATTTGAAAATCTTGATGTCAATGATGCTGATTTGGTAATTTATAATTACCCACCTTCAACATTTATTCATTAATTACATATTTCTTCTCTATTCTAACTACTTCTTCTTTTGATGTTAGCTATTTTTCCCCGTGCTTCGACACGAACACTACTTTGTTGTCTGCATCAACACCATCTCAAAAAGTGTTGAAATCATTGACAACAAGATGTTGCCTAAGGGTGTTACTGAAGCTGACAAGTATGAAGATTGCCCAAATCTACTGGTAACTTAACCTTAAACTTGACCTTTCAAACGTTTGTTATACATTTCATGTGAATCATTATCACACTAATTTCATTTTTGTCCAGATGAATGCTTTGAAAGAGTACTTGACTGCAGAAAAATCCCCCCTACTCCGTAAAATACAAAACCTTCCTGTATCATACTTGGCCATTCCTTGGAAGGAGCTTGACAATGTCATTGATTGTGGCATATATGTCATGCGACACATGGAGTCCTACAAGGGGAATGTTCAAGATTGGGACAGTGGATTTAAGATAGGCACCCATGTAAATGTAAGAGTATAAGATATATTAATTTCAACTTAGATTTGTTTTTTTTTTTTTTGTTTTTTAACATCTTTTTTTTTTTTTTTTGAAGGCTGACTTCATTTGGGAGCTTAGAGCTAAATACGCATCAAACATTATCACATGGGGTAGGAACACTGAAAGATTGCGAGTTATGAAGGCAGCCAAGGATCTTTCAAAAAAGAAATGAAACTATACCGCTTTTTGGTGTTTGAATATGTTGTGAACATGAAGCAAATCTTGACTGTTGGTACCCTAGATTGTGAATCTCTCATTTTGTAATGTGCACAGATATTTTGCACCTATGAATATACAATCTATTGCTCTTAATTCAGATTACATGTGGATCATGTAGAGTTTATGAATTTTCAACTACCATATTATGAATTTTCTATTATGCAATTATGAACTTTCTTTTATGAGATTATGAATGTATACGTGTTAGCTATAACTGAAATTCATTATTACATAACATTAAAATAACATTCATAATGACAACAAGGAAAATTCATAATCACATAAAGTAACATTCATAATCAAATAAAGGAAAATTCATAATCTGAGACATAATTCTCATAAAATCTTAATAGCATAAAATTCATAAGCACATACTCTAAATTCATAATCACATATAGGAAAATTCATAATCACATAAAGGAAAATTCATAATCAGATAAAGGAAGATTCATAATCTGAGACATAAAATTCATAAGAACATACTGTAAATTCATAATCACATAGAGGAAAATTCATAAACTGGTAAAGGAAAGTTCATAAACTGGTAAATGAAAGTTCATAAACTGGTAAAGGAAAATTCATAATCTGACACATAATTCTCATCCTATATCTAAAAATCATAAAATTCATAAGTACATACTGTTAACACGATCTCAATCTATAGCTACATCGTGGTCTACATTCTTATTAAAATGAACAAATTGTGAACCCCCGGTGCTTGGATGTACAAGATATCCATCACGAGCAATCTCTGAAATATTTTCCAAGACCAATGATTGGACAGATCCCTTTGTAATTGAAGCAAGCTTGTTTGCAGCACTCTTTCTTCCCCTTGCTGCATTGTACTTCTTCTCAATAACACTACTACTCCTTTTATTTCTCACACCTTTACCCCTCCGGTTTGAGGGGTCTTGGACAATACCACTTGACGAAGACACAACACCCTCCTCAGTGTTCACATCCCCAATCTCAGCTTCAATGTTTTTCCTTGCATTCTCAACGGCTTCATCACAGAATTGTCTAGCAACACTGTTATCTTGGCTAGAAACAATAAGCCTTTGAAATTTCCTACTAATCTCAACAGCCCAAATTGAAGAAGGGACACCACCATTATAAAACACAGATGCAATGTCCACGTTTCTACCCTCAACAACCTTTTTAGTCCATCTTTTTAGAATGTATTTATCGGGAATACTGGAAACACAGTGCACATGAAGTATACGTAAGCAGTGACAGCAAAGTATTCCCAATTCTGAAAACAGCTTGCAACTACAGCATATATCCAAATTGATTGCCTTAAAGGTTACTTCATGCCTTATGATATCTATGTCTGGTCGCCACACGTGATACTTGCACTTACAACCATCGTTCAACACCATTTCTTGATAACAAGAGCTACCTTTCATAAATTGTTCCTCGAACAAAAAATAAATCTCAATTGTATAAACCTCTCTAGCATGTGAAAGGAGTTTCACATGATCCATCATCATGGCAGGTACTCCTTGAGAACACCGGAAATCCTCGCCATTTTCCTTACTTCTCCATTCAGATATAACACTCACAAAGGATGAATAAAAATCACATAAACCAGCAGTCTTGGACAGCCTCCTAGAAATTGCATGATTTGTGCTTTCACTCCTTTGCGAAGATAAAATACCCCCGGAGAAATAATCCTTGTTGAACGCTGGACACCACTTCTCCCTACAGTCATAAAGCTTCTCTAGCCATGTATTCTTATGACAATTATATTTTGTAACCATCCTGAAAAGGTTAAAACACATGTTTATTACTCATATTCTGAAAATTCATAATCTCATATTAGAAAGTTCATAATCATATAACAGAAAATACATAATGACATAACAGAAAATACATAATTGTATACTGTGAATTCATTATCTCATATTACAAAGTTCATAATCATATAACACAAAATACATAATGACATAACAGAAAATAGATAATGACATAACATAAAATCCAGAATTGTATAACTGTGAATTCATAATCTCATATTAGAAAATTCATAAATCATATAACAGAAAATACATAATGACATAACAGAAAATCCATAATGACATAACAGAAAATTCAGAATTATATAATGTAAATTCATAATAACATACCTTGTCCAGTAAACCTCAAATTCAGCTTCAGTCTCGGTGTATTTCAACACACAATTGAACATATCCAGAAAATCCTTATGATTCCTCAATGCCTTGATATGCTTCTTCGAATTCTCACCAATATGCCATATGCAAAGACGGTGGCGTGATGTAGGAAACACCATGGAAATGCCAGCAGCCATAGCTGAACATTGATCCGTCATGATAGTCTGTGGACACTTGCCATCCATGGATCTTAAAAACACTCTAAACAACCACGCAAATGACTCTATCCTCTCATTCATCAAAAAACCACAACCAAACATTACATTCATGCAATGATGGTTCATCCCTACAAAAGGACCACAAATCATATAATATTTGTTAGTGCGGTATGTTGTATCATGCACTAACAGATCACCAAACACCTCATAATCCCTTCTCATTTGACCATCCCTCCAAAAAAAACTACACAATCTTCCATCCAAATCAACTTCGAAATCAAAAAAGAAATCAGCCTCATTAGATTGCCTCCTCCTGAATATCTCAATCAAAGAATTGGAATCAGATCCATCCAAACACTTCAAACTCACAGAAGCCATCGAATTGTAAGCATCGCGGTTGGTAAAGCCAACCAATGGAGAACCCCCTGACTGATGTTTCAAAAACCTCATACCATCCGCCAATGCAACACCACTACTCTTCATGTCTTTTAAATATTCAAGCTGATTGTTTCCCACTCTTCTATGCGACCGAAGCAGATGACTCTTGCCAAATGAACATAACTCGTGATTGTGCTCTTTCAAGTGTTTTGTAACTGTCCACATCCCATCACCCCCCACATCAAATTGAACAAATGCACCACATCCAGTCCTCATATCAATCTTTGAATAAAGCTTAACACCACTGTTTGGTTTCTGCTTATACCCAGCCTTAGCACAGAAGAACCTCTTCATCTGAATTGACTTAGTAGATGCCTTATAACGTTGTTGGCCTTTCCTCACACTAAAACCAACTCTGTATGCATATCCATTATATAACTCAAAAGCTTCGTCAACATTTCTTACTACAACACCCACCAAGTCTTCATCAACTGCAATTGCAACAAAAATATAACCACACCTATACCAACTACTAAAATATGAATGTGGATTTCACCTATAATGAATATAATATGCTACACTATAGAATTCATAATCTCATGTGAGAACATTCATAATCACAAAGAATAAAATTCATAACATCATATAAGAAAGTTCATAACAAAGACCGGGTATCAATAACATTTGTGACATTATGAGCATTCAAAGTTGCATAGATACTCATGGCATGAAATGCATAAACTCATAACATAAAATTCATAACCTCATATGGAAAATTCATAATCTCATATAGAAAATTCATAATAACATAACGGAAAATTCATAACCTCAAAACTGTAAATTCATAACGTGAACAAATTATTAATACCAATCACAACATTCAATTTGCATATAATCACCATGAATCAGTACCTACACCTACCAGAAACAACATTCATGATACACCAACTAATAAAAAGAACCTGGACTTGAAGACGAGCCATCAATGTCAATGTTTAACTCTGCTTGATCATTGCTTATTGAATCACCAACACAATCTTCATTCACTGAGTATATGCAAGCAGTGTAACATACCAGTTAATATGTTATGGACATAGTACTATTACATTATGAATATTCATATCACATGCATGAACAGAGTATCAAAATTCATAACTCTGTAACAGAAAATACATAATTGCATTATGTAAAATTCATAACAGAAACATGGAACTAATACACATTTACGGCCATTATGAACATTCAAACTGCATAGATACTGAACAAATACCAATAAAAATAACTAAATCTTCAACAATCCATGATCTCATAAATCAAACGAAATCAAACGCATAAAATCGAACGCAACCTGGAATCGCAGAAATCATATCGGTTGAATCTTCTCCTCGAACCGTCGTCTCCTCCATCGCGAATAGGAAAGAATCGCGAATGTCGGATCACAATTGCCTTCAGAGATTTGCGAATAGGAAAGAATCAAACGCAAAGAGTTGTCTGATCATAACTGCCTTCCTAACGCCGTTAATAGAACAATGTTTTTTTTTTTTTTTTTTTTTTTTTAAAAACGACGCCAAAAACGACGTCGTTTGGAAGCGTGTTCACCAAGCATGGTGAGCACGTTTCCACGGCATAATTTGCGATGAATTGTTATGCCATGGACCCGGGTCCACCTTGCGAGGTGGACCCAGGTCCAAAACGACGCAGTTTGCGAGCGTCAAAATAACGGTGCCTTTAGTGATATCGTTTTTTCAGTCAATGATTTTTTTTTTTAAACAATTCTACGAGTGAATATTCAGTTTTGTAATTGTAAATATAAAGTTATGTTGTGAATATAGAGTTCTGCAACTGTAAATATTGAGTTCTGTAATTTTGTATATTGAGATCTAAAATTGTGAATATAGAGTTATAAAATTGTGAATATAGAGTTCTGCAATTATGAATATTGAGTTCTGTAATTTTGTATATTGAGATCTAAAATTGTGAATATTCAGTTCTAAAAGTGTGAATATAGAATTCTAAAATGGTGAATATAGAGTTCAAAAATTGTGAATGTAGAAGAACGAATTATGAAGACAAACGGCAAGTTAACAGCAATGAATGAAGTAATGTTTTTAATTCAGACGGTATCGTCTTGAAGCAAAATGACGTCGTTTTGGACCCGGATCCACAGCATAATTTGCCAACATATTGATTATGGGCTATCTCTTGAACCAAGTACACAAGATCTACCTGCTGAGCAAGAATAGTTCATCCTTTAGCAGCAAGAAACCATACTCAACATCAAAATGCTATACAAGATTGCAAGCTATGAAAGAGATAATTACCTACGGGGTACAGATTTTGCGGCAACATATATTTGTTGCCTAGGATTTTTTGTACTAGCAAGGAGCTTGCCATTAGTGCGTTGAGAAGATTCGGCATCTTGTATTCATGAGCTTGTTCCTTGAATTCTCAAACATTCTATGTCAGCTTGCAGCTTGGTGATGATGTGCATTTGAGATTGCATCATCGCCAATAATGTCTCCATATCAAAGTCACTTGAGTTTTGAGAAGTCCATGACATCTCCTGATTTTTACTTCAACAAGGAGAACATCTCATTGAGATGATAGTTGCTTATTAATACAATGAGAGAGTATAACTTGTAAGGAAAGAGAAAGCCACTGGCATGTTTGAAGTTGGAGAAAATACAGTTATGCAAGCTCAACTAGATTCCATCCAACAGATGTAAGAAAAAAATTGTTGCGCACTTAGCACCAGATTTTGTGGAAGAAGACTACATTGCATATCCAGGGATACATGCGAACAACTTTGAGATCAAAACTTCTATGATCCAATTGGTTCAAGCAAACCAGTTTGGCTTATCAAGGATGGAAGACCTAAAGGCTCATATCACGCATTTTGATAGGATATACCAAACACTCAAGATGAATGGAGTGACAACTGAAGCTATTAAACTTCATCTTCAATTAGAGATCAAGCAATCGGTTGGTTTATTTCATTTGGACCAAATCATTTCAACACTTGGGAGCAGCTATATCAAGACTTTATGTAAGAATACTATCTACCTTCTAGGGCCGCTAAGCTTAAGAAGCAAATCTAGAATTCCCAGCAATTTGAAAATGAGAGCTTGTATGAGGCTTGGAAGAGATTCAAAGAGTTGATAAGGCAGTGTCCTAGAAATTTGTTGACTTCGGGTGATTTCATTTCATCGTTTAATGAAGGACTGTTAGACCATGTGAAAGCTATTATGGATGCATACTCGATTGGAGGAGTATTCTTGGGTATGTGATGGACAATTTTAAATAGCCCTCGCAAGTGCATGAGTCACTATAGCAATAATGTGCAATAGCAAGGGTCGATCCCACAGGGAATTGATAGTATGCAATTTAATTACTTGAAATTACGAAATAATATAATTGGATGAAAAGTTCTAAAGTACTCAAAGTGCAATAAGCTTAATAGTAAAACTAGACCAAATGCTATGTAGAAAATCAAGAAAAGAAATAAGCTATTAAAAATCAGGTGAATAAAATTGCGACAGCTAATAGGAAAAATGAAGCTCTAAGAACATGAATAAAATCGGCCAGAGTTCAACACAATAATCTAATTGTGAAATCAAAGCATAAAACTTAATTTGTTGATAACATAAGAATCAAATTACTGCAAAATCAATACATTAGCAATGCATTTTAAATTCAATAATTGAAAGCAAATAAGATTGACATCACAAACATAAATCTTGGAAATTGAAACTATTGGCAAACAAATTAAACATGCTAACCAACAAGGCCCAGGTTGCAGTGTTCAGAATTTGGTAATTGAAGAAGTAAACAAAGAAGTTGCTACGGAATTATTAGAAGAAAAGCAAAATCAGGAAGATGCCAAAATATAATTTCGCTGCTGCCAAACTGGAGAAACCGCTTGGAGATTAAATTGTTGTCGAAAAGAGAATTTTAGCCGCACCAACGCCGCTGAACGGAACCAGAAATTGAAAACCCACCGGAATAGCTCCGGGGTGATATTGATGATCCTTCTTCTTCACAAAAGCCTTCCATTTATACTGCTTCCTTAACTGAACTCCACCGTAATTTTTGTTCTGAATCTCGTGGCCATAGCCGATGAAGAACCTCTTCTCTCGCAGTGCTTCGGTTGAATCGCCGCACAAAGAGCTTCGACCGAGACTCAAAAGTAATTATTCTTTTAACTTAAATAAATTAGAATTCAATTATAATTAGTCTATGTTTATTAAAACTCCTATTATACTACTAAGACTATTATTATTATTATTATTAAATTAGGATCAAGGAATTATTAGACTGTCAAATTTTAATAAAAAAAATTAATTTAATAATAAAAACAACCCCAAAAATTAACAATATTTATAAAAACTACTTATAGCAATAATAAATAAAAATAGATATAAAATTAATTAATTATTGCAAATTAACTATAAAAAGATTATTTGAAATAACACTAAAATAATGTTTATCAAATCTCCCCACACTAATTTATTTGCTTGTCCCCATGCAAAAGCATTATTAAAAGGGAATAAAAGAAATTAAAAGCAAAATCAAACATTAAACTGAGCTTTACCCGAATAGGCTTTCAAATTTATTTATCTTAATGCAAAGTTAGTGTCAACTCAAAGAGTACATAAAACAGTTGACTAGAAATTAAAAACTTTAACAACTAAAGTAAATATAAAACGTGTGCTCGTGTGATGACATCCCTTATATGAACTATACAAAAACTCAATAGAAAAATATGAAAATTTCACCAAATTCAACCTAAACCAAATTCAAAAATATTCTATCACAGTGCAGGTGCAAAACATGAAGGAAATCAGGATCAAGGCATTTATTAAAATTGAAATGCAATTGCTCGTCTCTTCCAAAGTTCACTCATTATTTTTCTATTTTTGACTTTTTTCAAAGAGAACTTCCCCAAAAACCTCGCCATTTTACGCCAGACTTGTTTGGGTTTTTAATTTTGTGTGTACTCATAAACCAAACCACGACACTTATTTATTTATTTATGGTACATGTGTATATGTGGCTGATTCAGCGGAGTAGAATCTCTGAGATTTGCAAATAAATAAATAGATAAAACGCTCTCATTTATTTTTAAATATTTTTTTTAAATCTTTTTAAAAGATTTTTCACCTCACTTATACCACAAAGATGATCCTTGAACCAACACACTACACCACAATTTATAGCACTCAAGAATTGTTAAAGAATCTGAAAAAGGTAATATAAAGTGAAATCTACATATAAACTATCAAAGAAAATGCATAAAATATATAAGGGTATTTGTGATTTTCATATTCTGTTTTTTTTTTTTTTTTGATTTTTTTTTTGATTTTTGATTTGACAAAGATATAAAATTAAAGAAATTAACAACTAGTCAAAAGCAATATACACACTAAGAGCTGACAAAAACCTGCATTATTTTTATCACCGAATATTTAAATGACTTATGGATAAAGCTCAAACTAATGCTAGAATTCTAAAATAAGAAGGTTTTTGAAAATGTACATAAGAAAATTAAAAAGTTTGAAATTTTTTATTTTTTTCTGATTTGTGGGTGAAACCCCTTCCCCACACTTATTTTCAACATTGTCCCCAATGTTGTGAGAGGAAAGAAAAGAAGATAAAGAAAGTTCTCCTTTATTAGATTTTTTATTTGTAGAATTTTCATTCAGCCATGCAGTTTTAGAATAACAAGAAGAACCCGATTTATCAACGTCATTCAAAATATTTTCTTTTTGGAGTTTATCGAACCCCAACTTATCTTTTTGCGCAAGATTCAACCCTTAACTGCAAAATCTTGGTTAGAGCTATTAGGCAAATTCATAGATGTAAAAATTAAAAACTTAGCAGTTTCAGCAAGCACATTTTTGGTAAATTTATCTGCTTGAGCATCAAAAGGGATTAGGGGCAAATCTTTTTGTAGCACTTCACTTACAGTTTCAGGCAAATAACTTTTGAGCCTATTTAGAAATGGAACTGGGGGCACATAAGGATTATCAGATTTATGCAATTGAGGCTCATCATTTTCTACAATAATATCATCAACAGCAATTACGCAATTTTTCAATTATTTCAGTTTGTTCAGAAGTGATATTATCTTTTAACTTGTTTTCATCATTCAGAGCATCCTCAGGTTGATTAGATAACTTACCTAGCACATGCCCTTGCACAAATTTAGCAATTTTCTCTAAATGTGCTTCCAATCTTTTAAAGCAAGCCTCATTTTGTTCATCTGCTTCTTGTCTCATTTGGAATTTGTTAGGAATAATTGTAATATAGTTTTGATGAGCCAAAATTGTATTTTTAGAATTCCCCATATTTTATTTTGAGTCTAGTGTACAAACTTCAAAATAGACCTGAACCAAATATCCTACGAAATTCAAAGGCAAATAGAACCACTCAGAATATTGGTACTTAGGATTTATTTGCAGCACTTTATACCAAGAGGTCTTAATAGGTCAATGGAGAAGGTATTGTTGTATTTCGTGGAGAACCCGTGTTCAAATCGCTGTGACACCGAATTTGCTCCGTAATGGGCGTGCATACTTAACTCAGGCAGAAGGCGTACAAATATATTGTCAACACACGTGGCTACAACATCAACAGGAGCAGGCGTATTAAATGCAAGTCAGCTAGCATCAAAAGGAGCGTATTAAAAGATAGGAGCATTTAATTGAGAAGAAACAAATTAAAGGATAGTTTCATTCTTTCTCGCAACAGAGAGCACGACCGGAATTTCTTTATGAAGATTTTCTCTTCTTCAAGCAAGAACTCTCACAACAGAGAGCACGACCGGAATTTCTTTATGAAGATTTTCTCTTCTTCAAGCAAGAACAGAGCATGTCATTCTCTACCAGATTTTCTCTTCCTCAAGAGCAAGAGCACGGTCGGATTTGAAGATCTCAACATGAAGATTTACTTTTGTCAGAAGATATTTCATCCAAACCAAAAGAAGATTTATTGCAGAAGATCAGCCGAAATATATGACTTTTGAAGATTACACAGATGAAGTTTTTCAAATAAATCTGATAAAGCTATTCTCCACCGAAAGCTGCTGCATTTAATTGCTTCAGAGCAAGTTGCAAATTGGAGCATCGCAAATCAGATGGACAACTAGGATTGAAGAAGCTACAACGGCTATATGGCCTTTGTTGGCTATAAATACGGGCAAGGATGGAAGACTTGAAGCAGAGGCAATACACAATACAGAGAGCAATATTTGAAATATCCAGTTCATTATTCTTGAGCTATCTGCGTAGAAATCTTCAAAGTCCTTAGAAGAGAAATTTGTTTTCTCTAAATCTTTTCTCTACTGTGTGTAGAAAGAGGGTTAAGTGTAGCTGTGTGCAAAACACTAACCTGTTGAGTGTAGCTGTGTGCGAGACACTCGTGAGTGTAGCTGTGTGCAAAACACTCGTGGTTGCTAAGTGTAGCTGTGTGCAAGACACTTAGTTGGCGTAGGAGTATAGCTGTGTGCGAAGTACTCGTGGAGGAGTGTAGCTGTGTGCGAGACACTCGGGGTTGGGTGTAGCTGTGTGCAAAACACTCGAAGAAGTGCCTGTGTAGCACTTATTCACTATTGTAACTGTGTGTGGAAAATAGTGAATTTTCTCCTAGACGTGAAAGGAGAAAAGTGGAGTAGGGGGATTACGCCACCTCCGAACCACTCTAAATTGCCTCTCTCATTTACTTACTGCTCTCATTTATTATTGCATTATGATTATGAACTAACACATTTAATTGTTACTATTCAATATCTGCATTTGTTATTACTTACGAATGCATGCAAGATTGGCAATCATTTTATTTATATTATTTAATCTTGCATATTGCTTTGGACAAATTCATCTTACACTATTTATTTTGCTTCTCTGATCTCTAGTTGGATTTGTATATTTATTCGTGCGCATGCAAAGAGTTGACTATTAAAATTCATATTCCATAATGCTTAGCACATTCCACACGTGAACTTGCATATCAAAACAATTAATGTTTGCATGGTTTATTGTACTAATCCTTTTCGTATAAGCATTGCCTAATTTCATCTGGGTTTACTATCTATCACGTCCGCATGCGAGCCAAAATTTGTATACATATCACTTGATTTATTTCAAGCATATCCATCATATTGCATGTGATATATCTCTCAGTTTTGACGTAACACTTTACTGTTGAATTATTCCGCTGTGCACCCAAGTTGAACATCTTGTTATTTATTTGTGACTTGGAGTTGAAATTATCAAAGTGTTATTAATTGTGAAAAAGTTTAGAAAGTCTATTCACCCCCCTCTAGACTTTCTACCACCCTATCGGGACCAACAGAATTCATAAGCTTCTTGTTGCTTTTCCAACCATTGATCATGTGCTTCTTGCCGCCTATTGCAACCATGTATATAATCATTCAAGGAGTCCTCCAAAGATGGTTTTTCAAGTTGGGGTGGAGTTGATTGAAAATTATTTTGATCATTACCCCAATAAAAATTAGGATAGTTTGACTGAAAATCATTTTGATTATTCTAAGAAAAATTCGAGTGATTTTCCCAACCCGAATTATAAGAATTATAAAACGTGTCATGCACAGGCCTTTGATTAGAAACATTAATTGCATTTGCCTGTACAAAATCATCATTATAAAAATTATTTTGGTTTGATAAAAAAGAGTACATATTAAAATGTAAAATTTTTCAAATTTTGGTTTTTTTTTTTTTTTTTTGTGTGATTGAGAATGAAAATAGAATGGACCAATGAATTAAATAAATAAGCAAGCTTAAAAAGAAAAAAAAAACAAACGAAATAATAAGAAAGGGATAGCATTAAAGAATCAAGCAGTTTAAGAAATGAGAAAATTAAATAAAAAGAATAGCAAGAATTGATACAGTACAATTTAATAACAAGAAAATAATAAACTTGATAATTTAAAGAATTTATGGCAGGAAAAATAAGTGAAGGAAATAAAGACTATGGTTTTTAAATGGACGAATGACTTAAATAAAATGCAATATTAAAAATGAAGAAGAAGACAATAATGAAAGGATAGCGGAAAAAATCAAGCAATTAAGGAAAGAAAAAGAACACAGCAAATTAAATGGCAAAATAAACAATTCCCCGGCAACGGCGCCAAAAATTGATGGATAATTTTTGATAGTCCTTGCAAATGCACGAGTCACTATAGCAATAGTGTGCAATAGCAAGGGTCGATCCACAGGGAATTGATAGTATGCAATTTAATTACTTGAAATTACGAAATAATATAATTGGATGAAAAGTTCTAAAGTACTCAAAGTGCAATAAGCTTAATAGTAAAACTAGACCAAATGCTATGTAGAAAATCAAGAAAAGAAATAAACTATTAAAAATCAGGTGAATAAAATTGCGACAGCTAATAGGAAAAATGAAGCTCTAAGAACATGAATAAAATCGGCCAGAGTTCAACACAATAATCTAATTGTGAAATCAAAGCATAAAACTTAATTTGTTGATAACATAAGAATCAAATTACTGCAAAATCAATACATTAGCAATGCATTTTAAATTCAATAATTGAAAGCAAATAAGATTGACATCACAAACATAAATTTTGGAAATTGAAACTATTGGCAAACAAATTAAACATGCTAACCAACAAGTCCCCACGTTGCAGTGTTCAGAATTTGGTAATTGAAGAAGTAAACAAAGAAGTTGCTACGTAATTATGAGAAGAAAAGCAAAACCAGGAAGATGCCAAAATATAATTTCGCTGCTGCCAAACTGGAGAAACCGCTTGGAGATTAAATTGTTGTCGAAAAGAGAATTTTAGCCGCACCAACGCCGCTGAACGGAACCAGAAATTGCAAACCCACCGGAATTACTTCGGGGTGATATTGATGATCCTTCTTCTTCACACAAGCCTTCCATTTATACTGCTTCCTTAACTGAACTCCACCGTAATTTTTGTTCTGAATCTCTGGCCATAGCCGATGAAGAACCTCTTCTCTCGCAGTGTTCGGTTGAATTGCCGCACAAAGAGCTTCGACCGAGACTCAAAAGTAATCATTCTTTTAACTTAAATAAATTAGAATTCAATTATAATTAGTCTATGTTTATTAAAACTCCTATTATACTACTAAGACTATTATTATTATTATTATTAAATTAGGACCAAGGAATTATTAGACTGACAAATTTTAATAACAAAATTAATTTAATAATAAAAACAACCCCAAAAATTAACAATATTTATAAAAAACTACTTATAGAAATAATAAATAAAAATAGATATAAAATTAATCAATTATTATAAATTAATTATAAAAAGATTATTTGAAATAACACTAAACTAATGTTTATCAGTATATTAGTGACCAAGGAGGACAACTCATTGAGATGATAACTGCTAATACTATTTATTGGTACAATGAGAGAGTAGAACATGCAAGGAAACAATCCAAGAATGAAATACGACAAGCTTGGTGACTACGAAATGGATTTTGTCGCAATTCCATCACAAAATGCGATTCGCGACGGAATTTTGTGTTTTCGTGACGGAATTCTTCTGTTGTGAATAGCAATTTTTCTTGTAGGCTCTGTTTGGCAGAGCTTATTTAGGAGCTTATAGCTTATTTTAAGCTACTAATAAGCTTTAAGCTCTGTTTGGTAATGTTCCAAAAATAAGCCCATAGCTTAAAATAAGAGCTTATTTTGGAACGCTGCCTTAGATAGTGTTTCAAAATAAGTTAGGAGCTTCTTAACTCTTTTTTTTCATATTTGCCCTTATTATTTTAAAGTAATGACATTTTTTACCCTTCTGAATTAAAACCCTTTCTCTTCCCCTATTGTCACATTTCACGACAATCCTTTCATCTTCATTATATTCGCATAAGCCTCGTCCATCCCCCATTTGCATTCCGCAGAAGGTTCGCCATCCCCCATTTGCATTCCGCAGAAGCATCGCCATCCCCCATTTGCCCTCCTCCGCAGAAGCATCATCCATTGCACTCCACAGTTCATAGCAGCAGTCCGCAGGTATGTATATGTTATTATGTTGTACGTAGTTCTTGTATATATTTTGTTGTATTGCATCTTGCATATCCTCAGGCATGTATTATGTTATTTGGTTGTATTACTTGTATATATTTTGTTGTATTGCATCTCCGATATGAGAAAGATATTACCAATGATCCTAATGATTTTGTCTCTGCAATTTAGTTTCTGTGTTCTGCAATGGATAGCTTTGTTGTATATGTGGCTACCGTTGTAAGTTTAATTTCTTAAGTAGATAGAAAAGTAATTAGCAAAATGATTTGATTTGCAGTGAATTGAAACATAATGAATTATAGTGTTACTCTTCCAATTTTTTAGTAGAGATTTTATCAAGTTACCAGAAACGTTGATATAAATGAACTATTGTTTGTGATCATTTAGAACAAAAGCTTAAACCTCTGTGATACATTCCAATTTGTAACTCAAGTTCATTTTGGTCTTCTGGAAACCTACAAGTATTTATGCTTTAAAAAATTGTTCTACTGGCTTATAGAAAGAGTTTTTTTCCACCTTTTTTTTTTGTTTTGATCGGTAAAGTGTCAAAAATTAATTCTTTGTGGATGCCTATATGGAGCTTAATCATGGTTGGTTTGTCAAAAATTATGTTCTCTCTGCAACTCCTATTAGCATTACTGCCAATACTACTTGATATGTTTTAACTACTACAACTCATATGTTTTTACTACTTAAACTTATATAAATGAATACTATTATAGATGATTCTTGGTTCATAAATGAGTACAAGTATAATTATGAGTCCCAAGTTTCAAATTATGCTTAATCTTAATTTCTGGTGCATGCTTTGTTAAATTATTTGAATTTAATTGCCAATTACAATGTTCATTTTGCACATTCATTTTGATTTGTTTAGGGTCATTAAATTGCAACTTTAGCTTATTACTAGTAGTTGCACCCGTGCGGTGCACGGCAATATGTATACATAATTATCAAAAAAATAAATGGATAGCGAAGTAAATGAAAGTTTATTAAACATTATTGAATACTTCCTTGTATACGACATTTGTAGTGGTTTTTTTTTTATTTTACATTTTCATCCCAAATAAGAATTTTTAATCCCTTATGATTACTCACTCTTGACATTGCCACATACAATTGACCATGATTAAAAACCGGTCTCTTCAAAAACAAACCCACGTTGGATAGTGTCTAGCCTTGGCTTTTATTTATTGTCATTGCATATGACAACATTAGTGGAAATTGCTTCCTTTGGAACTTAAAAGGCAATCTTGGATCAGAAGGTGTTAAGGACATTCTTGGAATTAAGACCTTTGTACCGGCACTTGCACCACATAGTATTTGAGCTTCTAAAACATGATCTGCCAACTTTGAAATTATCATTCTTGTGCCATTGCACAACCCCAATGAGTGATCAATATTCCTCAGAAGCATAACTGGAGAGCCAACTTTTAGAGTCAATGAGTGATTTGGAACTCCTGAACACCTTAATCCATTTAAAAATTCTGGAGTGTGCAAATCAGCAAGCATGTCAACATTTGAATCAGATTTACAGACCGAATCACAACTGGGATACGTCCTTCCTTCGGTATTATTGTAGTCATTCATGTATTCATTTACTGCATCCACAATATCCAATGTTGGTGCCAAAATAGCACGATCTTTTAGGTATTCAATATCACTATGACCTCTGCGAAACATAGGGAATATGCTATCAACAATTGTAGAAATTGGATCCTCAACACAAGTTAGCACAAATTCTTCAGGAATATTTATCTCACATTCTCCATGCAAAGACTCACCAATTGTTCCATCACCTATATTAGCAATCCACTTTGCAAATTTTTCAATCTCTTGAACTTCAGTTTCTGATTGCAATGACCTTAGCCTGAGATTCTTTGTTAGCTTAAATACTTTACAGCTTCTCCAAAGATATGATGCATTGATACTTGCTCCAACAATATCTTTCCTGGTGCCCTTTGGAATGACTGGTAGAATCTGTCTGAAATCTCCACCTAACACCACGGTTTTGCCACCAAAAGTCATATCCAAGGTATTTGGATTTTTGACACGCATGATATCTCTCATACTACGGTCTAAAGCTTCAAAGCAAAACTTATGCATCATCGGTGCCTCATCCCAAATGATCAACTTACATTACATTATCAATTGTGCCAAATGACTGCTTTGGCTGATGTTGCAGGTTGAATCTTCATTAACAGCAATTGGTATTGAAAATCTCGAATGCGCAATTCTACCTCCTGGTAATAGAAGAGATGCTATACCACTTGATGCCACATTTAAAACTATATCACCCTTTGACCTTAAAGCAGACGACAATGCTCTCCATAAGAATATTTTTCCCGTTCCACCGTATCCATAAACAAAAAACAACCCTCCCAGATTGTTCTCAGCATCTTGCAAAACATTTCCATATATAGCCCTTTGCTCTTCGGTGAGTTGCTACACCAATTTTTCATTCTCTTCCTTCATGACATTAATATCATATGCTAATTCCTCTTGTATCAAACGATTGGTGGTTCTAGCATGAATCTCTAAATCCGGTATTGGCATCAACGGAAAGTCTTTCAAACTCTTTCCGATAGCAGAAAGCATTATTTCTATCTCCCGAAGTGCAAAATTCTTTTTCTCATCTTAAGATAAAATCAAATCTGTGATAATATAATCAATCGCATATTTTAAGTATGTGTATACAATTAATCTGTACAAAATGAAATTACAAATAGAAAATTTTACCTGTAATCCCCAATTGAGCTCTAATTTTGAATTGTGCATCCTCAGCCAAATAGTGCCACGCAGCTTCCCACACAACTTCAGGTTTTGCCATTGAATTTGACATTAATAGTGTGACAAACAATCTTCTCAAATTAACACCGGTCGCCCATTGACTTGCTTCTTCTATAGCATGAACATATTCCCTGTCGTCGTCTACTAATCCCCTGGTAGAACACGCATCCCTAAAAGAATCATATTGCACACCATCTACTTTTTTTATGTCCAAAAAACTCGTGGGCCCTTTTACTTTATTCAAAAGACATCTCAAATAAAATATCTTCCCTGTACCAGGTGGCACATAGAAAACTCTACCTATTGCAAATCCTCTTTTCCTTGGTTGTCATTTCCTAACATCTTTCTTCCATACAAATTTAGTTGGCATTTCGACATATGTAAGTTGTTTTGCATCTGGGTAGGTTTTATTTGCCTCAAACCATTCTAAGAACATGCTTTGTAAGATTGTTGGACGACTTAGTATGTTATCTACTGGATCATCATCTGCGAATACAACACTTTGTTGATTGGACAAGTGAAAGCTTAATCGCTCAACAGCTGGTGCCCTTAACTGTATATCAAATCCAAACAATCGCCAAACTGCTTCACACGGAGAGATATACTGACAATCATAGAACATATTGATTTCATCAATAACTTTTGGACTTTCGTCATCGGCGTTGGATTTGTAAAACTCTGTTGTAACCCTGTCACGGCCCTTGTTTACGTACTTGAACAAATACTTGATTGAACGGGACTGATTACACCATTCCACATTAATATGAGCCCTATACTTTAGTAACAAATGTCTATTGTGTGGTACTACGTACCTATTATCCAACTGAATACCATTGCGCATGACAGACCTGCCATTGTCTCGTCTGCGATATATAGGATAACCATCCTCGTCCACAGTTGATGTATGTTGGTCCCGAAAGGGTGGCGAGAAGTCTAGAGGGGGGGGTGAATAGACTTCTATAACTTTTTAAACTTTCTTCGAAAACACACAAGGCAAATAACACTTTGGTAATTTCAACTCTAAGTAATAAGCATTAACAAGATAAGCAACTTAGAGCGTGCAGCGGAATAAGTAGCGGTAAAGTGTTATGCTTATAAGTGCGGTGCTCAAAAAGATATTCTAAACATGCAACACGTTAGAAACACTTGATATGGTTCAAGGATGATGTACGTAAAGTTTGGCTTGCATGCAAACGTGGGAACTATCAAACCCAGATAGATAAAGATATGCGATAAATCGTAATCGGGTTAGTTCGCAGTTAGAATAAGCATGCACAAAATATATGAGCAGTAAGTAAATAGAGAGGGAGATTTATAGTGGTTCAAAGGTGGTGTAATCCTCCTAGTCCACTCTTCTCCTTTCACTTCAAGGAGGAAATTCACTATTCTTCGATCACCCAGATACAATAGTGAATAAGTGCCCAACGACACTTCTCCGAGTGCTTCGCACAAAGCTACACTCCTCCAAGGTTTTTCGCAAGCTCCTCTTGTTACTCCGCCTCCCCGAGTACTTCG
Organism: Ipomoea nil; assembly: GCF_001879475.1. Taxonomy (NCBI): domain Eukaryota; kingdom Viridiplantae; phylum Streptophyta; class Magnoliopsida; order Solanales; family Convolvulaceae; genus Ipomoea; species Ipomoea nil. The sequence continues at coordinate 308,887 of NW_017619822.1, read as the reverse complement.
CACCAAGCTGTACTCCTACACCACGAGAACTACGCACAAAGCTACGTCCTCCAAGGGTTTTCACAAGCTCCTCTTGTTACTCTGCCCTTCGCCACGAGTGCTACGCACAAAGCTACACTCAACCAGGGTTTTTCACTCTCTCTAGTTACTCCGCCCTCTTTCTACACTCAGTAGAGAATATTACAAAGAAATAAAATTTCTCTCTCACTCAGACTTGAATTTTATCGTGTATAGCTCAATATATTGCTTCTTGGCTGATATAAATATTGCTTGCTTTTCTCTTGCTTGTATATCTCAATTTTCAGCCGTATTCAAGTCGTGTTTGTCTTCAAGTCTGCTTGGGCATTTTATAGCCAAAGAAAGCTATTTGCCCGTTGATCAACTTTCGATCTTGATCGTCCATTTTGAATTGTAGTTGATCTGATAATTTTGTCAACTTGATCTGCAATTGTAGGTAGATGTCATTTCTCCTTTTTGTCAGATGATTTGAATAAATTGCCCGTTGCCGTGTCTTGAATTTTGTAGCCTCCAAAATTTGAATAAGTTCGGCGCGGCGTGCTTGATTTTCTTCTCCTTCATAAATGCTCTGACATGTCAAGTTGATCAAATAATTTAACTGCTGATTCTTGCTTGAGTATAAAATTATTTCTCCGCAAATCAGCCTTCTTCGAGCGTCTCCGGTTCCACCGTAAAAACTTGATGTTCAGATGAAAATATATATCAGATATTTTCTCCTTCATGTTCCTTGTAAAATATTATACTGGAACTTCTGTAAAAACTCCATTGTTGTTCATGGTGAGATGCTCTGTTTCGAATTGCAAGCTTAGTCCACCATACTTGGTATGTTTCTCCATATGGTGCATGGCTTCTGTGAGACTTGTGCATTTTCCTTAGCTAGTCTCCATTAGCTAGTCTCTCCTTGGCTAGTCTCCATTCTAGCTAGTCTCTCTTTAGCTAGTCTCTATTTTAGCTAGTCTCCATACAGTTTTGTATACTTTGAGCTAGTCTCTCATACTTCTCCAAGCTAGTCTCCCATACGATTATACGGTCCAAGCTAGTCTCCCATACGGTCTTCGTATACATTGAGCTAGTCTATCATATGGTTATACAGTCCAAGCTAGTCTCCCATATGGTCTTCGTATACATTGAGCTAGTCTCTCATACGGTTATACAGTCCAAGCTAGTCTCCCATACAGTGAAGCTAGTCTCTCATACGGTGGAGTTAGTCTCTCATACGGTCCAAGCTAGTCTCCAAAGCAAGCTTAAAAATTACTTCACTTGAGATTCGAACTAAAGATCACTTAGCTTAGCTCAAACGCGTTTCTTCCAACTCCTCTAGCATGGTTCTTGGTAACTTCTCCGCAACATAATTATGTTAAGCTATAATCCCGCTTAACATCGAAAATCAAAATATGATTTTCCAGACTTGTACATGGGTTGCATGATATAGGTGCACCATACTCCGTAGACTAGGACTGACTCAAATAGAATAAAATTGGGGACTACTTGATTTTTCAAAAATACATTCGGCTCATCAAAATTTACAATATATTCCTAACAATTTCCCCCTTTTTGATGATGCCGAAACTTATACCCATGTCATTTTGGCTTTGTCAATTTTGAAAAATAATTTCTTTTTAATCAATTTTATTTCGACTAGCCAATTGACGGGTTTAACAAAAATTGTGACTTAGAGATTTTAATTTTGGACAATCCTAAACGTATATTGAGACTATAACGCGGGGTTGCGTATTGATTTTTATCTTTTAATTTTTCTTCCCCCTTTCAATTTTATTTTCTCAATTGTACGCCTCACATGTAATTCCTAAGTCCAATTTTAAAATCTTGTGACATAAACACAAAATAAATAAATTAACTAGGACTTACTTCATATGGTACGAAATAGTTTCATCATGCAATTTCAACCCATTTTAGCTTAGCATATATAGGATGTCAAAACAAATGTGCTAGCTAAAATAAATTATACACCAAAAATTGGTTTGTCAATCAAACTTGTTACCTCCCTTTCAACTTCGCATTGATGAACTCTCTTAGCTTTTTGAAGTCCTTTTCTAGCCCTTTGTGTTGATACGGTGCGGTCACTTGCCCAGTGATGTAGTTGCCATAAGCCTCTCTTATATTATCTCCTTTCAACACTCCGGCTTCATGCCAAAAGATGCATTCGTCAAGTGTTCCGCCATCACTCATTTGGTCACTTCGATGTCCGAACTCCGTTTGAAGCTCTTGCAATTTTTGTATCCTTGTTGCAATTGGCTTCGGCATTTGTGGCATTGGAGCAATCGGCCTTGGTGGCAACACATCATGAGAAGTAGAACTCGAGCTATGACAAGTTCCTCTAAGGTAATCAATCATACTTACACGGCTTGAAGCTCTTGGATTAGTTCAACTATTGGTCCTCTTGGAGCTCTTGGTTGTGTGTACGCATAAGCTTGTGGCACAAAATGACGTGCCAATCCTTCCCCCTTTTCGGCAGCATCTATGAACCGTTGAAAACTCTTGGTGGAAGAATCTTGCTTGTCATGCACTCCCTCTAGAAGATCCATGCGAATACGCGATTGGGTTAGTAAACCTTGCACTTGTTGTTCCAAAAGTTTGAGCCTCGACGTAGTATCGGACCCATGCTTTGCCATTTCATTGAACAACTTCATCACATCTTTCTTCAATTCATCTTTGGCCGTGTCAATTTCGGTTTTTAATAGGCCTTGCCTATTAAACAATTGTTGAGCACGATCCACCATCTCCTTGTGGTAGTCATCAAGCTTTGTATCCATTGTGTCCATCTTTGTTCTCAATCCACCCGAAGACTCTTGTACAATTGCCTTAACATCTCCAACAATTTCTTCTCTTAAGGCTTGAATATTTATCAATGGCTCATGTTGTACGGGTGAACTCGAATTTGGCAAGGGATGTGGCAATATCATCTTGTGGAGTTGTAATCATTGCATCAACAAAGCTTGGTTCGGCCTCTTCGGTGTTGTAGCAAAGAAGTAAAGTAGGTTGATGTCTTGGATTTGCTTGATCATAAAACTCATAGGAAGGAGGCAAAGTTGGCAAATTCCTTGTTTCATCCAAGTTCAAAGAGATCCCTTGACTTGGTGCATTCCCTTCCTCAAGAATGGATCCCGTAACCTCCGTTTTGGGATGTGGAAAATAGGACTCAAAGCTTAAATCTTCATTCATATTTGCATCTTCAAAATTCGCAGGATATGGATCAAATCCTAAGGGCCGTACATCATCACTTCTCACCAAAGATCCCTCTCCGGGTCCTCTTCGTGTATCTTCTAAAGACATGGCGGTGGCACGGCGAATATGATTCGGATCAAATTCTCCTAAAGGTTCTTCGGTTGTGGCTTCAATCATCACACCTTTTTCGGTTCTCTTCTTTTTGGCAAGCTTGGTAGAAAAACAAGATTTAATCACCGAAAGCCGGGTAGCCTTTGCAAGATCTCTTGTGCCCAACCAACTCAACACAAATTCTTCATTTTCCAAAGTATTTGGTCCTATTGTTTCGGCCAACACACTATGGGTTCCCAATCTCCATGATCTCCAATCTAGTGCTCTTTTAAACTCCTCCAAGAGTACACTATCCGCTCCAATTGTAGATGTCTCATCATCACTTCCAACTTCAACAACATCATTCACAACAACATTCTCCTCAACTCTATTTTCTTCAACAAAACCTTGACTTTCAAGAATGGGGTGGTTTGGGTGGTTCGGGTTTTGGGTGGGTAAGGTTGTAGAGCTTGGGTGGCTATGTTGTTCCTCATTGGATCTCACGGCGGGAGAATTCGAACCTTCATTACTCGGCTCACGGATAAATTGTCTTAGATTTAGGAAAGGGTTGGGTGTTTTTCTCTTTCGGGTGGGTTTAGGTAGGCTTGAGGGTAAGGAGGGATTTTTAGGCTCATTTGAGTTGGGTGGCCGAAACAAGTAGCTATGGTTGGTAATGTGTTTGGCTTTTGTAAGGGTTACATTCTTCGTTCTCAAAATCTCACCAACGGCAAACCCGTAACCAATCTCTTGTTGGAACCATCCATCAACTAAAGGTTTGGCCTTCCTTATAGATTCACACAACCTCCCAAACATAAAAGCTCCCCAATCCACACAAACATTGTTCAAGATAATATCCATAATCATCAATTTCTCCTTAGACAATCTATCACGGCAATGATAACGTGATTCTACACATTTATGAATAATATCCAACAACAATCCATAATCCTTCTTCAAGTCTCTTTTAACACCATTAACCTTCGAAGATGACGGTGTGTTTGCATCGCGTACCTCGGCCCATATGGCATTGACATCATGCACATAATTTTCAACTCTCAAATTCGATTCAACAAGGTTAAACATCCTCCGAAAATCACCGAGATTAATTTCTACATCAACACCTTTGATCATAGAAATAATAGAGCCATTCTCTATTCTAGCATTCATATATAGTTCGGTCACTTCATCCTTATAGAAACCAACATATCTAAAAGTGCAAAAAATTTAACAACCCACTAGATTCGAGAGAGTTGATAATTTTTACCCCAATAGATTTGTTCTCCACATGCTTGTTGAAGTCGTTGACATCAAGAATCATCCCGCTTAGCACACGGCTCGACCTTCTTGATCCTCCGGTTGTGAAAGACTCCATCTCCACTTGATGAGCATCCATTTAAGTAGAAAAGAATTTTTAGGAAATTTTTGGGTGCAATTTTGGGTATTTCGGCAGTGAGGTCCGAAAATAAGGTAAGGAGGGATGGGTTTTTGTGTAGAGAGGTTATTTGGGTAGGATTTTGGGTTTGGTTGATGGGTTTTTGTGTGTAGAAGATTTTAGAGTAGAGAAATTAGAGTGGGTATTTGAGCAATGGTGAAATTTTGGCTTCTCCTTGTGCTTGAATTCCGGCCGGCGAGAAGAATTTGAGTTCTTCTTGATTTTCTCTTTCTACCCGTTAGGAATGAGGGTGAAAGGGTGTGAAAATACTCTTTTTCCCTCTAGTGGGTAGAGAGAGAGTCTTGATCTCCTTGAGGATAAATTCGACCTTCCACATGATTTAAATTTGCTAGCTCAGATTTTTATACTTCATTTGTGAGTACATGGCGCCAAAAATTGTGCTTCAAATAACCGTCAACCTGGAGCAAATCAGATAAAAATATCTTGAAAATAATCTGTTAGTCCAATAAATATGCTCCAGATAAATAAAATTAATTCAATTTCATATTTCAATAAAGCTGATTTTCTGAAAAGGTTATCTGATAAAAATTGAACTGATCTGACAGATACCTAATATCTGTAAAATTACAAGTTTCCAAATTGGTTGACTTTTGCAATTGGGCCAACATTTTTGACTTTTGAAAACCAAAGCTTATGGGCATAACATTTCATCATAATAAGCTTTCTTTAACACAAACCCAATTAGGCATCTAAAATTCCCCTTTAATTATATACTTAACATAATTAACCCAAAATAAAAGAAAATTCCCCCTAAATTGTATACTAATTTCAAATAAGCAAATTAGGCAAATAAATTACACAAATTAAATATTTCAAAAACATGACAAATTAAATAAATGTACACCAGGACTATGTGGTCTAATGGTACCCGGGTTGGATTTCCATATAGAAGATTATGAGTTCGAGCCTCAGTGGAGGCGTTATTGGTTCTTTGTGTTTCAGTAAGTTGAGAAAGTATATGAACAGATACTACAATGTAATAGAGCCAGTAACTTTCAAAGAAAAAAAAAGGTATGTAGATTCCGTAAGATAAAATTATAACACATTTAGGTACATACAAATTATACGAAAACATGTACACAATTAAGCATATATCATACATACATACCAAATCAAATTAAAACACATAGGTCACATAGATTTCATGCAATACACACAGTACATAACAAAAATTAAGAGTTTAGAAATTGCTTAGCTCATTTCGATCATGCCACGGCTTTGTGAGAATATCGGCAATTTGATTCTCCGTGGGAATATGATCGATTGTCAAATCCTTCTTTTCGACGTGATCGCGGATAAAATGGTGTCGAACATCAATATGCTTGGTTCGCGAATGAAGCACTGGATTTTGGGTTATGGCGATTGCACTTGTATTATCGCATAAAATGCTAACATTTTCGCACTTAATCCCATAGTCCAATAATTGTTGCTTCATCCACAAGATTTGTGCACAACAACTCCCAGCTGCAATATATCCGGCTTCTGCAGTGCTCGTAGCTATGGAGTTTTGCTTTTTGCTGAACCAAGAGACCAATCTTTCCCCTAAGAACTGGCATGTCCCTGAGGTACTTTTTCGGTCTATTTTACAACCTGCAAAATCTGCATCTGAATAACCCGTTAGTGTAAAATCTCCTTCTTTGGGATACCATAATCCCACATTGATTGTTCCTTTGAGATATCGGATTATCTTCTTGGTTGCAATTAGATGACTTTCTTTGGGCTTTGATTGGAATCTTGCACATACGCCAACCGAGTAGGATATGTCTGGTCTGCTCGCGGTTAAGTATAGTAACGATCCAATCATCCCTCGATACATCGTTTGATCGACGTCTTTTCCTTCATCATCTTTATCCAACTTTTGAGATGTACTCATGGGAATTTTGACTGAGGATTTTCCATCTATGCCAAATTTCTTGATAAGATCTCTTGTGTACTTGGCTTGATTTATGAAAATTCCTTCTTCAAGTTGCTTGACTTGCAGTCCCAAAAAGTAATTTAATTCTCCCATCATACTCATATCGAACCTGTTCTGCATGAGCTTAGAAAATTTCTCACATAAAGATTTATCAGTACTTCCAAAGATAATATCATCAACATAAATTTGTACTAATAAAATGTGATTATTTTCTTGAATTCTAAAGAGGGTTTTATCGACTAGACCTTTGGTGAATCCACAACTAATTAAGAACATCGACAAGGTGTCGTACCAAGCTCGCGGAGCTTGTTTTAACCCATACAATGCCTTCTTTAATTTGTAGACTTGATCACCAACGTCTTTTACCTCAAAACCGGGTGGTTGTTCGACGTAAACTTCTTCTTCAAGTAAGCCATTAAGAAATGCGCTCTTTACGTCCATTTGATATACCACGAAATTCTTGTGCGCTGCGTATGCTAGGAATATCCGAATTGCTTCGAGTCGTGCGACGGGGGCGAATGTCTCATCAAAATCAATGCCTTCTTCTTGTGAATACCCCTTCGCAACTAATCTTGCTTTATTCCTAACAATGACGCCGTCTTCGTTTGCTTTGTTCCTAAAGACCCATTTAGTGTCAATTACATTTTGGTGCGTTGGTCTTGGAACAAGTTTCCATACGTCGTTGCGCTTGAATTGATCTAATTCCTCTTACATGGCATCTATCCAACTTGGATCGGCTAAAGCTTCATCAATTTCTTTTGGTTCCAGTTGTGATAGAAAGCATGAGAACATTGCATATTGTTGTTGGTTCCTAGTAGATGATCGCGTTTTCACTCCGTCACTTGGATTTCCAATGACTAAGTCATGTGTGTGACTTCTTAGCCATTTTTGATTTGGTTGGAAATTTGTTGGATTCTCAGAGTTTCCTTCTTGATGTGATTCCACTTGTTGTGTATTATTGACGGATGCTTCTTCGGTTTCAACTACTGGAATTTCTTCTTGTGCAATTTCGGGTGCAACAGGCATGCGTGACATTTCGGGTTCCTCATTGCATATTGCCTCAAATTGGTGAATACCCATGTCACTTGATTCTTCTACTTCCTGCAACACATCATCTTCGAACAACTCATTAGAATTATTCAAATCACAATTACCTTCACCATTTTTGCCATTTTTGTCGTGATTCTCGTCGAACACAACATGAATTGATTCTTCTACCACCATTGTTGATTTGTTGAATATTCTGTACGCTTTGCTGGTGGATGAATATCCCAAAAATATTCCTTCGTTCGCACGTTCGTCAAAAGTCTTTAATTGAGACTTTCCATTAACAAGTACAAAACATTTACAACCAAATGTATGAAAATAGGTGAGATTGGGTTTTCTCCCTTTCCATAATTCATATGGTGTTTTGTTATAGGACTTGTGGATTAGACTTCGATTTTGAGTATAACACGCCGTGTTGATAGCTTCTGCCCAAAATCTCTTTGGTAGTTCGGCGGCCGTTATCATGACTCGTGCGGCTTCTTTGAATGATGCTTTGATTTGTTTTCCTTTCTGGCATGCATCACAAATTTGATTTTTCTTGAACACAATGTTGGGTAGTCCTTCGACTAGATTATTCCTTGCAAGCTTGTTGATGGTTTTGAAATTCAAATGATTTAGCCTTCTGTGCCATTCCCAACAAACTTCATTCGAACTATTTGCCATCAAGCATACGGATTCCTTCGTTGTACTCCAATCCACAACATACATGTTTTTCTTTCTTGATCCGGCTAGTACGACTTCATTCGTAGATTCGTTCTTGACTTGACATTTGCCTTTGTAAAATTCTACGAGATATCCTTTGTCGCAAAATTGACTTGTACTAAACAAGTTGAATTTTAATCCTTCGACATAAGATACGTCATCAATTCGTAGACCATTTTTCACAATTGCGCCGGTTCCTTTTGTCATTCCATATCGATCGTTTCCACCGAACACTACTTTTGGTCCTTCGATACTTTTGAACTCAACTAGACTAGCTTTATTGCCGGTCATATGTCGAGAGCAACCGCTATCGAAATACCAAATTTCCTGCAAGAAAGATTAATTATTTTTAGGTACCCATGCTTGATTGGGTCCTTTTGTGTTAGTAATCTTTGGCATCCAAATCCACCTAGATCCCACTGATCCAAGAGTATGTGATTTGTAACCATTAAAAACATTATAATCATAACGCACTTGCGAATAATGCTTTGGTGCGGGTTGGGAAGCAGATAGTTGCTTGATTCTATGAAAAAGAGCAAATCTGGACTTGGTCCATGGTTTGTCATCAAGCGACCAATCTTGTTCTGAGGGATATAATCTCCCAGCCCCAATTCTCGGAATTCTTCCCATATTCCTATGAGGTTTTGTTGCACTAGACTCGTTGGCTCTCTTTGGAGATACAAATTTTTGCCTTTTAAAAATTTGTTGTCTATCCGAGATATTGAATTTTTGATTCGGCTTTGCAACATTTTTCTTGGCATTAATTTGATTACCAATTCCTTGTCTCATTGTGCTATACTGACTTTTCACAAATTTTACCACTGGGACTTTATTAATTAAAGTAGTAGTAGAATTAGTCAGTTTCACAGGGGTTTGAGAACATGATGGATCGTAGCCTAGTCCGGCTTTATCTCCAGCGGGTTTCTGCATGTTTACCATTTTGTCCATTATTTTGGATGAATTTGTAAATGATGGGATTACTTCCCGAAGGTTATGTTCTCGAACCTCTCTAGCTTTGCACTCTTCTTGAAGTCGAGCATTTTCGGCTTTCAAATTACTCATTTCATTTAGAGCATTTTGCAATTTTTGTGACATTTCTTTCTTTTCAAGAATTAACGTATTATTGCGCTCTTTGATTTGAGTATGAGTGGCCATGACTTTTTGACAATCTTCCATAAGACTTTGAAATGATTCTTGAGTCTGGAAAGAAGTGTCAACTGAACTAAAAGAACTAAAAGAGCTAGAAGATACCTCTTCGTCGATTTCACGCGCCATATAACATTCTTCATGTTCGGATGTCTTGCCCACTAGGCATAGTAGCGCCGTATCTTCTTGTGATGAATCACTCTCGTCACTAGATGATTCTTCGGATTCACTTGCTTCTAACGGATCGCTTATTAGTGCCTTCCGTTTTCCCTTTTTGAGTTTCTTCTCCTTGGATTTGTATTCCACCTGTGGAGAAGTATTCGAATTTTTGTCCGCCTTGGGGTGTGAACATTCGGCCATAAAATGTCCAGGCTTTCTACAATTGTAACACACGTTTGTGTTATCTTCGACCGGTTCCCTTCTTGATCTTCTATTTTCTCGAAAGAAATTTCCTTGTGGTGATCCTTTGTTCTTTCGCATGAACTTCTTGAATTTCCTAACAAATAGAGAAAATTGTTCGTTAGATAAAAAATCATCATTTGCTACTGACCTTGATGTTGAGGGTTGTTCGGCCATCAATGCGGATGTTCGTTCATCACGTTCTTCCTCGACTCGTGTCTTCATTTCGAACTCATACGCCTTAAGATCACTAAAGAGTTTATCCGTAGATAATGTCCTTAGATCTCTATGATCGCGCATTGCGGTCACCTTCATATCCCAATTTGTAGGTAGTCCGCGTAACACTTTGAGCGATATTTCTTTCTGGGTAATGGTCTTTCCCAGATCCGTGATTTCTCCAAGAATTTTGATCAATCGAGCTTCCATGTCGGTGATGCTTTCGTTCGGTAGCATTTTGAAATCTTCGAACCTCTTCATGGCAATGGTTAGTTTGTTGTCTTTTTCTTGTTCATCGCCTTCACCGATTCCGATAAGTGTATCCCATATTTCTTTTGCTGTGGTGCACTTTCAAATCTTTGGGAATATGGTGTCATCGACCGCTTTGAACAAAATATCTTTGGCAATGTTGTCCAAATTATTTCGCCCTCTATCTTCCTTTGTCCACTCCATTTTTGGCTTTGGTATATATCGTGGAGCATTTGGAGTTAGTGCGGCGGCAGTGTTAACTTCCATAATTTGGATAGGACCTTTTGCGATGACTTCCCACATTTCGTCATTTAAAGTAGATAAGTGCACCTGCATACGTATTTTCCAATCATCAAATTTATCAAGTGAGAAAAGCAAATTTTGAGCAAGAGCCATATCTCTCTTCATCTTAAAGATTTTGAGATCTATCTAGCAGTCAAAGTTGACTCAAATAGACAACCGCTCTGATACCACTTGTTGGTCCCAAAAGGGTGGTGAGAAGTCTAGAGGGGGGGGGGGTGAATAGACTTCTCTAACTTTTTAAACTTTCTTCGAAAACACACAAGGCAAATAACACTTTGGTAATTTCAACTCTAAGTAACAAGCATTAACAAGATAAGCAACTTAGAGCGTGCAACGGAATAAGTAGCGGTAAAGTGTTATGCTTATAAGTGCGGTGCTCAAAAAGATATTCTAAACATGCAACACGTTAGAAACACTTGATATGGTTCAAGGATGATGTACGTAAAGTTTGGCTTGCATGCAAACGTGGGAACTATCAAACCCAGACAGATAAAGATATGCGATAAATCGTAATCGGGTTAGTTCGCAGTTAGAATAAGCATGCACAAAATATATGAGCAGTAAGTAAATAGAGAGGGAGATTTATAGTGGTTCAGAGGTGGTGTAATCCTCCTAGTCCACTCTTCTCCTTTCACTTCAAGGAGGAAATTCACTATTCTTCGATCACCCAGATACAATAGTGAATAAGTGCCCAACGACACTTCTCCGAGTGCTTCGCACAAAGCTACACTCCTCCAAGGTTTTTCGCAAGCTCCTCTTGTTACTCCGCCTCCCCGAGTACTTCGCACCAAGCTGTACTCCTACACCACGAGAACTACGCACAAAGCTACGTCCTCCAAGGGTTTTCACAAGCTCCTCTTGTTACTCTGCCCTTCGCCACGAGTGCTACGCACAAAGCTACACTCAACCAGGGTTTTTCACTCTCTCTAGTTACTCCGCCCTCTTTCTACACTCAGTAGAGAATATTACAAAGAAATAAAATTTCTCTCTCACTCAGACTTGAATTTTATCGTGTATAGCTCAATATATTGCTTCTTGGCTGATATAAATATTGCTTGCTTTTCTCTTGCTTGTATATCTCAATTTTCAGCCGTATTCAAGTCGTGTTTGTCTTCAAGTCTGCTTGGGCATTTTATAGCCAAAGAAAGCTATTTGCCCATTGATCAACTTTCGATCTTGATCGTCCATTTTGAATTGTAGTTGATCTGATAATTTTGTCAACTTGATCTGCAATTGTAGGTAGATGTCATTTCTCCTTTTTGTCAGATGATTTGAATAAATTGCCCGTTGCCGTGTCTTGAATTTTGTAGCCTCCAAAATTTGAATAAGTTCGGCGCGGCGTGCTTGATTTTCTTCTCCTTCATAAATGCTCTGACATGTCAAGTTGATCAAATAATTTAACTGCTGATTCTTGCTTGAGTATAAAATTATTTCTCCGCAAATCAGCCTTCTTCGAGCGTCTCCGGTTCCACCGTAAAAACTTGATGTTCAGATGAAAATATATATCAGATATTTTCTCCTTCATGTTCCTTGTAAAATATTATACTGGAACTTCTGTAAAAACTCCATTGTTGTTCATGGTGAGATGCTCTGTTTCGAATTGCAAGCTTAGTCCACCATACTTGGTATGTTTCTCCATATGGTGCATGGCTTCTGTGAGACTTGTGCATTTACCTTAGCTAGTCTCCATTCTAGCTAGTCTCTCCTTAGCTAGTCTCTCTTTAGCTAGTCTCCATTTTAGAGAGTCTCTATTTTAGCTAGTCTCCATACAGTTTTGTATACTTTGAGCTAGTCTCTCATAAGATTATACGGTCCAAGCTAGTCTCCCATACGGTCTTCGTATACATTGAGCTAGTCTCTCATACGGTTATACGATCCAAGCTAGTCTCCAATACAGTGAAGCTAGTCTCTCATACGGTGGAGTTAGTCTCTCATATGGTCCAAGCTAGTCTCCAAAGCAAGCTTAAAAATTGCTTCACTTGAGATTCGAACTAAGGATCACTTGGCTTAGCTCAAACGCGTTTCTTCCAACTCCTCTAGCATGGTTCTTGGTGATTTCTTCGCAACATAATTATGTTAAGCTATAATCCCGCTTAACATCGAAAATCAAAATATGATTTTCCAGACTTGTACATGGGTTGCATGATATAGGTGCACCATACTCCGTAGACTAGGACTGACTCAAATAGAATAAAATTGGGGACTACTTGATTTTTCAAAAATACATTCGGCTCATCAAAATTTACAATATATTCCTAACAATGTATTAACAAACTTCTTGGGAAAGTGTTTAGTACATTTACCATTTGACATACATGGAGAAGTCATCCGTGCTTTCCTGCAAGGACCATGCATCATAAACTCCTCAACAACTTTGAAGTATTCTGGATCTCTTTCTTGGACAGGTAATTCAGCTGAAATAATGTTGTCCAGATTTATCCCACTTTGTGCTCGATTGTTTTTATCCAGAAACAAAAGTATATGAGCATGCGGTAGTCCTCTTTTTTGAAACTCTATGGTATAGATCAATGTTCACGAAGAAAAAGGATAGTCATTTTATAATATAGCTTAAACTTGTGACATTTCTATGGGTTAAAAACTACAACATTAAAATAGTATATTATTTGGCACGTACCTCCAATGACTGGGCCAAATAACTTGTTTTTTCGGTATTCTGATAGTAGAGCATCCAACTTCAATTTGAATATTCTACATATTACGTCTAGACGATCTTCTGGCCTTAGATTTCTTGTATTCAAGAACCGTTGTACCTCAGGCCACTTGGGGTTGCAAGTAAATGTGATGAACAAATATGGATATCCAACCCATCGACAAATCGCCATAGCGTCCTGGTAATTTTGTATCATGTATCTAGCACCGCCGATAAAACTCGAAGGCAATATTATTCGTTTTCCTTGAGTAGTGGGGTCAAGTTCACCTCGTGTCAATGCATCATTCAAGCAATTATATGATTTGCATCTCAAACTTTTCTGATGTGTCCTTATATATATTAACCTTCCGAACTCAACCATTGTATAGGCATCAACCAGAAATTGCTGGAATAGCCTTCTTACATGCAATGACGTTGAAACTTCTGATATTCTAGACTGGATACGGTAAGAAAAATATTCTCTAGGGCTTATCCTTTGACGACCACCAGATGTGTTTCCCTTCAACGTTGAGAAGGGAATGTCCTCCCTATAACCGTCTTCACCATAAGGAAACAATAAAGGATATTGCATCGGCGGGTAAGCAGGATTTAACTCAGTGATTCGTTGCAAGAGACCGCTCTTTGTTTCAACCAGAATGTCGCGTTCACCAATATTGGTATCGATATCACCAACAATCAATGCAGCAACCTCTGAGACCTGTGGCAAATTGTATGTTCTAGCATCCCTTGATCTCTTACCAAGCAATTTGATCTTAACCTCAGACAGTGGGTTCTTTTATAGTTCACCTTGTGCCATGCGAAATGTTTTTACCAGCACATTATGTTCATCCAAAACTGTTTGAATCACATTGACAATTTCAACATGGATGTCGTTTCGCTTACCATCTTGCCTAAAATGTAAAATGGTGAACAATTAGATTTGTAATAAAAGTACACATAACAACTTTGATAACATAAAATGCGACACACTTACCTAACAGAATTGACACGGTTGTTCATTTCATTGTTGGTATCATAGATATACAGCTGTGCGAAATGCGGTTTCATGCCATCTACAAGCAATAGACTACCAATGTAGTGGAAGTTCTGGCCATTTATACGGAAGATTGGGGGACCACCGTTTTTGTTGACGTTTTTGTGTAGAAATTCCTTATTTTTTTTTCTCCTTCTCCAAAAAAAGGATCATATATCGCTTGTAGTGGCATCAGCATGTGTGGCAATTGAATCTTACCATTGTTGCAACAAAAGTTATATTTCGGGTGGCCGCGATTATCTGTTTTGTGTGTCCTTTCTTCATACCAAAACAGCGCTCCACAGTGTTGACATGTTATAGTTGCATCACCAAGATCTTGGTATTCCACTGAGTAGATAATTCAAAAATAATAAATCAAACTGCACTAAATTAATTAAAACCCCGACATTTAGTAAACATACCAGTATTGTAAGCAGTGGGTTCTGTAACTTGAAAGTTATTTGTTTGCTCATCACCGACGTGGTTACCATTTGAAGTTCCAACTGTCGATTGAATTAGTACTGTGACTTGGTTTGTGCATGACGTCTCGTAGAATTGCTTTGTACCTACCATGTACATAAATAATGTTATCTATAAATGTTCCCAAACATATTGAAAATATCGTAATGACATTGTTACCATTTATAAAATAATGACTTACCATTTGCACCTTCTTGGATATGTTGTTGTGTAATTGGTGACAATCCTAATCATAATATATGAAATTAGTTTCCCAAGAATAATAGTCCTTTTGGGCGTAAGCACTAAATATAACTTAAACAAAGAATAACACCAATAAACATTTCGAAACTACTACTATTTAACATTATACGTACCGTTATTTTCTTTCCCGATTTTGGAAATAGTATCCATATTGGAAACTTCTTCAAAATCTTGAAACAAATCCCGGTTGACAACATTACACTGGATAATAGTTTTACCCTTATCCATGCATTGCCTTTTGTTGCACTTTGTGTTACCTAAAAAATTTATAATTTACAACTTAGCTAGCATAATAAAATAAACATTTATTAAGTTCCAAAAAATGATGTAATCAATACTTATCATTGGATATATCCTTTAGAGGTGGTCGTTTGTTCTCAGACATTGTGTTGGTACCTTTTATATAACAAATTAAACATGGAATTTAATAGAATTTTTTTATAACATGTCACTGGAATACAAACAATTAAGTAATTGTGGTCTAACATGTAAAAACCAATCGTTAAGTATATCGCTTGTTGCACTCGAAGAGAATGTATTTCGGCATCCTAAAACAAAATGCCTTGATTTACTGTTGCTTGTTGTATATTCCCTACTACGCGTACTAATTTGTATATCCAAGGATTCTATATTAACTGAAAAAAACATAACACGTTTGTCATATGTTATCTACTGTAAAATAAGTTTGTACAATCTTTAAATAGTTTACCTGTTGTGAGAGCACTTTTTGGCCTATCACTTGAATTACAATACGTTTGTGGTGTGTATTCCATTTGCGGATCATTAATATTCTCTTCTAACATGGTATGGTTGTTCTGAACATTTTCTGCAAAGGCAAACATCCAAACAATAAATAACTAACATATTTAACTTGAATTATAAGCTATATATTATAAGAATAAGTGCATAAAAAAAAAACCATGAATACATTAACCATGGTCCACACAGTATCGTGATACATAATTAAAAACAAATTTTAAAATTGCAAAATACAAAGTCAAAATGGAAACATTTTTGAAAACTATTACAACCTATGTATTATAAGAAATAATGCATTAATTAAAATCGTGAATAAATTAACCAGGGTACACACAATTACGTTATTAATAATTAAAAATAAAATTTAACAATACAAAAGGCAATGTAAAAATAGTAACATATTTAAATACTATTAGAAGCTATGTATTATAATGATAGATGCATTAATAAAAATTGTGAATACATATCACCATGGTCCAATACGTATACCGTGTAAATTTAAAAAAAAAATTAAAAAATGCAAAATGCATGGTCTAAATGGTAACAAATTTAAACACTATTAGAAGCTAAGTATTATATAAAATAATTCATCGTCAAATTTAAACACTATGAATTAACATCGTCAATACATTAACCGTGGTCCACACCGTAACGTGAACCATAATCAAAACTAAAATAAAAAAAATGGTAAATGCAAATAATGTACATTCATTAAAAAAGTAATGTACCTTATATACAGAAATACTTAAAACAATTAATCTGAATTCATAATCACCTATTTTTATTTTGGTTAGTTATTATTGAAGTATGGGTTGCAATCAGACCAATCTCTATAATTAAACATTCCCCTAATCAGGCCCAATATCTGTTGATTTTAATCCAAAGCCCAAACCATTCAAAAATGTTTCATAACCCATACCCGGCCCACTTCTCACCCAATACACTCACCTCACACCCTCCTTCTTCCCAGCGAAGTATCAGCTAGCTCTCATGCTTAGGATCGTAATACCCTCTCTAACTTCATCCATATCCGAATGCGGATATCCCTATTTCTTTCTTCACTCTTGAGCTTTGTACAATTTCAGGCAATATTCTTTATGTCTGTAGGGTCTTCATGACATTTAACATCCGATGAGGATGTATTTTCAAAACCCTATCTTCATTTCAATATTTATCAGCCGATCTTCGTTCTCATTCGAAGATCGTGGATTTGAGTGTCCGATCTTCGTTTGTTAATTGAAGATTTTACTATTTTGTGGGCAATTTCGTTTTTACTCTTCCAATCTGAAATTTGGGTGCCAGATCTTCGTTGGTTACTCGAAGATCTTGGATTTTAGTGTCGGATCTTCGTTTTTAATCGTCTAGCTTCGTTTTTAGTGGCCGATCTTCAGATCGATAGGAAGATTTGGGTTTTGATTAGTCCATCTTCGTTTCCACTGGTATTTTGAAGGTTCTCGGGTTGATGTTATGATCTAGATACAAATCACTGCCCTCTTTCAATCCAGTGGCTATCAGATAAGTTCCCTACCAATTTTATTCTATTACTATGTCCTATCGTATACTACCACAACTTGATTCTAATTATCTGTATTTTTTTTTTTTTACATTTTGCAGGTGTACAAATTAAATGTCGTATAGTGTTCATCACCGTAGAAAGACATTCCAGGCATTTTTCGAGCATTCGTCGCTAAGATAAGTGAAATAGAAACAAACATTTACCTAAAATCGTATATTAGCCTATGGTTTCAGAAGTTACCTCTTAGGGTTTAAACTAACTTACATACTCTTATCTTTTAGGGGAGTAGTGTTCATAATTGTTTGTATAAGAGAAAGATGAGAAGCTCAGGATGCATAATAGGATGTGTTCATTGAAGTAAAAGCAGAAACTGGTAAACTAAAAATTACAGTTTTAATAGTGTAGAGTATACCTTGGTTGTTGATTATGTGCTTCCTTTTGCTCCTTATTAGTGTAGAAGAATGAATTTTCCTCATGTCTGATGTTGTTTTGGATCTTTCAATAATGATTTGTGATTGTAGTTTGAGCATGCATAGTTGCTATATTTTGAATGCTTTAGTGGCTGATAATCATTAATGTTTACACATGTACTAAAATGATTATGACTGTTCAGTTTTTTTTTTTTTTGGAAAACCAAAATGCAATAGTGTAATGCTGTAATTGAATACACATGTTTCCCCTACTATTTTTGCACTTATTCTTTTTACACATTTACTAACACTGTTTTTAAGTATTGGGAAAATGATGAAATTATAAGTCTGATGCCGTTATTGTAACAGTTTTAGAATTATCTGTATAGTGTTACCATTTTTATTTAAAAATTCTCAATTGTGTGATTTTTAAAGCAAAATAGCATTGTGTATACATTTTAAGTATTGAAATTCATTACATTTATAATGATAGATTACATACTGAGTACTTGAATACTTTGTTGGCATATGACTATAATTAAATCAGTTAAAACGATTTTGTTCGTTCTTGATTCTTTGCCAAATGATGAAACTTTGTTTGTGATGCATATGTTGAATGACTAAAATAGATTTTCAATCCATAGAATCTTTTTTTGTTTTGACATTTTTTTTGGCACAGCAGTTGAATACTTGTTACATGATGATCTGTGGCAGTGCTGACAGATTCTTATATATCACAGATTCTTAGTTTTCACATTACAAATTAGTAGATTATATAGTATGTATTAGGGGATGAGTATTTACTCTCCAAGTTTATAAAACGTTACTTCTGTAAATTGTAGATTTTAAATGTTTCAATTTTAGATGCGTTGACATAAAAAACAGTCCTGTATTGTGTACTTTTTACATAAATTGACATGAAATATATTTTGTCAATTTGAAAATAACAGTTTGTTTTTGTAATGTGCTAAAAAGCATTGGGAGTTTACTGTAACTTTCTAGGCTCAAAGATGTATCAGATTTTTTATAAAATGTATAAAAGTTTCAGTCCTACATTTTTATATTTGTTAAACACTTTGAAGTAATGTATTCTCATATAATAAGGTTTTTTATTTATTTACAACAATCATAATTACATTGGATTTTCAGAAAGCGAAAATATAATCCTTTTTGAATTGACGAAGTCAAAATTCATTTTTTTAAGTAATAATATTCTAAAAGTCTAGAATATAGTAATATGTACTTATACTGTGATCATTTGAATAATTTGGATACAATTTTGACCTTAAAGTCTAATGTAAATTTAACTTCACCAAAGCTATATCTTAATTACATTAACGTTCCGTTACGTTAGTTGTCACAACGAATAGTTGACCTTAAAGTCTAAGGTAAATTTAACTTCACCAAAGTTAATGTAAATTTAACTTCACCAAAGCTATATCTTGATTTGTTTTAGTTGATATTAGTTGGGTTTAATTGATTTAGTGCTAAATTGACTATGTATTTTTTGAATGGACAAAGTCAAAACTAATTTTTATACAGTTTTCACTCTCAAAGTGTAGAATATAGGACTATCTAACTAATCTGGTCAATGTATTATTTTGGTTAGAATCTAATCCTTTAAGTTTAATTACATTTTAAATTGACCAAGTCTATATGTAAATGAAAGTAATGTTGATTTAATTGTATAGAATGTAGGACTATCTAGCATTTTTGTAACACTTTTGTCCTCTTCCAACCAAGTCTATATGTAAATGAAAGTAATGTTGATTTAACACTGTTTTTAAGTATGAATAAATTTTAACTTTAAAGTTGAATTGTATTTTAACTTGACCAATTATAGATCTACATGAAAGTACTGCTTATCTTAATTTCTAGAATGTAGGACTATCCTTAAACTCAATGTATATGTGATTAATTTCAAATTTAGTTTTTTTATTAACATCATTAGTGTGTTTGATTGATTACATGTTTTCTATTCAGTGTAACTGTTTTACTGTTGTTAGAATTTTGTCTTTCTGGTTAGTTTGCTAATGATTCTATTTAAATTGTTTTGAGTCTGAACGTAATATAGAAGAATGTATATAGTGCAAATACATAGTTTTATTACCGTAGATATAGTATAAAAAATTACAGATTCAGTACATGACTACAAATTTATCAGATGGGTATAATTAAATTAGTTTAAAAGCTCTTCTGGTACAGTGGTTGGCTGTGCTTCATTCTTGACCTGCTTGTGACTGTGTTTGCTTCCTTGTCTTTAGTTCATTGTTAGATTGTTTGCTTGCTAACTTCATTCTTCCCCTGCATACAGTTTCATATATCTAACAAAATAAAGAAATAAACACAGTGTAATAAAATTAAGCATAGGTAAACAAAAAAGGAAAAGAGTCAAACTGACTAAAAATATTCATAGGGAAACAAACTGACATTGTTCAGGAAATTAAAAAAGAAATTTTGCAGGGCAAAAGATTAGTTTCAAAACATTAAAACCACAAACATGTGGTAACAGTCTGTAGTATCCAAGATCTTAAACTTTTTCCTTTTTAACAACAACATTTTTCCCCTTCTTCCTAGAGGAGGAGAATTGATCCAGAAGCGATCTCTTCACACCATTAGAATCATTAGGTTCAAGGTCTACACTTTGAGAGTGTTGTATACTTAAGGGACTGTTGACCTCATTCTCTCCATTTGAAGCCTCCTATATATGAAAAGTTGATTTAGTCCAACACATGTCATAAGAAGACTTAAAAATGTAAGTATATATTATACTTTATTAAAAATAAGAACATGATCAGATTCCTCATCTTTGTCCTCGTCCTCATCTATCATTTTTGTCATCAAGTCCTTCTCTTGGTCTTCAATAAGTTTAGAACAGTAAGCTGAGACTAACACTTCATCCCTTAGAACTCTCATCACAGTGTAGGCTGAATTAGCTCCCTTCATGAACTCCATTTTTAATGATATCTTAAATACCATTCGCATACCAACTAAGGATTCCAATTCTCTTGGAATGTCTGAAACCTAAAATAAACAAAATAGCATACTTAACAACAAAATAGATTAACACAGTTCCTATTAAGGTATTAAATTTTAGTGTTGTGTGACTTTACCTTATTATACTTGAGGTACAAACTGTGTGCTGGGATACCAACTAATTCAAAACACTCCCTATCCCATAAAAGGAAGGGAGCATCTCGTAGACCTTTATCAAGAACAATCACTTTCACTCTATACCTTGTCATGCCTTCTTGATACTTCTTATCACAGTGTGTACAAATGAAATCACCTAATTGGCCAGACAGTTTTCTGTTACATCCTGGTGACATGCATGAGATGTACATCCATCCAAATGACCCTTCAATTCCCACAATTTCAGCAGGAACATAGAATTCCCCATTCTGCCATAGGAAATGTAACTTGGTTAGTATGTGTTATTAAATATATAATTACTGATCTTTGTGGACTGTATTAAGGATATCAAAAATTTTAGAGTCTAACCTGTTTCTTTTTCAACAGATCAGCTACTGGAGTTACAGTCAAAGCACCACTGGTGAAGTCATCAATTCTTT